>NC_068432.1:33490091-33805091 GCF_023373465.1 Oncorhynchus keta
GATTACTGCTTACAAGCACAAATTCAAGCAGGAAGTACCAGTGACTCGTTCAATACGGAAGTGGTCAGATGACACAGATGCTACTCTACAGGACTGTTTCACTAGAACAGACAGGAATATGTTCCGGTATTCATCCAATGGCATTGAGGAGTATATGTCCCAACCAGAAGCCATGGATTACAGGCAACATCCACACTGAGCTAAAGGCAGGAGCTGCTGCTTTCAAGGAGTGGGACACTAATCCGGATGCTTATATGAAATCCCTCTACACCCTCAGACAAACCATCAAACAGGCAAAGCGTCAATACAGGATTAAAATTAAATCCTACTACACCGGCTCTGACGCTTGTCGGATGTGGCAGGGCTTGAAAACTATTATGGACTACAAAGGGAAACCCAGCTGCGAGCTGCCCTGTTACGCGAGCCTACCAAATGAGCTAAATGCCTTTTGTGCTCTCTTCGAGGCAAGTAACACTGAAGCATGCATGAGAGCACGAGCTGTTCTGGACGACTGTGTGATGTTGCTCTTGGTAGCCGATGTGAGCAATATCTTTATACAGGTCCACATTCACAAAGCCTCGTGTCCAGACGGATTACCAGGATGTTTACTCAAAGCATGCGCGGACCAACTGGCAACTGTCTTCACTGACATTTTCAACCTCTCCCTGACCAAGTCTGTAATACCTACATGTTTCTAGCAGACCCCCATAATCCCTGTGCCCAAGAAAGTGAAGGTAACCTGCCTAAATGATTACCGCCCCATAGCACGCACGTCGGTAGCCATGAAGTGCTTTGAAAGGCTGGTCATGGCTGACATCAACAGCATCATCCTGGATAACATAGACCTACTCCAATTCCCGTACCGCCCCAACAGATCCACAGATGACGCAATCTCAATCGCACTCCACACTGCCCTTTCCCACCTGGACAAAAGGAACACCTATGTGAGAATGCTTTTCATTGACTACTGCTCAGCATTCAACACCATAGTGCTCAAAAAGCTTAATAATAATCCAAGGACACTGGGACTAAACACCTCCCTCTGCAACTGGATCGTGGACTTTGTGACGGGCCGTCCTCAGGTGGTAAGGGTAGACTACAACACGTCTGATCCTCGGCACAGGGGTGTATGCTTAGTCCCCTCCTGTACTCCCTGTTCACCCACGACTGCGTGGCCAAACACAACTCCAACACCATCATTAAGTTTGCTGACGACACAACAGTAGTAGTCCTGATTACCAACAACGATGAGACAGCGTATAGGGAGGAGGTCAGAGAACTGGCAGTGTGATGCCAGGACAACAACCTCTACCTCAATGTGAGCAAGACAAAGGAGCTGATCGTGGACTATAGGGAAAGGTGGGCCGAACAGTCCCCCATTCATATCAACGGGGCTGTAGTGGAGTGGGTTGAGAGTTTCAAGTTCCTTGGTGTCCACATCACCAATGAACTATCATGGTCCAAACACACCAAGACAGATGTGACGGGGGCACGACAACACCTTTTCCCCCTCAGGAGACTTAAAAGATTTGGCATGGGTCCCCAGATCCTCAAAAAGTTATACAGCTGCAACAACGAGAGCATCCTGACCGGTTGCATCACCGCCTGGTATGGCAGTTGCTCGGCATCTGACTGTAAGGCGCTACAGAGGGTAGTGCATACGCCCCAGTAAATCTCTGGGACCAAGCTTCCTGCCATCCAGGACCTATATACTAGGCGGTGTCAGAGCAAAGCCCAAAAAATTCATAGACTCTTCTCTCTGATACCGCACGGCAAGCGGTACCGGAGCACCAAGTCTAGAACCAAAAGGTTCCTTAACAGCTTCTTCCCCCAAGCCATAACACTGCTACATTGACACTATGTGTACAAAATACCTAGACTAACCTGTACCCTTGCACATTGACTCGGTGCCGGTACCCTCTGTATATAGCCTCGTTATTGCTATTTTATTGTCTTACTTTTTATAGTTTTTTTTACTTTATTTTATTTGGTAAATATTTTCTTAACTCTTTCTTGAACTGCATTGTTGGTTAAAGGATTGTAATTAAGCATTTCACAGTACGGTTGTATTCACGTGACAAATAATGTTTGATTTGATTTGCAATAGACTGAAACCGAAACTGTATCACAACTTGAAACTTGAAAAGAGAGCTGTGAGAACCAAGAAAGTTAGCTTGGCAACAGTTGAGTTTAAAAACTGAGTTATGAGTAGGCAGGAAGGTTGAGGCGATCTAGAAGAGAAGCTATTGAGATGCTCTGTGAATCATGACTGACAAGCTGTCAGCTCTCTGCCCTTCTTGGCTCTGCACAGATAACCAAGAAGTCTTTACCTGTCAGCATATTCACTATACTGTAGTTTCAAAATACTCTAGATGAGTTTAAGCTCAGTGTGTGAATATGGTAAGAGCAACCGTGTGATTAGTGCTGACAAATTAAGATTATACTTAACCCAACAATCAAAAGTGTGGGATTACTTTGCTTTTCTCTCAATTGGATTCTTTGCAGCTGTGCATGCTAATGTTATTCCATAATTCCATAATTGTTTTTTCTATTTAACTGGGCCCTCTCTCTTTGATCATTCTCCCCCTCAGCTCATACCTCAGTAATAGCCTGAGGCAGACAGAAGATAATTCGTTTTGAGACCACAAGACAAAAACACAGACTATATTAAAAAATATATTGAATAGATATATTTGAAGTTAAAATACAAAACAAGTGTGTCTGTGTATGCCACTACGCACTGAAAGACCTGGGATGTTTGTCATCTCGTGCTTTTGCTGATGTGAATAGTTCAATTTAGGAATTCTACATTTGATTGCCTGTCAAAACAACGAACACTTCAAGAAACCCATGTCATGTGTATTACCATTCGTCTTGCCGTTCTTGGAGGATAAATAAATGATACCTGAAGGAGATTTGTGGTTCAAATAGAGCTAAACAATCCACACAGTGTGGACAACGCATCTGCCCAGCTAGCAATGTAAATCTTCCCGTTGGTAGACACTTAGACACATTATGGACACAGTTCAATACAGCTGCCCCCAGATTTGAGCAGCACATCTGTGCTTAGTCTCCTGTGCCATAGTCTTGACCCTTGATGGAGATCTTTGCGGTCCGAACTCGGCCATCCACCCCAGGGTACATTTCAGTGATCTTTCCTATAGGCCATGAAGCCCGAGGCTACTGAGGGTCCACAATCGGAGCAATCTGGCCTACATCAAGGTTTACCCTGCCAGTTCCCCATTTCTGATGTGTCTGAAGAGTAGGGAGATAGTTGCAGATGAAAGCAGCTCAGAAGTTGACAACCAAGAAGGTCACTGGAGTAAAAGATGGCTTGTGGGAGAGAGGAATCATTAGCTAAATGTTTGGTGTGACTGGATCTGGGTCAGCCATGTCAGAGGAGGATACTGTGCATGTCCCAGTGGTTTAGAATTAAGGATTCCCTCTACCTCTACCAACACAGACTGCTTCTGCTTCAGCACCAAATGAAGGGCCGTTTTCACAAGTTTGATTTCATGCTCCCAGCTTCCACCAAAATGAGGAGCGGAGAGAGGATTGAAGGTAGCACAGCTGGCATTTAACACAGGAGGCAGAGAAGTGTAATACCCTGTTAAAACCATGTATTAGAAACACTACATTTTATTACAGCCTTTGCTATTGAGACTATGTTGTTTGCGTTGCATCAAACACATGTGAAAGCTTCAAAGAAACAATCTGTCAATAGTTTAAGAGGTACTCTAGGTTTAATTATTTAATGTGCCGTCACATTGATGTGAACTAAAGTAACCTGGTTTGGTTTAGCCAATAAGAAGTCATTAAGTTTTTGAGCCAATCATGTGATCTCTTTATATGAACCTTGAGGCTATTCACGATGTGAGAGAAAAGAGGCAACACTGTTGTTGAACTTACATTTTTACATTTGGGAAGATTCATGAATTGCATTTAGCAAAAAGACTGTTGTTTAATTTTAATTACCTGTTACAAGTCTAGAGAAAGTCTCGTTAAACATCTATCTATGAAATTTACCTGAATTCACCAGTTGTGGATAATTTTGCCATCGTCGCTTCAAGAGTGGTTTTTGTTCCGAGACAACCTGAAAACTTATTTTGTGACGATGGACATCTCTTCTATTTCATGCAGTGTATTTTCCGCCATTGATTATAGATAGGCATCAGCCTTGGAATGATTGCTACGGTTTGCTACGGTATTGTGAGTAACATTGGGTCTCCCATTCATTTGCTGAATCATTCTATCTTCATTGAGCTCCAACGGGTGCAAGACTGAGTTATCAGAGTGCACTCAAATACCAGAGGGTTTTTATTTCTATAGCATTAATTAATTTTTATTTATTATACATAAATAATTAATTTACTGAGATGTCCTTTTCACGATTATTCCCATGCGGATCTATCCCAGTCTTTGGTGAGAGGGTTACACAAGCTATATTCAATATGTTGTCAGGGCAGAAGATGAGGGTAAAATGAATGGAATTTTCTTCATTGCAACCATTTCATTGACCTTGTTTTATTCTATTTTAGCTAATTCCACATCTTGAGATGTCTCAGCCTCAGGAAAACTAAACTTCCGGAGGACCTATCATCCTTTCACTCCATCCTCTCTACCTTCTCTCCCTCTGTATCCGTTGTTAAACCCACTTTCTATCACTCTGAATTCCAAGCTTCTGCCTCTCACCCTAGAAATATATTTCCCACCTTCTCCTCCCTCATTAATCCTCCACCCCTCCCCTTCCCTCCTCCCTCTCTGCAGACAACCTTGTCAAGACTTTGAAAAGAAGGTTGACGACATCCGCTCCTCATTCACTCAGTCAATTAAGTCCACTGATCTCACTCACACAGAACTACCCTATGCCTTGACTTCTTTCTCCCCTCTCTATCTAGTGAGGTCCTGCCACCTGACAAACTGCCTTACCGACCCCATTCCCTCCTCCCTTCTCCAGAACATCTCTGGAGACCTTCTCCCATTCCTCACTTCCCTCATCAACTCATCCCTGACCACTGTCTGTGTCCCCTCTGTCTTCAAAATGGTCAGAGTCACTCCCCTCCTCAAGAAACCAACACTTGACTTCTCTGACGTCAAAAACTACAGACCAGTATCCATTCTTTATTTTCATTCCAAAACACTTTTGCGTGCTGTCCCTGACCAACTCTCTAGCTATCTCTCTCACCATGATCTTCTTGAGCCTGACCAGTTTGGCTTCAAGACGGGTTACCCAACCAAGACCGCTCTTTTCTGTGTCACGGGGGCTCTCCGCATTGCCAAATCTGACTCTCTCTCCTCTGTTCTCGTCCTCCTAGATCTAGCCGCTGCCTTCGAAACCGTGAACCATCAGATCCTCCTTTCACCCTCTCAGGGCTGGGCATCTCAGGCTCTGCACACTGTTGGATTGCATCCTACCCTGCAGGCCGCTCCTACCAGATGACGTGGAGAGGATCTGTGTATGCACCACATACAATCACTACTGGTGTCCCCCAGGGCTCGGCTCTAGGCCCTCTCCTCTTCTCTCTATACACCAAGTCACTCGGCTCTGTCATATCCTCACATGGTCTCTCCTATCATTGCTATGCGAATGACACTCAACTACTTTTCTCCTTCTGCCCTTCTGACACCCAGGTGGCGGCACACATCTATATGAGCCTGGCAGATATCTCAGCTTGGATGTTGACCGACCACCTCAAGCTCAACCTCGACAAGATGGAGCTGCTCTACCTCCCGGGGAAGGCCTACCCGCTCCAAGACCACTAATTCACAGTTAGTAACTCCATGGTGTCCCCATCCCAGAGTGCAAAGAACCTTGTCGTGACCCTGGACAACACCCTGTTGAGCTCTGCAAACATCAAAGCAGTGACTCACTCCTGAAAATTCATGCTATACAATATCCGAAGAGTACAACACTAACTAACAGAGGAAGCGACGCAGGTCCTAATCCAGGCAATTGTCATCTCTCTTCTGGACTTCTACAACTCGCTGTTGGCTGGGCTCCCCGATTGTGTCATCAAACCCCTGCAACTTATCCAGAACGCTACAGCCTGCCTGGTGTTCAACCTTCCCTAGTTCTCTCTGTATATCTTCCAAGATGGCGTAGCAGTAAGTCGTCCTGTCGTTTCGTCTCTCTGTATATATCGCCTCTTTTTCGTTTTAGATATTTCTCTTCGCATATCTTTAAAAACAGTTTGCTAAACCTAAGCTTCCAAATACTCTCCTGCAACCCGTCTCACCCAATGTAGCTACTTTTCCTAAAGTATTTATATTTACTTTGGTACCGGAACCCCTCAACTGAAGCTAGCCAGCTAACCACCAGCTATGCTAGCGGTCTTCAGCTAACCGGTCATCAGCTAACCTTTAGCTCGGAAAGCTCTCGCCAGTTCGAACAACGCAACGCTAACCAGAGCATAACGGACCTATTTATTTTTTTATCCCCGGATTCCCACCGCAAACAGAAAATTTTTCAGCTGGATCTTCACAACTAGCTATCGAGCTAAACCACAACCCTGGTTGATTACTCCTGGCTAGCGTTTCCACCCACGTAGCTTGAAACTAGCCTGGCCAGAGCTCCTGTGCTGCCACCGTAGCATACTCCTGGGCTACAATACCCGGACCCACGACCGGTCTATCGATGTCACCGCATGAAGAGGAATAAACAGACTCACCCCATCGCGACGTCCCCCAAAGGCTAACTCTCTAGCCCTCGCTATCTCCTTGCTTGCTAATTCGGCATGCTAACTGCTAGCTTGTTTAGCCCAGGTCCACTAACTACTACCTTGTTTACCCCGGCCTGCTAATCTGTTAGCTTGTTAGCACAGGCCTGCTAACCGTCTGCATCGCCGCGCCCCAAACACGCAGTGGCCCATATGTACTTTCTATCTCTTCCCAATTAAAAAAAAAAATGTGTTTATACCTTCCGGAAACCTGCCTCACCCAATGTGATATGGAATCGGTATTATTTTTAATTTTTAGAACACACTCAAGAACCTCCAGAAGCTAACCAGCTAACTAGCTACAAGCTATTTAGTCATTGTTAGTTTTTTAAACTGGATAACACTCGCCAGTCCAGCCCCCCTGCCCCATCCACCACTGCCCCCTGGACTCTGATCACTTGGCTACATAGCTGATGCACGCTGGACTGTCCATTAATCACGGTACTCCATTCTGCTTGTTTGTTTTATCTGTCGGCCCCATTGCCTAGTCAATGCCATTTTACCTGCTGTTGTTGTGCTAGCTGATTAGCTGTTGTCTCACCCACTGCTTTAGCTAGCTTTCCCAATTCAACACCTGTGATTACTGTATGCCTCGCTCTATGTCTCTCTCAAATGTCAATATGCCTCGTATACTGTTGCTCAGGTTAGTTATCATTGTTTTAGTTCACAATGGAGCCCCTAGTCCCACTCCTCATACCCCTTATACCTCCTTTGTCCCACCTCCCACATATGCGGTGACCTCACCCATTACAACCAGCATGTCCAGAGATAAAAACCTCTCTCATCATCACCCAGTGCCTGGGCTTACCTCCGCCGTACCCGCACCCCACCATACCCCTGTCTGCGCATTATGCCCTGAATATATTCTACCATGCCCAGAAACCTGCTCCTTTTATTCTCTGTCCCCAACGCTCTAGGCGACCAGTTTTGATAGCCTTTAGCCGCACCCTCATACTACTCCTTCTCTGTTCCACGGGTGATGTGGAGGTAAACCCAGGCCCTGCATGTCCCCAGGCACCCTCATTTGTTGACTTCTGTGATCGAAAAAGCCTTGGTTTCATGCATGTCAACATCAGAAGCCTCCTCCCTAAGTTTGTTTTACTCACTGCTTTAGCACACTCTGCTAACCCTGATGTCCTTGCCGTGTCTGAATCCTGGCTCAGGAAGGCCACCAAAAATTCAGAGATTTCCATACCCAACTATAACATCTTCCGTCAAGATAGAACTGCCAAAGGGGGAGGAGTTGCAGTCTACTGCAGAGATAGCCTGCAAAGTAATGTCATACTTTCCAGGTTCATACCCAAAGAGTTCGAACTACTAATTCTGAAAATGACTCTCTCCAGAAATAAGTCTCTCACTGTTGCCGCCTGCTACTGACCCCCCTCAGCTCCCAGCTGTGCCCTGGACACCATTTGTGAATTGATTGCCCCCCATCTAGCTTCAGAGTTTGTTCTGTTAGGTGACCTAAACTGGGATATGCTTAACACCCCGGCAGTCCTACAATCTAAGCTAGATGCCCTCAATCTCACACAAATCATCAAGGAACCCACCAGGTACAACCCTAACTCTGTAACATTTACATTTAAGTCATTTAGCAGACGCTCTTATCCAGAGCGACTTACAAATTGGTGCATTCACCTTATGACATCCAGTAGAACAGTCACTTTACAATAGTGCATCTAAATCTTAAAGGGGGGTGAGAAGGATTACTTATCCTATCCTAGGTATTCCTTAAAGAGGTGGGGTTTCAGGTGTCTCCGGAAGGTGGTGATTGACTCCGCTGTCCTGGCGTCGTGAGGGAGTTTGTTCCACCATTGGGGTGCCAGAGCAGCGAACAGTTTTGACTGGGCTGAGCGGGAACTGTACTTCCTCAGTGGTAGGGAGGCGAGCAGGCCAGAGGTGGATGAACGCAGTGCCCTTGTTTGGGTGTAGGGCCTGATCAGAGCCTGGAGGTACTGAGGTGCCGTTCCCCTCACAGCTCTGTAGGGGCACCCCCTGTAAGCAAGGGCACCCTCATATAGACGTCATCCTGACCAACTGGCCCTCCAAATACACCCCCGCTGTCTTCAACCAGGATCTCAGCGACCACTGCCTCATTGCCTGTATCCGCTACGGTGCCGCAGTCAAACGACCACCCCTCATCACTGTCAAACGCTCCATAAAACACTTCTGTGAGCAGGCCTTTCTAATCGACCTGGCCCGGGTATCCTGGAAGGACATTGACCTCATCCCGTCAGTTGAGGATGCCTGGTCATTCTTTAAAAGTAACTTCCTCACCATTTTAGATAAGCATGCTCCGTTCAAAAAATGCAGAACTAAGAACAGATACAGCCCTTGGTTCACTCCAGACCTGACTGCCCTCGACCAGCACAAAAACATCCTGTGGCGGACTGCAATAGCATCGAACAGTCCCCGCGATATGCAACTGTTCAGTGAAGTTAGGAACCAATACACGCAGTCAGTCAGGAAAGCTAAGGCCAGCTTCTTCAGGCAGAAGTTTGCATCCTGTAGCTCCAACTCCAAAAAGTTCTGGAACACTGTGAAGAGAACAAGAGCACCTCCTCCCAGCTGCCCACTGCACTGAGGCTAGGGAACACGGTCACCACCGACAAATCCATGATTATCGAAAACTTCAACAAGCATTTCTCAACGGCTGGCCATGCCTTCCACCTGGCTACTCCTACCTTGGCCAACAGCTCCACCCCCCCGCAGCTCCTCGCCCAAGCCTCTCCAGGTTCTCCTTTACCCAAAACCAGATAGCAGATGTTCTGAAAGAGCTGCAAAACCTGGACCCGTATAAATCAGCTGGGCTTGACAATCTGGACCCTCTATTTCTGAAACTATCCGCCGCCATTGTCGCAACCCCTATTACCAGCCTGTTCAACCTCTCTTTCATATCGTCTGAGATCCCCAAGGATTGGAAAGCTGCCGCAGTCATCCCCCTCTTCAAAGGGGGAGACACCCTGGACCCAAACTGTTACAGACCTATATCCATTCTGCCCTGCCTATCTAAGGTCTTCAAAAGCCAAGTCAACAAACAGGTCACTGACCATCTCGAATCCCACCGTACCTTCTCCGCTATGCAATCTGGTCTCCGAGCCGGTCACGGGTGCACCTCAGCCACACTCAAGGTACTAAACGACATCATAACCGCCATCGATAAAAGACAGTACTGTGCAGCCGTCTTCATCGACCTTGCCAAGGCTTTCGACTCTGTCAATCACCATATTCTTATCGGCAGACTCAGTAGCCTCGGTTTTTCGGATGACTGCCTTGCCTGGTTCACCAATTACTTTGCAGACAGAGTTCAGTGTGTCAAATCGGAGGGCATGCTGTCCGGTCCTCTGGCAGTCTCTATGGGGGTGCCACAGGGTTCAATTCTCGGGCCGACTCTTTTCTCTGTATATATCAATGATGTTGCTCTTGCTGCGGGCGATTCCCTGATCCACCTCTACGCAGACGACACCATTCTATATACTTTCGGCCCGTCATTGGACACTGTGCTATCTAATCTCCAAACGAGCTTCAATCCCATACAACACTCCTTCCGTGGCCTCCAACTGCTCTTAAACGCTAGTAAAACCAAATGCATGCTTTTCAACCGATCGCTGCCTGCACCCGCATGCCCGACTAGCATCACCACACTGGATGGTTCCAACCTTGAATATGTGGACACCTATAAGTACCTAGGTGTCTGGCTAGACTGCAAACTCTCCTTCCAGACCCATATCAAACATCTCCAATCGAAAATCAAATCAAGCGTCGGCTTTCTATTCCGCAACAAAGCCTCCTTCACTCACGCTGCCAAGCTTACCCTAGTAAAACTGACTATCCTACCGATCCTCGACTTCGGCGATGTCATCTACAAAATCGCTTCCAACACTCTACTCAGCAAACTGGATGCAGTTTATCACAGTGCCATCCGTTTTGCCACTAAAGCACCTTATGCTACCCACCACTGCGACTTGTATGCTCTAGTCGGCTGGCCCTCGCTACATATTCGTCGCCAGACCCACTGGCTCCAGGTCATCTACAAGGCCATGTAAGGTAAAGCTCCGCCTTATCTCAGTTCACTGGTCACGATGGCAACACCCATCCGTAGCACACGCTCCAGCAGGTGTATCTCACTGATCATCCCTAAAGCCAACACCTCATTCGGCCGCCTTTCGTTCCAGTACTCTGCTGCCTGTGACTGGAACGAATTGCAAAAATCGCTGAAGTTGGAGAATTTTATCTCCCTCACCAACTTCAAACATCAGCTATCTGAGCAGCTAACCGATCGCTGCAGCTGTACATAATCTATTGGTAAATAGCCCACCCATTTTCACCTACCTCATCCACACAGGTTTTATTTATTTACTTTTCTGCTCTTTTGCACACCAATATCTCTACCTGTACATGATCATCTGATCATTTATCACTCCAGTGTTAATCTGCAATATTGTAATTATTCGCCTACCTCCTCATGCCTTTTGCACACATTGTATATAGACTCCCCTTTTTTTTCTACTGTGTTATTGACTTGTTAATTGTTTACTCCATGTGTTGTCTGCTCACACTGCTATGCTTTATCTTGGCCAGGTCACAGTTGCAAATGAGAACTTATTCTCAACTAGCCTACCTGGTTAAATAAAGGTGAAATATTTAAAAAAATATATATATATCAAATCAAATTTGATTTGTCACATGCGCCGAATACAACTTATTGTGAAATGCTTACTTTCAAGCCCTTAACTAACAATTCAGTTCAAGAAATACAGTTAAGAAAATATTTACTAATTGAACTAAAGTAAAAAATAAAATAAAAAGTAACACAATAAAATAACAATAACGAGGCTATGTACAGGGGGTACCGGTACCGAGTGAATGTGCAGGGGTACAGGTTAGTCAACTTAATTTGTACACGTAGGTAGGGGTAACGTGACTATGCATAGATAATAAACAGCAAGTATCAGTGTAAAAACAAAGCATCTGCTTCCTCTGATGACTTCTGTATTGAGCGAGTCACTGGTACGTCCTGCTTTAGTTTTTGCTTGTCAGCAGGAATCAGGAGGATAGAATTATGGTCAGATTTTCCAAATGGAGGGCGAGGAAGTGATTTGTATGCGTTTCTGGGTGTGGAGTAAAGGTGGTCTAGAGTTTCCTTTGGTTGCACATGTGACATGCTGGTAGAAAGGAGGTAAAACGGATTTAAGTTTGCCTGGATTAAAGTCCCAGCCACTAGGAGCGCCGCTTCTGGATGAGCATTTTCGTGTTTGCTTATGGCCTTATCCAGCTCGTTAAGTGTGGTCTTAGTGCCAGCATTGGTTTGTGGTGGTAAATAGATGGCTAAGAATAATATAGATGAGAACTCTCTTGGTAGATAGTGTGGTCTACAGTTTATCATGAGGTTCGAGCAATACCACAAAACTTCTTTATTATTAGACATTGCGCACCAGCTGTTTTACCAGACGTAGCTGCTCTATCCTGCTGATGCATGCAGTCAGCTCTTTATTATCTGTTGCGTCGCCATGATTCGGTAAACTTAAGATATAACAGTTTTTAATGTCCCATTGGTAGGATAGTCTTAATCATAGATCATCCAGTTTTTCCCCCAATGATTGCACGTTGGCCAATAGAACGGATGGTAGTGGTGGTTTACCCACGCGCCTACGAATTCCCACAAGGCACCCCAACTTTTCTTCACGCGAATGACAGGGATTTGGGCCTGGTCTCGGGAAAGCAGTATATCCATCGAGGCGGACTTATTAAAGAAAAAATCTTGGTCCAGTTCGAGGTGACTAATCGCTGTTCTGATGTCCAGAAGCTATTTTCGGTCACAAGAGACAGTAGCAGCAACATTATGTACAATTTAAGTTACTAACAATGCAAAAAAACTAACAAAATACCACAGTTGGTTAGGAGCGCGTAAAACGGCAGCCATCCCTTCCGGTGCCATTGTATTGACCCCACTCATATCACCCAGCTCCTCCGCACACTCCACAAGCTTCCAGTCGAAGCTTGCATCCACTACAAGACCATGGTACTTGCCTACGGACCAGCAAGAAGAACTACCTACCTTCAGGCTATGCTCAAACCCTACACCCCAACCTGAGCACTCCATTTTGCCAACTCTGGTATCTTTACCTCTACGGGAGGGCAGCTCCCGCTCAGCCCAGGCCAAGCTCTTCTCTGTCCTGGCATCCCAATCGGTGAACCAGCTTCCCCCTGCGTCCTTACCCATCAAAACATCTGAAACACTACCTCTTTAAAGAGTATCTTAAAGAATCCCACAGCACATCTAAGTGTTGTGTTAGAGTTTTATAGTGAATGGACTATTAGAGACCTGAACTGTACATATTGTGTTATGCAAGACCTTGATCAGAGGTGAATCTACTGAATCTAGTCTCTTTATAGGACAGCCCATTCCCAATAGGATCTACTGAAATCCTTGGGGATAGATGTAGATAGATGTCTGCCTGCGTTGCCTGTTTGGGAATAATAAGTAGTTGCACTTCCAACGAATGGCCTCTCTCTCTTTTTCTCTCTCAAGCACAGTGGAGAGGGACAATGATATGTGGGCATAATAAAGGCCATATGGCAATTATGAAATACTGAATGAGTAATAAAGCCAATCACATGTCTCCAATATCATTTTGAGATGTAATCTATTTAACTAAAAAAGCAACAAATTGTGTTTGATAACCAGACAGACCAGAGAGACGTGCTGCTCATCAACACTTTGATCACAGCTGAGAGAGAAAGAGAGAGAGAGAGAGAGAGAGAGAGAGAGAGAGAGAGAGAGAGAGAGAGAGAGAGAGAGAGAGAGAGAGAGAGAGATATCCTTGAATGCATTTCATGCCAATAATGGGAGTCATAAAGCATTTAATTTTGATTTGGAGGTAGGTAGGGTTGACACCTACATCCCTGGGAATCCTAATTGGGAATTCCCCTTTGCCCTCAGAACAGCCTCAATTCGTTGGGGAATGGACTCAACAAGGTATTGAAAGCATTTCACAGGGACGCTGGCCCATGTTGACTCCAATGCTTTCCACAGTTGGGTCAAGTTGGCTGGATGTCCTTTGGGGGGTGGACCCTTCTTGATTACACACAGGAAACTGCTGAGCGTGAAAAACCCAGCAGCGTTTCAGTTCTTGAGACAAACTGGTGTGCCTGGCACCTACTACCATACCCCGTTCAAAGGCAGTTAAATCTTATGTCTTGACATTCACCCTCTGAATGGAACACAAACACATTCCATGAGTCAATTGTCTCAAGGCTAAAAAATCATTCTTAAACCTGTCTCCTCCTCTTCATCTACAATGATTGAAGTGGATTTAACAAGTGACGTCAATAAGGGATCATAGCTTTCACCTGGTCTGGGTGTTGAAGAACTCTTAACCTCGGGCTAGTGAAATTGAACTCAGCTTTCCAAAAAATGTGATTAACCACAGTAAATTCATGATTTAACAAGGGGGGGTGGCAATTACTTTGTCACATAAGGTTTTGGATAGCTTTTTCCCCTTAATAAATAAAATGATCACTTAAAAACTGCATTTTGTGTTTACTTGGATTGTCTTTCTGTAATATGGAAATTTGTTTGATGATCTGAAACATTTAAGCGTGACAAATGTGCAAAAAAATAAGAAATCAGGAAGGGTGCAAATACTTTTTCACAGCACTGTATTTAGAACTCTCACACCCCAACCATTCCACCAGTCATCTGATAGTATAAAATCAATCATGAGATAAATATACAGAAATAATCAATTGTCATACACATTCTAACATCCTTCACATAGAGGACATTGTTACATTCACTCACAACTGGCCGCTGTCCCAACTGCATTGGATAGATAAACACATATACAATGCAATTTACGTTGCATTTAGTAGTCCAACAGCACAAGGAACTAATAAATGTTTGAACACATTCTTTTTGGCCATGGGCATTCTGAAGCGCTGGCCAGAAG
The DNA here is from genome assembly GCF_023373465.1 of Oncorhynchus keta. Classification (NCBI taxonomy): domain Eukaryota; kingdom Metazoa; phylum Chordata; class Actinopteri; order Salmoniformes; family Salmonidae; genus Oncorhynchus; species Oncorhynchus keta. The sequence goes on from NC_068432.1 coordinate 33,504,760, forward strand.
GAAGCCTCTCTAACTGAAGGTGTAGAAGGTGGGAGGGGTCGCCAATGACAGTTAGTGCTTTCTTTTTGGTTGCCTTGTGGAACAGCCTGCTCAAATATGCCTGTGGCTGACAAATTACTTTGCTAGTATGTGTTTACTATTCTGGTAAGTTTGTTTTACTGAACAATACAACACATAGTCTCATAAATAGTAACAAATTATAGAGCTGCATTTCTGGATGTATTGGTCTGTTGGATAAGAGTTAAGAAAGTTCAAATACATTTTATTTGTCATATTCACCAAATACAACAAGTGTAGACTTTACCGTGAAATGCTTACTTAGGATCCCTACCCAAAAATGCAGATTTAAAAATGTGCAAAATAAAATTTGGAAATAGTAACACAAGAAAATAACAATACCGAGGCTATATACAAGGAGTACCAGTACAGAGTCAATGTGCAGGGGTACGAGGTAGTTTATGTAATTGAGGTAATATGTACATGTTAACACATTCAATTGTATGTCAACTCTCCATAAGAAAATAGGCAGACACACTATATACAAAGGTATGTGGACACCCGTTCAAATTAGTTGATTCGGCAATATCGGCCACACCCGTTCAGCCACACCCAGGTGTATCAAATCGAGCACACAGCCATGCAATCTCAGTAGACAAACATTGGCAGTAGAATGGCCTTACTGAAAAGCTTAGTGACTTTCAACGTGGCACCGTCATAGGATGCCACCTTTCCAACAACTCAGATCGTCAAATTTCTGTGCTGCTATTGTGACGCGGAAATGTCTAGGAGCAACAACAGCTCAGCCACGAAGTGGTAGGCAGCACAAGCTCACAGAATGGGACCGCTGAAGCGAGTAGCAAGTAAAAATAATAATAATAATAATAATAATAATAATCTGTCCTCGGTTCCAACACTCAGGAGGAATAATGGTCTGGGCTGTTTTTCATGGTTCGGGCTAGGCCCCTTAGTTCCAGTGACGGGAAATCTTAACACTATAGCAATAGCTATAACAATGACATGCTAAACTACTCTGTCCTTCCAACTTCTATGCCCTTTCCTGTTGCAGCATTGCAATTACACTTTTTATTTGAACATTTATTTAACTAGGCAAGTCAGTTAAGAACAAATTCTTATTTACAGTGACGGTCTACTCAGGCCAAACACGGACAAAGCTGGGCCAATTGTGAGGACTTCCAATCACAGCCAAATGTGATTCAGCCTGGATTCAAACCAGGGACTGTAGTGATGCCTCTTGCACTGACAGGCAGTGCCTTAAACTGCTGCGCCACTCGGGAGCCCTCATGCACAAAGCGAGGTCCATACAGAAATGGTTTGTCAAGATCGATGTGGAAGAACTTGACTGGCCTGCACAGAGCCCTGATCTCAAGCAGGTCCCAGCAGCAATGTCCCAAGATCAAGCGGAAAGCCTTCCCAGAACAGTGGAGGCTGTTATTTGTTATGTAGTGTATGTTGGCTGGTGCCGAGGGGTACTTCCATGCATAAAGCAGTATGCTGCATTTGCCTAATGTAGCTGTCACCCTGTCTCTGAGTTGGAGGAAGGAGTAGAGGTATGGGGAAATGGGGGCAAGTGGAAAATGCCTCTCTCTCAATGCATAAACACTGGAGATTTGATCATGTCACACAGACAGCAAAATGAACAGGCACACTTGAAATCCATGCTGTGGCAATGACAATATAAAATTAGAGTGTACTTCTCAAAGAACAAGGAGATGCCAGCTGGAAATATAATTAGGCCTACCTTTCACACAACACAAAGTGTGGCAGCTTAAAAGTACAGATCCATTAGTTACATATGTTTAAACAGTCAAGTTAGCCGTCTCTTTTAGTATGATTCAATTATCAATCTACGTTGTTATATGACATGAAAACAGATGCAGAGAGTATGTTCTTCTAATGGACATGGGCAGAGATGCTTTGGGTGATAAGATGTGTTGATTTTTGAAGTAATGAATGCATTTACAAATTGAGCCCCTGGTTACATGGGGTGGATAGCATTCACCACAGTGATCAGGCTGCTCTTATTATCCAATCCACTGGTTCCTGATTCAGAGAGGAACCACTACCAGTTTTCTCAGAACAGAACCATTGGAATAGCTTTCCTTCTTTATTTTACAGAGCTATCCACACAGTATTCTTGGAAACCATTCAAACTGTGTGTTTGTGAACTGGGTTGCTTTTTTTTAATCACTGATGGTTCTCAGAATATAGGCTTTCTCTGAATACACCATGACTAACAGGTGTTCTACACAAATATAATTATTTAAGTCCTATTCTACTACCTCAGGCTCCTGTCAACTACACCTGCTACGGTTAGTAAAAGCTTTGCTTTCAACTCGTCATTATTTGACTCTTTCTTACTGATGCATCCTCTGGTTATACTGGGGAAAGGGTCATTATTACACCATAGAAATGATTACACACCGCCAATGAGTAGGCTAGCATTTCCCATATGGTTCTAAGACAACATGGGTATTGATGGACAGAGTGGGCTGTGAGAAAACCATTAGCACCTCACAGAGGTTAGCCATGGCTCAATAATACCTTCAAGGTAGAGAGATGAATGTGATCAATTGATTCAAAGGAGATGGCCTCCTGTGGAGTTTTACCTTGCAACCTGAAATGACCTGTTTATGGCTTTGTAACAACCCAATAGTTAAGCAGCACTCAAATAGGTACCCATGAAAACATAAAACGTGTTCAAGAGAAATGGAAACGGCATTACATATACTTTTCATACTGACCGGATTCTTAATTGTACAAAGGTATCAAATAAGGTAAAAACCTGCCCAAGCCTAACCAAGCCAAGGAATCAGGAAGTATTTGCCTGTTCTGTTCCATTCTCCTTTTCTGGTGTTTATGGAAGAGGTATTAATGCTCAGCATGTTCTTCAAACATGGTGTTGGTTGGAGAGGTCTGAATAGACACAGATAACTAGAAAACTCCTCTCTAGCCAAAGGGCAATGTAACGTCACAGCCTGACCTTTGGTCATCCATATTTAATCCTCCAAAAGATCCCAGTGCATCTGTCCAGGCGATTTTTATTCACTTCACAGACCAGCAGAGCAGACCAGTGCAGACTTAAACAGGTATGCTTGTTTCGCAGGGTAAAATTCATGAATATGCAAGTGCAGGATGTTGCCTTCTAAACTCTATTAGCACTAAACCCCATCCCATCTTTAGACTGACAATAGGTGAGCCAGGATTGGCTTGCCATAGAACATTTGATCAAATGCACCTTTATTCATGTGACTTAGGACTCTACTCGATCCACATCGCAGAAGTTCAGCTTTATAGCGTGATTGAAATTTAAAGGCAATGTTCCTGCTTTATCGGAGACTGCATTCACAGTAAAAACTGCATATATCAGCTAAATCCAAAATTACCAGGGGCGCAACTTTCACTGGAGATGAGGGACACATGCCCCCACTGCCCCACTTTCTGAAATGGCATTTTTGCCCCCCCCATTTTTGTCATTGCACTATGATACAAAACTCGGATCCGGTGTGCTTTAGGATCATGTGGATGCCTCAGAGTGGTCAGGTAGGCTGTTGTCCAGTTTGAGCTGGCTGGATTTAGGACCTCACAGACATCACAGAGCGTACGGACAGGCTGTGTGAAGGCAAAGCTTCTGAAAGGCTGGCGTATAGGACCAGCACAGGAGAGACCAGCAGCATACCACCCTGCATCCCACTGCTGGCTTGCTTCTGAAACTAAGCAGGGTTGGTCCTGGTCAATCCCTGGATGGGAGAGCAGATGGTGTTGGAGTGCCAGTAGAGTGGAAGATGGCACCGGAAGAAATGGCAGCAGTTTTACAGGCACCCAACCAATTGTGCTATTATGTGCTTTTATTCACGTTATTTGTAACTTATTTTGTACATAATGTTTCTGCAACCATATCTTACGGCAAAAAAAGAGCTTCTGGATATCAGGACAGCGATCACTCACCTCGGATTAGACTAAGATTTTTTCTACATCAAGACATTCTTCAAACACCCCACAGAGCCGACATCCTCTTTATTTGCAAGAGGAAGCGACACAGGTACAGAGGACAAAGAGCCAGATGCCTGGTCAGGACCCGGAGAAGGCGAGTGGGAAAGTTGCCATTACCGTCAATCCTACTCACCAACGTGCATTCATTGGACAATAAATTAGACGAGGTTCGATCACGAATATCCTACCAACGGGACATCAAAAACTGTAATATCCAATTGTTCACGGAATCGTGGCTGAATGACAACATGGATATTCAGCTAGCGGGACATACACTGCACCGGCAAGATTGAACAGCACACTCCGGTAAGACGAGGGGGGGAGGTCTGTGCATATTTGTAAACAACAGCTGGTGCACGAAATCTAAGGAAGTCTATAGATTTTACTCGCCTGAAGTAGAGAACATTGTGATAAATTGCAGGCCACAACACTTGCCAAGAGAGTCTTCAGCTATACTTTTCGTAGCTGTTTATTTACCACCACAGACAGATGCTGGCACTAAGACCGCACTCAGTCAGCTGTATAAAGAAATAAGCAAACAGGAAACCACTCAACCAGAGGCAGCGCTCCTAGTGGCCGGAGACTTTAATGCAGGGAAACTTAAATCAGTTCTACCAAATTTCTATCAACGTGTTAAATGTGTAACCAGAGGGGGAACAATTCTAGATCACCGGCACTTTACACACAGAGGCGCGTACAAAGCTCTCCCTCGCTCTCCATTTGGTAAATCTGACCAAAACTCTATCCTCCTGATTCCTGCTTACAAGCAAAAATTAAAGCAGAAAGCACCAGTGACTATAAAAAAGCGGTCAGATGAAGCAGATGCTAAACTACAGGACTGTTTTGCTATCACAGACTGGAACATGTTCCGGGATTCTTCCGATGGTATTGAGGAGTACACCAAATCAGTCACTTTATCAATAAGTGCATCGAGGACATCATCCCCACAGTGACTGTACGTACATACCCCAGCCAGAGGCCATGGATTACAGGCAACATTCGCAATGAGCTGAAGCGTAGAGCTGACGCTTTCAAGGTGCGGAACTCTAACCCGGAAGCTTAAAAGAAATCCTGCTATGCCCTGCAACGAACCATCAAAGAGGCAAAGCGTCAATACAGGGCTAAGATTGAATCATACTACACCGGCTCTGACACTCGTATTATGTGGCAGGGCTTGCAAACTATTACAGACTACAAAGGGAAGCACAGCCGCGAGCTGCCCAGTGACACGAGCCTACCAGACGAGCAAAATCACTTATATGCTCGCTTCGAGGGAAGCAACACTGAGGCATACATGAGAGCATCAGCTGTTTTGGATGACTGTGTGATCACACTCTCCGTAGCAAACGTGAGTAAGACCTTTAAACAGGTCAACATACACAAGGCTGCGGGGCCAGACGAATTACCAGGACGTGTGCTCCGGGCATGTGTTGAACAACTGGCAGGTGTCTTCATAGACATTTTCAACATGTCCCTGATTGAGTCTGTAATACCAACATCTTTCAAACAGACCACTATAGTCCCTGTGCCCAAGAACACAATGACAACCGCCCAAACAGATCCACAGATGATGCAATCTCTATTGCACTCCACACTGCCCTTTCCCACCTGGACAAAAGGAACACTTATGTGAGAATGCTATTCATTGACTAAAGCTCAGCATTCAACACCATAGTACCCCCATAAAACTCATCACTAAGCTAAGGATCCTGGGACTAAACACCTCCCTCTGCAACTGGATCCTGGACTTCCTGACGGGCCACACCCAGGTGGTGAGGGTAGGTAGCAACACATCTGCCACGCTGATCCTCAACACTGGAGCTCCACAGGGGTGTGTGCTCAGTCCCTTCCTGTACTCCCCGTTCACCCACGACTGCATGGCCAAGCACGACTCCAACACCATCATTAAGTTTGCAGACGACACAACAGCCTGATTACCGACAACGACGAGACAACCTATCCCTCAACATAACCAAGACAAAGGAGATTATTGTGGACTACAGGAAAAGGAGGACCGAGCACGCCCCCATTCTCCTGGACTGGGCTGTAGTGGAGCAGGTTGAGAGCTTCAAGTTCCTTGGTGTCCACATCTACAACAAACTAGAATGGCCCAAACACACCAAGACAGTCGTGAAGACAAAGCCTATTCCCCCTCAGGAAACTGAAAAAATTTGACATGGGTCCTGAGATCCTCAAAAGGTTCTACAGCTGCAACATTGAGAGCATCACTGCCTGGTATGGCAATTGCTCGGCCTCTGACCGCAAGGCACTACAGAGGGTAGTGCGTACGGCCCAGTACATCACTGGGGCTAAGCTGCCTGCCAACCAGGATCTCTACACCAAGCGGTGTCAGAGGAAGGCCCTAAAAATTGTCAAAGACCCAAGCCACCCCATTCATAGACTGTTCTCTCAACTACCGCATGGCAAGCGGTACCGGAGTGCCAAGTATAGGACAAAAAGGCTTCTCAACAGTTTTTACCACCAGCCATAAGACTCCTGAACAGATTTTCAAATGGCTACCAGGACTATTTGTTTTGTGTGCCTCCTCCCAACCCCTCTTTTACGCTGCTGCTACTCTCTGTTAATCATATATGCACAGTCACTTTAACTATATATTAATGTACATACTACCTCAATTTGGCCGACCAACCAGTGCTCCTGCACATTGGCTAACCGGGCAATCTGCATTGTGTCCCACCATCCACCAACCCCTTTTTTACGCTACTGCTACTCTCTGTTCATCATATATGCATAGTCACTTTAACCATATCTACATGTACATACTACCTCAATCACCCTGACTAACCGGTGTCTGTATGTAGCCTCTCTACTTTTATAGCCTTGCTACTGTATATAGCCTGTCTTTTTACTGTTGTTTTATTTCTTTATTTACCCATTGTGCAGCTTTTTGCACTATTGGTTAGATCATGTAAGTAAGCATTTCACTGTAAGGTCTACTACCCCTGTTGTATTCGGCGCACGTGACAAATAAACTTTGATTTGAGTAGTAGGCACTCTTTCCTCTGGTCTAAAAAAAACATCCCAATCCCCCCAGGGCAGTGATTGGGGACATTTTCCTGTGTAGGGTGCTGTCTTTCAGATGGAATGTTAAACAGTTGTCCTGATTCTCTGTGGTCACTAAAGATCCAATGGCACTTATCGTAGGGGTGTTAACCCTGGTGAGCTGGCTAAATTCTCAATCTGGCCTTCATACCATCTTGGCCACCCAATTGGCTCCCTCTCACCTGTAAATATTCCCCATGTTGTTGCTGTAAATGAGAATGTGTTCTCAGTCAACTTACCTGGTAAAATAAGGGTTAAATATAAAAAGATGAACAGAGGCAGCTGCTGTCTGTCTTGTGCTTTCTCGCAGAGTTGTAAAAGCAAGCAGAGCAGAAACTGGCTACTCTTTAGTTGACTGACAAGGTAACTGCTGTTTGACAGAAGAAAATACGATTTATTCCCAGTGTCGAGCTAGTAGTGTAACTAACATTTTACGTTAGCTAATGTTTCATCCCCTCTTGACTGAAGTGAATGAGCTACTAGAAGCTAGTTAGCTAGCAGCTACTACAGCCAGTTCAGCTCCAGCTAGCCTCTAGCTTTCTGTCAGGTAGCAGTATTTAATAGCTGTTGTGTGTAGCCTTTGTTTTGTCCCGTTTCAACATAAGTACATTTGATGATGTACCATTGTACCATTAGCTAGCAGAGCTAGCCAAAAGTTGTCTAACATTAGCTAGCGAGCTAGCTCACTAACTTTAGCTATTATTTTTGCATCAATCACACTAGACCTGAATCAATGATAAAACAAGCGGCCAAACAATTGAATACCAATATTCTGACATTTTTTCAGTGCAGTGTGTATTTTTTAGTTAGTATAGCAATATAACATCATTGATCTTTTAGTTTCGCTAACTAATTCCCTACTTTTTACACTGACACAGTAAAAACAGCTGTAAAGGCTTCACTGTCATGGTACACAGTCACTACACAGCACTATGCGCATCATGTCTAGCAGGATCAAATGTTGACAGGTGTCCCTGCAGGGTCAGACAGCCAAGGAAGACGAGTTTACAGAGCTCAGGTGAATTTTGCAGTATATTAAAGTAATCAGTGAATTGATACAGTATTATGCATTCAGAAATGTGATTATTCTGCTTCTGTAACACTTGTCGTCTGGGGAAGGAGAGGAGGACCAAGGTGCAGCGTGGTAAGTGTTCATATTATTGAATTAAATATGCAACACTAGACAAAACAACAAACACGACAAACAAACAGTCCTGATAGGTGAAACAAAAACACTAAACAGGAAACAACCACCCACAAAACACAATGGAAAACAGGCTACCTAAATATGGTTCTCAATCAGGGACAACGATTGACAGCTGCCTCTGATTGAGAACTATACCAGGCCAAACACAGAAATAGAAAATCATAGACAAACTAACATAGACAACCCACCCAACTCACGCCCTGACCATACTAAAACAAAAGACAAAACAAGGGAACTAAGGTCAGAACGTGACAGCTGGAGGTGTAAAACACAAAAGGGGACATATGTGCATATGTAATGGTCTTGTGAAGGCTGGCTGAATTCTGCCAAAGAGTATGTTCTCCCATCTCAGCATGTCTACAGATTATCCCTTGTCCCTGTTTTTGTTTGCTTAAAAATGTTGATACTGGAGACTGTAATCTATCATTTATAGTGGCTAAGAAATGCATTGTCATTAATTGGAAGGTTGGTTATCCTCCCGCAGTGGATGGAAGAAATGTCAAGTTGAGTATCACTAGACTTTAATTATTACAAGATTAAGGGTATACTGAGCAACTTTCATACGGTCTGGATGCCTTATATGGAATACAGTATTGAAAACATGCCCTGTATTGAAAACATGCCCACGTCAGGAGAGATAACTATTTAGGCAATCCCTATCTGCTGGGCTGCTCAGTCGTGGCCCTGGGGGTCTGCTGTATTGTTGGTTGTCACTCTGGCCTTTGGCCTAACACATCTGAAAACAATCATGAATGTTTTACTAAGATCCTAAAGCTGAGTGGGGTGACTTGGGATGGGGCGCTGCAGGGCTGTAGACCCCTAGGGACAGGACGGGTTGACCAGCTATATTGTGTGCAGGTAAAAAGAGCTCTACAATAGTATTAGGCCTATGATATGAAATACAGTTGAAGTCTGAAGTTTACATACACCTTAGCCATTTAAACTCTGTTTTTCACAATTCCTGACATTTAATGCTCGTAAAAATTCCCTGCCTTAGGTCAGTAAGGATCACCACTTTATTTTAAGAACGTGAAATGTCAGAATAATAGTAGAGAGAATAATTTATTTCAGCTTTTTATTTATTTCATCACATTCACAGTGGGTCAGAAGTTTACATACACAACATTAGTATTTGGTAGCATTGCCGTTAAATTGTCAAACGTTTTGGGTAGCACATTGGCCCATTCCTCGTGACAGAGCTCGCGTAACTGAGTCAGGCTTTTTCAGTTCTGCCCACAAATTTGCCATAGGATTGAGGTCAGGGCTTTGTGATGGTCAATCCAAAACCTTGACTTTGTTGTCCTTAAGCCATTTTGCCACAACTTTGCAAGTATGCATCATTGTCCATTTGGAAGACCCATTTGCGACCAAGCTTTAACTTCCTGACTGATGTCTTGAGATGTTGCTTCAATAAATCCACATAATTGTCGTGCCTCATGATGCCATCTATTTTGTGAAGTGCACCAGTCCCTCCTGCAGCAAAGCACCCCCACAACATGAACTGTGCTTCAAGGTTGGGATGGTGTTCTTTGGCTTGCAAGCCTCCTCCTTTATCCTCCAAACATAACGATGGTCATTATGGCCAAACAGTTCTATTTCTGTTTCATCAGACCAGAGGACATTTCTCCAAAAAGTATGATCTTTGTCCCCATGTGCAGATGCAAACCGTAATCTGGCTTTTTTATGGCAGTTTTGGAGCAGTGGTTCTTCCTTGCTGAGCGGCCTTTCAGGTTATGTCGATATAGGACCTGTTTTACTGTGGATATAGATACTTTTGTACCCTTTTCCTCCAGCATCTTCACAAGATCATTTGCTGTTGTTCTGGGATATATTTGCACTTTTTGCACCAAAGTTCGTTCATCTCTAGGAGACAGAACGCGTCTCCTTCCTGAGTGGTATGACGGCTGCGTGGTCCCATAGTGTTCCTACTTGCGTACTATTGTTTGTACAGATGAACATGGTACCTTCAGGCGTTTGAAATTGCTCCCAAGGATGAACCAGACTTGTGGAGGTCCCACCATTTCTTTGGAGGTCTTGGCTGATTTCTTTTGATTTTCACATGATGTCAAGCAAAGAGGCCCTGAGTTTGAAGGTAGGCCTTGAAATACATCCACAGGTGCACCCCCAATTGACTCAAATGATGTCAATTAGCCTATCGGAAGCTTCTAAAGCCCTGACATCATTTTATGGAATTTTCCAAGCTGTTTAAAGGCACAGTCAAATTAGTGTACGTAAACTTCTGACCCATTGGAATTGTGATACAGTGAATTATATGTGAAATAATCTGTTTGTAAACAATTGTTGGAAAACTTACTTGTGTCATAAACAAAGTAGATGTCTTAACCGACTTGCCAAAACTATAGTTTGTTAACAAGAATCTCGTGGAGTGGTTGAAAAACAAGTTTTTATGACTCCAACCTAAGTGTATGTAAACTTCCAACTTCAACTGTATATGCATGGTGTACTGTTTTTGTGTGTTAATGTGTAGGTGAATATGTGTTTTTATAAAACTTTTGTTTTCCAAACCATTCCTTGAGACATATAAGAACGTTTTGTGGGGGAGAGCGTTGATTTATTGACTAGACTAGTGGGGGATGGGCATGCAGGCGGCTCGGGCTGGTTTGGCGGTCTGGCTGAAATTTGATATAGAGGATGTCTTAATTAATAAAGACAATCAACAGTCTTTGTACTTTTTTGTAAGAGCTGGTCATTTGTTAGGGCATTGATTAAAGGTGCAACACAGTAGTGATTATTTAATTATCATTGATCTAGTTCAGTCTTATTACTCACTTAAACAGATTTAACAATGATCTCTTATCTTGATAACTGGACATTTTTGCTTACTTTGTTGTTCTAAATAGAGACAGCTAGAAGGGCCATGGGTCATATTAGATTGTGTAGAAATGTAGGAAAGGAGCTTTATATGCCACCAAAAATGGGAGGACCCCCAGACAACCCCACCAAGTTATGCTGCCCCCCACACTTCTAAAACCAAAGTTGCACCCCTGGAAATTACCTTTCGATTTCTAACACTTGAGCTTTACAGATTTAATAGAGCCCTTAGTTTTGAGGCACATTGTGTATATATCTATATTCAAAGGTGTCCCTTCTTCCACTTGAGCATTGCAGAAAAAGCTTGGATTTGCCAGGAGCATTCTCCAACCAACTGAACAATTGGAACAACAGCCTCATCACTGTGCACACTGAGGACTGACAGAAGAGGACCATGTGGTGTCTGTAAGTAATGGACTTGAACAGATACATCTTGACCAATAAATTTGTTTCCTCAAAACACACCCTGCAGGGTCTGTAAAACAATTGCTGAATCTCAGCCACAAAAAAGGGAATCCTGGTAATGCCAGGATTCCTTTTTTGTGGCCGAGATTCAGCAATTGTTTTAAAGATGGGGTTAATTTTGTGAGAACTTTGTAATGAGCTTCCCGAGTTTAACATCATCAGCAGGTAGCCGAGTCTGCAACTGTGGAGTTAAGTCGCATTTAAGTTCTTAGTCGGTACTAGGAAACTGAAATGTCCAAGTGTTTAACTGGTAATAGTTATTCACGTACCGCGTTCAAGTTAGCAAGTCGAATATTTCTAAGTTTCCTAGTTTCGACGAGCACGTGAACGCGGCATTACATCAACATCCAACGCATCATCATCATATCACGCATACATAGGCCAACACAAAATATAATAAAGTGCACGGTGCCGTGGACGGTGCTCAAATGGGGTTTAGGTTTGTATTTTACCCAAAACCATCAAACAACAATCTGAATGGTTCCGTAGAAATGTTTGCTCAAAGGCATGATTACAATGAGCATGTTGAATATTTTTATTGTATTGCCGACGGCTCTGCGCCTGGCTTATTGAATATAAATTGCCGTCAGGGAAAGTTGTGCAGATGATTTCAGGCAACTGATATTAGTATTATATAGCCTATGGGCAGCCAATTACAGGTAGGCCTACTAAAACTATAATAAAATGTATAATCGAGTCTGACTCTGGAGAAAATAAAATCTCCACCACGAACTTGGAGATAAACCGCCCGTCTCTCTCTCTCTCTCTCTCTCTCTCTCTCTCTCTCTTGCGCTCTCTCTCGCTTCATATCAGCAACAGTATACTCTACACTTTTCAGGATATGAGTGTGTCGAGAGCGCACTTGACGAACGTTCGCAGTCTTTCAAGGAGTTCACTTCACCTTTTGCTCACTGCACTTGAAGTACCACGTCTTTGATCAAATATATCTGTTTCTTTCATTTGTGAAGAATTGCAGCTTTCGTTTTTACTTCATTAGCAAGGTAAGACTTAGGTTGAGTTCAGTTATTATTTACTATTATTATCATTATTATCTTTACTATAATCAGGGTTTGATCAAGTGTTTTCCCACACTGATTTGTTGGTGATATAATCAGAATATTAGGCTACTGTTGTTGTGGTTATTATTAACAGGCTACTTTGCAGCTGTATAGTAAGTTGTTGTAGTAATAGGAGTATAACAATCCTACAACTACAATCTGTTTGACATGTTTATTAGAACAAGATCCCACATTGAATACATGTCTAAACCTTCATTTCCTTCATCCTACAGTTCTCCATTTAGCAAATCTGAAAAAATATCCCAGGAGACAATCAATCTGAATTTAATTAAAATGACTAACAGGCTAACCTCATTAAACCTTACTTTATTTGAACATTGTAATAATATTTTGGGGTACATATCTATTGAATGCAGGTTTTAAACATTGCAGATTTGTTCTGAAGATATCTGTATCTTCAGCATAAAGACTCATATACATCTTTCATCCAAGTCAAATTGTCTGTGTTGTCTTGGACAATGGGTGTAATGCTTCTGACTGACTGTCTGCATTCTCTACTCCTCCAATCACTGATCTATCCAGTCAGCCGCAATCCTCACCATAAACTAGTTTATATTGAGTGTGACTGACTCTGCATATCCAAACTACTGAATGATATGTGGAGATTTACATCATATAATATTAAAGGTATTTATTACAACACTCATTATTTTATTTTATTAACCAGAGGTACTTGTACATCAAATTGATGGTCATGCAGGCATGTCAGCAATCTGAACTATCAGCAATTACATTAAAGTCCAAAGGCACTAAGTTAATAAGGTTTACATGTGGTGGTAAGCTTGCATGGGATGGGATAGTTCAGATATTAATTGGATCCACTGCTCTATGTACAGCATCAGACAAAAGTTTGGACACACCTACTCATTTTAAACAGGACAATGACCCAACACACCTCCAGGCTGTGTAAGGGCTATTTGACCAAGAAGAAGAGTGATGGAGTGCTGCATATGTGGGAACTCCTTCAAGACCGTTGAAAAACATTCCAGGTGGAGCTGATTGACAGACTGCCAAGAGTGTGCAATGCTGTCATCAAGGCAAAGGGTGGCTACTTTGAAGAATCTCAAATATAAACTATATATTGTTTAACACTTTTTTGGTGCTACATGATTCCATATGTGTTATTTCATAGTTTTGATTTCTTCTCTATTAATTAATAACCCTTGAATGAGTAGGTGTGCCCAAACTGATACTGTATATTTGATGTCTTAAAACCCTGACCATTTCAAGCTGGGGGAGGGATTACAGCTGTTTGAGTGGCCAGGCATGCACTTATACAGGGCCAGCCCTGGGCATAGGCGACATGAGGTTGCTTAGGCTAGGGGGCCCCTGACCAAAAAATATAATAAATACGTGTAGGAAATCAGTCGGGGTCTCAACTTACTGTTAGGATAGTGTTAGGATAGTGTAATACACAAAGTGTGGTTGTGAATCAGCAGTTTTCCTCTAATGTAAGTCATTGACAGTCACTCAAATAGCCCATGTCAGCTAACATTTTTAAAATCTAAACTGACCAAAATTACTGACCGGGCACATGTCCAGGGGCCCCGACTTCTAGGGGGTCCCCATTGATAGTGTTAGTCACTCTTACTCAGATATTATATTAACATGGCATGTGTAGAATTTCATGAAATATGCTGTAAAACTGAAGTTTTTTCTTTCCGCCCTGAGACAAAATTAGTAGAATTCCATGAAATATGTTGTAAAATTGTTAAATGTTATCTATGCCCCATGGCAAAATTTGTAGAATTTCAGGAAATGTGCGTTAAAACAAATGTATACTAATAATACTTATCTCTATGCCGTCAAGAGGGGTCTTCTAAAATGTTTTGCCGGCGAGGTGGGGGGCCCCCAACCAAATCTCTCGTAGGGCCCCCAAAAGGCTAGGGCCAGCCCTGCATTTATACTATGAAATATCAGTTTCATGGAAAGTTCTATACATTTCACAAGAGCTACCTCTCCTCAAAACTTGTTTCCCTAAAGCTATTTAAATATGGTACAGCTGCCATGGGAATGGATTCATGATATTCTTTTTTTCAAGTCGTTTAGTAAATGAAAGGAAAATTTATGAAGGGGTTTAGAATATTTTCTCATTAATCACTACAGAATGAATCTACTTTAATTAGCATACTGTAGAAAGCCTACAAACATGTGTTTTGATTGATTAATTTTATGTCCATATTGATGGATCTATTGGTTGTGTCTGTGTTCTCAGGGGTCATCTGAAAACTTGGCTTTTGGCCCATGGTCACTGTAATAGTTTGGAGAAAACCACAACAATTAAACTCAACCATTAAACCAAATGTCACACTCGTATCCAATCACAGTTAGTGGTGTGACGATTATGAAATTTAGGGTAATGACTAAGTGTGATGCAAATGTTGACAGTTCTAATCATAATTGTAATATTAAAAATATATATTTTGCTTGAAATGCATCATAATGCATCCTTATAAATTAGCTACGATATACCTAATGTCTACAATGAGTAGTTTCTCCTCCCAACGGGTAGGCCGTCATTGTAAATAAAATACAATTCTTAATGACTTGCCTAGTTAAATAAAGGTTAAATAAAAAATGCTGTAAAATGATTACCAACATTACTCACTTCATGTCAACAACAAACAAATGTTATTGAATATATTATATCTACTTAAAAATAAAGTTTAACCGCCCCCTAAAATACATTTATTAAGACTATTATGGCAGGTTTTCTTTTCTCAGAATAATCTAGAGGCGAAAGAAACGCACACCTATTTAGGCGAGGTGCTGGCTAGCGGAGTGGAACACTTCAAAAAATAAAGGAGAGTTCAATAAAGTTCATGTTTTTTTCCCATAATTGTCGGTTACACGATTATAGGATAATAGTGCCAACTCTAATCATGGTGATACTTTCTTTTAAGGGGGTCTGTCAGGCATCTTTGAGAAATCCATAAAGCTTGTTGTCTTGCCTAGGACTTTATTTTGTCATTTAATCTCCTTTCTAATGATTTCAAAATGTGACTGTCCTTCCTTTACCAATACCTTCAGTACTGTATGTGTTATTTCAGAAAATTATTATTTCATGAATTATTTTGTTGTATGAAAGCCTTCAAAAAATAGTAAAAGCTTTGACATTTTCTTATAAAATGTCCATTACCACAAGTAATTATTGAAATTATTGTTTCAACTTTGTTGATGGGCTTCATTGCGGTCCTCAACCAATCATGCTGCATGCATGATTAGTTTTCATGCAGAATAGAAGACATTTAAGGAAAAGAAGGAAAGGAGAAAGCCATATATTTATATTGTTCTGCTTATGCTGCTCCAGATATTACCACAAGCCTGTTCTCCCCAATTAGGATGCCACCAACCTCATGTGCACTGAACAAAAATATAAACGCAACATGCAACAATTTCAAAGATTTTACTGAGTTGCAGTTCATGTAAGGAAATTAGTCAATTGACATGAATTCATTAGGCCTTAATCTATGGATTTCACATAACTGGGAATACAGATATGCATCTGTTGGTCACAGATACCTTTAAAAAAGGTAGGGGCGTTGATCAGAAAACCCATCAGTTTCTGGTGTGACCACCATTTTCCTCATGCAGCGCGACACATCTCCTTCACATAGAGTTGATCAGGCTGTTGATTGTGGCCTGTGGAAGGCTGTCCCACTCCTCTTCAATGACTGAACACGCAGTCGTACATGTTGATCCTCAATGGGTGACATGTCTGGTGAGTATGCAGGCCACAGAAGAACTGGGACATTTTCAGCTTCCAGGAATAGTGTACATGTCCTTGCAACATAAAGCTGTATATTATCATGCTGAAACATGAGGTGATGGCAGCGGATGAATGGCATCTGTGGCATTGTGTTGTGCGACAAAACTGCATATTAGAGTGGCCTTTTATTGTCCCCAGCACAAGATGCACGTGTAATGATCATGCTGTTTAATCAGCTTCTTCATATGCCTCACCTGTCAAGTGGATGGATTATCTTGATCAATAAGAAATGCTCACTAACAGGGATGTAAACAAATTTGTGCACAAAATTTGAGAAATAAGCTTTTTGTGCTTATGGCAAATTTGTGGGATCGTTTACTTCAGTAGAAAGTCAGTATGAGGTTTAGGCTCAGGCAAGAATGAAAGGTCGGCGGGTGCGTGGGAGTGAAAATATCTATAGAGTTAAAAAAGTACTCTCACTCAAAACCGTGAAGAGGATTAACCCAAGGAGTCCGAGATGCAAAAATAATATCATTAATTTAATACATGCTCGAAAGAATACACGCGTGAAAGTGCAAGGGGCTATATACTGTAACAAATAAAAAGGAAGGAGCATACTTTTTGGGCTTATGCCTTCATCAGTGCTGTACAAACAAATGAAGAAGACGCGTACTTCAGAAGACACACATGATGTGTGTAACAGGTGCAACAGGTGCAAACAGATAGTTAATTAGAGACTGGTGAATCGGGAGTCAATGCATATTAACAAGGAATATATAGAACAGTATCAAAATTGGACAATTCAAATGTCACATATAATTGGAAAGAGACAACAGTCTGGGCTACATAGCAATATCAGAAGCAATAGATATGAAATACTGGGGGAGACTGCTGGTGCGTGTAGACAACACTACTGGAAACATACACGGTCCAATTCCTCATTAAGCCCTTTGGGGTGTAGAGTTTTTAAGTAGAAGATCCATCGCGCTTCCCACTGGAATAGGCGCTCATCCGTATTGCGGCTTGACCAAACATGGTCAATGGCACCGAACTTAAGATCAGTCACAGCATGATTAGGCCCTTGAAAATGTCTGGCCACTGGTGATTTTAGGTAATTTCTTCGGATAGTAATGCATTGCTCATTGATGCGTAACTGTAGTTGTCTGAGCGCATGGACAAGACAGTAGATACACTACATTGTTAGATCGACATGTAATTAATCTATTGATGGTGTATTCTTTATTTGTGACGAAAGATCTGAAGGTGTGGCACTTTTTAATACCTGTACAGGCCGCACAATCCTTTATTTCAGCTCATGAAACCTGGGACCAACACTTAACATGTTGCCTATACATTTTTGTTCAGTGTACAATAATTTAGGATCTACATCATTCTCTTGTTTGAATGTCATTGTTTTCCAGTTATGAGCATTTTATTCTCATTGTTTGTCACTAAAACTTCCCCAACCCCTGTGCTTTGCCTCTTCCATGGTAAGCTGCTAAGTGGCTGGTACCCAGGGCTCCCTACTGCTGTGTAGTTAATCGGTTACAGTATGGAAGGCAGTGGTACTGGATGGACTGGAGGTCTGCTGCCCTCTGTAGGTGATGAGGCAACTAAGGAGCACTCAGTCTTTGAAGTGGCTGTCCAGAACGGCTTGGCCAACCACAGCTCCCTGTTTGCAGACGTGGTTCTGGTGCAGAGCTTCAAGCTGCTCATCATTCCATGCTACGCCCTGGTGGTGGTGGTGGGTGTGTTGGGGAACTACTTGCTGCTCTACGTCATCTGCCGCACCCGCAAGATGCACAATGTCTCCAACTTCTTCATCGGGAATCTGGCCTTCTCAGACATGCTGATGTGTGTGACCTGTGTACCATTCACCCTGGCCTATGCCTTCAACCCCCGTGGCTGGGTGTTTGGAAGGTTTATGTGCTACCTGGTGTTCCTGATCCAGCCAGTCACAGTTTACGTGTCTGTCTTCACCCTCACCGCCATTGCTGTCGACAGGTGGGTGGGTCCCTCTGTCTTGAGATAACAAAAAGCCCATCGGTTTTGACTGGATAGTTTCAAATGAACTGAAATACCAAAAAGTATGTAAAATAATAAAATTGTAATTATTGATCTTTATGAAAATGTTTTTCAAAGCAATGAATAAATCAATATTACTGTCCCTCTGTGTCCCTGCCAGGTACTATGCCACTGTGCATCCTCTGAAGAAGCGCACCTCGGTGGCCACCTGTGCCTATGTGCTGTCAGGGATCTGGCTGCTGTCCTGTGGTTTGGTGGCTCCAGCTGTGGCCCACACCTACCACGTGGAATTCAGAGAGGAGGGCCTCACCATCTGTGAGGAGTTCTGGCTGGGGCAGGAGAAGGAGAGGCTAGCCTACGCCTACAGCACCTTGCTGGTTACCTACGTCCTGCCACTCTCTGCCGTCTGTGTCTCCTACCTCTGCATCTCTGTCAAGCTGAGGAACTGTGTGGCACCGGGACATCGGACCCGGGACCAGGCAGAGGCACAGCGAGCCCGGAAGCGGAAGATCTTCCGTCTGGTTGCGCTGGTTGTGGCGGCCTTTGGGGTGTGCTGGCTGCCCATTCACGTGTTCAACGTACTGCGTGACATCGACATCCGCCTCATCAACAAGCGCCACTTCCTGCTCATCCAACTAATGTGCCATCTGTGTGCCATGAGCTCATCCTGTTGTAATCCCTTCCTGTACGCCTGGCTGCACGACCGTTTCCGCGCCGAACTGAGGAAGATGTTCACCTGCCACCGCCGCATCGGCATCCCTGCCAACCACTGTGCCACAGCCAGCGTGGCCCTGTGACTGTGCATGGACAAGGAGAGAGAAGAGACAGAAGATCTCTGATACCAGTGTAAACATGTTTTAGATCCAATTTTCTGATTATTTGCTATTGACCTAATGTGGATATGACAAGAGTTAATTGTGAATTACAGCTGATAACAGAGATATTAGGTGGTTCCCTAGTAATTTTCGATGAACAAATCAATTGAACATGCATGAGGTGATTGCCTGGAAAGAATGAATGAAGTGATTGAATGCCAATAATATGAAGGTAACACAAGAGAGAAAAAAGCAAGAGAAAGAATAAAGGGAGAGGGAAGGAGAGGGAGAAAGAGGAGGCGAGGTGACAGGACCACCAAACAAATGCTATTCTGAAGGCCATTATGCACAGCCACAGTCAATGTTTAACACCAGGAAACATCAGCAAGCAGGAGATTCATCTGCCAAAAATTAGAGGTTTGGTGGATAATTTCAAGGCAGCTAAGCACTGTTCACACAATAGTTGCTTGTACATACGCGATATCCCCCATAACTCCAGGTGGACAGTTGTCTGCTGAGGTTAGAGGGTAGTAGTTGTCCCACCTAGCTATCTTAAGATTAATGCACTAACTGTAGGTTGCTCTGGATGAGAGCGTCTGCAAAATGACTAAAATGTCAATGTAAATAGTCAATGCAGGTTTGGTCCCCAGATTGATGTTTGGCAGTGGATGACATGCTTAATGACATGAATACAGATATAATCTCAGTCTCCACTCTGTGAATAAACATGCTTAATAAAACAGTAGGTGGTGTTTGTTCCCCCATGGTTACATCCCTATTTTTATTGCAGTCTTATCAGTCTGTTACTCATCTTTGTCTCTGGGGAACGTACACCGCTTCTGACAATAGTCATTTAGAATTGTTTGCTACCCGAGTGGCGCAGCGTTCTAAGGCACTGCATCGCGGTATTGCGGCATCACTACTGCCAGGGTTATATCCCAGGCTGTGTCACAATCGGTCGTGACCGAGAGTCCCATAGGACTGCGTACAATTAGCCAAGCGTTGTCCGGGTTAGGGGAGGTTTTGGACGGACGGACGGGGGGACGTATGACTCGATCTTTGACTCCCCCTAGCCCGTTGTGGAGTTGCATATCACGAAATTAGGGAGAAAAAGGGTAAAAAATTGAAAAAACTTGAATGTAATTAGGTGTTTGTTAGGCATTTGCTGAGGTCATGCTTCCCACTTCATGCTTGCATTAATGACTGCATTATAGTTTAACTGAGGTGTTGATTCTTATTGGTTTTTTAGATCAACCACAAAAAACCTTCACACTTTCAATACATTTAGTGAAATGTCATGGGGCCTAATAAATGGCCTTCTGTGGTTTGTGTCATGCCATATAAAATGTTTGTCCTTAAGTGATTGCATGCAATTATGTGTAAAATTCTGAATAAACAAACACTGAGAATTGGCCAATTGCTGATTGAAAAAAAAGCTAATAAGCTTAATGTATTACAGATGGCAAATGTCTTAAATCATTAAAAACTTAATTAAATCAAATTACAGCACAGAACAATATTTACACAGGTTTGATTCATATACACTTATTAGGCTATATCACTTAAATGCAATGTTAGTTTTTAGGCATAGTTTGTAGACGTAAATACCATAATGAATAGACTGAGAAGGAGTAAATGGAATATTTAGAGGCAAGACTGCAGTTAAGTAGAGAACAACTAAAATGCACTAATCCAAGAACAAGTAAACAAAAAACTAATATTTTATTTCAACAAGTCAACAGTGATCTGTATGACTGTCCACAAATTCCATCTGAGGTTGCTGTGGTCACGTATGGTTGCCATGGTCACATATTAGGGATTTTATATTCTGTTAATGTGTTAGGCCTATGCGGTAACAATCCTCACACCACCCAATAGCATCCAAATAAATCCATAGAGAGCAACAAACACACTTGAGAACAATGTGGATTCAGCAACAATGACTTTGAGGCTGCGTTTACACAGGAAATCCAATTCTGATCATTTTTCACTCATAGGTCTTTTAATCAATCAGATCAGCTATGAAAAAGTTCTGATGTGAAAAGATCTGATGTGATTGGTCAAAAGACCAAATAGTGGGAAAAATATCAGAATTGGTCTGCCTGTAGTGAGCAGCCTATAGAGAGCTGAAATCTAGATGACAAACACACAACTTCTGTAAAAACTATACCCCCCAAAAAAAAAAGATGTATATATACAGTGGGGCATAAATGTATTTAGTCAGCCACCAAATGTGCAAGTTCTCCCACTTAAAAAGATGAGAGAGGCCTGTAATGTTCATCATAGGTCCACTTCAACTATGACAGACAAAATGAGGGAAAAAAATTCCAGAAAATCACATTGTAGGATTTTTTATGAATTTATTTGCAAATTATGGTGGAAAATAAGTATTTAGTAACCCTAAGGTTGGCAGTACAAATCTGTTGTTCTGCCCCTGAACAAGGCAGTTAACCCACTGTTCCGAGGCCGTCATTGAAAATAATAATTTATTCTTAACTGACTTGCCTAGTTAAATAAAGGTAAAATAAATCTGCAACCTTTCTAAGCTGGGGGAGAGGGTTCTACTAAGCTATATGGAATTGTTTTAAGAAAGTCATACCAGGGATCATTTAGCTATTTGATTTTGAACTTTAAGACACCTTGAAGTGTAAAATAAATAAATACAAATTATGAATAAAAAATTATTGTATGCCTTACTCCTATTAGCCCATACAAATGCATTAAATAACAAATTCAGTACATGGAACAACGTTAGTGGCAAAAATATTATCAAAATGAAGTTTGTTCTGAAGTGTCTGTCCTATATCTGAGAGATATAAGAAAGATCAGGAAACACATGTTATTTTGTTTTACATGTATTTAACCCCTTATTCTTGCTACTTAACGGTCTACATATGTACTTCCAATCATTTTTTAAACTGGTACCAGGGGACCTTCAGAGTCTTGTGAGGCCTGTGGGCATCCTAGAGCAAAACAGAGTCTCACCTTTCCAAAGAGGGGTCATATTAGTGTATAGCCAAACTGTTCGGACTGTTCGGACAGAAGTTGACAGATTCCCAAGACAAATGTGGGGGTCATAGAGCAAAATGGAGAACACCATCATATTCATGAGAGTCTCAACCGTTCGGACGCTTCAGACAGTTTTGTGGGAAGACTGATTTTCAGGATGTCTCATGGTCTGACAAACTCTGTTCTTGCTCTGTCACATTTCACCGCAGATGTGAAAGCGTGACATTGGCGGATGCAGTGGATCCAATGCAAAAAAATGATATCTTAAAGGAATACTCCACCCAAAAACTATATTTAGGTATTTCATTAATTAGTCCATTGTTGACGTAGTCCCAAAATGTTTCACTTGTCAGTAATCAAGTTTTCAAGATATGTAACTTTCAAAATATATACATATATACATTCCCCATATGATGCATTTTGCTTCACATGATGCTGCACTTTGTATCATATGCTGCAAAATACATCATATGGGGATGATTTCTGTATTTTTAAACTGGGGATTTTTATGAGCGACTCCAGGATGCTGGCCTTCTAGGCAGAGTTGCAAAGAAAAAGCCATATCTCAGAGTCACCAATAAAAATTAAAGATTAAGATGGGCAAAATAACACTGACACTGGACAGAGGAACTCTACCTAGAAGGCCAGCATCCCGGAGTCGCTTCTTCACTGTTGACTTTGAGACTGGTGTTTTGCGTGTACTATTTAATGAAGGTACCAGTTGATGACTTGTGAGGCAATATTTAGCTGCCAGTTTTTGCCAGTTGAGGACTAGACACTCTAATGTACTTGTCCTCTTGCTCAGTTGTGCACCGAGGCCTCCCACTCCTCTTTGTATTCTGGTTAGGGCCAGTTTGCGCTGTTCTGTAAAGGGAGTAGTACACAGCGTTGTACTAGAACTTCAGTTTCTTGGCAATTTCTCACATGGAATAGCCTTAATTTCTCAGAATAAGAATAGACTGACGAGTTTCAGAAGAAAGGTCTTTGTTTCTGGCCATTTTGAGCCTGTTATCGAACCCCCAAATGCTGATGCTCCAGATCCTAAACTAGTCTAAAGAAGGCCAGTTTTATTGCTTCTTTAATCAGCCCAACAGTTTTCAGCTGTGCTAACATAACTGCAAAAGGGGTTTCTAATGATCAATTAGCCTTTTAAAATTATAAACTTGGATTAGCTAACACAACGTGCCACTGGAACACAGGTGTGATGGTTGCTGATGAGGAGTAATGGGCCTCTGTATGCCTAAATAGATATTCCATAAAAAATCAGCCGCCATCTGAGTCAAAGTGTAATTCCGTTACCATGGAATTGCCCAATAAGCATCAAATGTCTGCCTAATAACAACAACATGTACTTAGTCAGGAAATGTATTTATCAGGCAATCAAGGCTAATGCTTACAGTTGAGGTCAATGATTACACACTTACGCCTGACAGTGTGTCTCCAGTTGTTCAATGATAGTGGTGGGGGAGCCATTATCTTCATAGTCTTCCCCATCTCCTCGTAGACCACGCCTATCAGCCTGGGGTTTATCTCCAGGAGACAACTCATGGATCCCTTTGCGATGAGACAACTCATGGTGCCCATTGCGATGAGACAACTCATGGATCCCTTTGCGATGAGACAACTCATGGTACCCATTGTGATGGGCCAGCACGCAGAATCCCACCAGAGCCTCTTTCTTCTGCAGGCTGACCAGGATTAAGTTAAGGTGCTCATTGGACTGCTTCAAATAGGTCTCTGCAGTCTCTTCCATGAGAAAGGTAAGTCTAAGAATGCAACAGAGAGCACGCACCAGGTGTATGCCTGTTTTAAAGAAGTGATACAGTATTGTCAGCCAAACATTATTAAAATACACAGTATTTTGTCATATCCAACCCTCACATTGTGTCAGTTGCTCAACAGCAAGTTGAAGGAAACAGTAGTAGTAGTAGTAGTTCTGTACAGGGAAACTGCCGTTCCTACCTTTTATTTGATCCCAGCATAGTGTCTTGTCCTCTTCTGTGCAATTCCTGTATCTGACATCTACAGGAGCAAAACAAGCAGACAAGGAAACACAAACAAAGTATTCAGTTAGCTAAATCACAGTCACAAACAATGATGTTTGACAAAGATGTTGAATGGCCTTACAGACCAAGACTCAAGCCTTACTGACTAACATTCAGAAGAAAAGCACATTCTTATAGGCAGCTGCATACATTGTTTAGCTAAGAAGATGACAAATGATAAACCATAGTTAGTTAACTAGCTACCTGTGCCCTGTGTCTTCACTTCAGGTGGTGGTGAGTAGCAGTGGAGACTGCTGAGGGGTGGGCGGCTCATATTAATGGCTGAAACGGAATAAATGTATTTGATACCATTCCTCCCATTCTGCTCCAGTCATCACCATGAGCCCGTCCTCCCAAATTAAGGTGCCACCAACATCATGTGGTGAATAGAACTTCAGATACCACAGTGCCACAATCTACACATTATAGACCCGACAATAGTCACGTCTATTATAGGCATTGGTTGAAGCTTAGTGTTAAATTCAAATCTCCCTATCATCATATCAATATGACACCAATCTCGATGAAAATTCACAAATCAACTTGATTAGAGGTACACAACACAATCCTACCTCTCGTCATCCTACCTTTACCAAGATGCACATACCAGAATTTTTAACAGGGTCTTTAGCAATTGAGTTTTAAGAGGATTTCTTTCTCCTACATAGCTCAAATTCTAGACGTCATATTAAAACAAGACTATAGCGCCCATAAAATGACCATTGGATTTTTAAAAATGCGGATTGACTAAGTGTGTAGGTGCAACCTGGTCTCAAAGCATTCTGTATTATTCTGTATGTAAATCTGTGATGCTCCATTTAGTATGATATGTTAACTTTGGTATGGTTACAAAAGACATGGTTACTTAGGGCAACGCAAAGGTTGCTAGTTTGAATTTCATCACAGACAACTTAGCTAATTAGCCATTTTTCAACTACTTACTACTTTTTAGCTACTGCTGCTTGCGTCTTACTAGAACGCAGGAGAGATCAGCTCAGCACAAAAACCATCAAGCGCTATGATGAAATTGGCTCACATGAGGACCACCACAGGAAAGGAACACCCAGAGTTACCTCTGCTGCAGAGAATTAATTCATCAGAGTTACCGGCGGTGATACAGCCCAACAGGATGCTCTCGAGGATCAGCGAGGTGGAGATGTTGTTACCTACCCCCACCACCTGGGGGCGGCCCGTCAGGAAGTCCAGGACCCAGTTGCACAGGGCAGGGTCGAGACCCAGGGTCTGATGCTTGATGACGAGTTTGGAGGGAACTATGGCTTTAAATGCTGAGCTGTAGTCAATGAACAGCATTCTCACATAGGTATTCCTCTTGTCCAAATGGGTTAGGGCAGTGTGCAGTGGGGTTGGGATTGCGTTGTCTGTGGACCTGTTGGGGCGGTAAGAAAATTGGAGTGGGTCTAGGGTGTCAGGTAGTGTGGAGGTGATATGGTCCTTGACTAGTCTCTCAAAGCACTTCATGATGATTGAAGTGAGTGCTATTGAAGTGAGTGTAGTCGTTTAGCTCAGTTACCTTAGCTTCCTTGGGAACAGCAGACTGGGATAAGGATTGATTGAATATGTCCGTAAACAATTAGGCTGTTTGAGAGAATTTGAATCCTAAGCAACCTGGCTACACATAGCTACTGTAGTAGGTCAAAGCTGTGTGCTGGAAAACCTTGGTAGAGCATCGGTGAAATAGGCACTGTGGCGCTCATGTATTTTCAGCTTCAGACCGATGCCTATTCTCACTTAAAACATTGTTTTTAGTTATTAATACCAAAACCACTTCTGACAGATAGCAGCTATCTTAACTTTAAATAGATAGCAGGCTAAATGTAGCTAGCTATGTTAGTTAGCAAAACATATGATTGTGAGCCAGCCAACACTTACAGTTACTATTCATGTGCTGTGAACGACGAATGAAAGTTTTGAATTCTTCTTCTTCTTTGGTATCATGGCGTTCACACATTTATTTTGTGCATGCCGCCATCTACTGTGCTACCATCTACTGTGCTACCGTGTGTGGTCAAGTACGATATATGTTGTGATACAAAAATAAAAAGGAAGGCGGGGAAAGCAACAAATTTCACCACCAACTATCCCTACACCTATACAACTTTTTCATAAACAAAAAATAATAATACATATATTTTATAAAGTATAATAATAAAATCCCCTTCCAACTAAACCCTACACTCAATAGAAATCCACTATCCCATTCCACCACATTGACCCTTTCTGCTCCTGCAGCTTTCCAATGACCCGAGAGGACGGGACACCGCCACTCATAACACCCTGTAACTTTTCTGAAGTCAAATCTCATATACCCAAATACTTCTCTGCATCTGCCACCACAACATATATGTCCTGTTGTTTACGTTACAGTTAATAACCATTGCTATGAACGCTAAGAAGCCAACCTTACAGAAGCATATATCACTCGTTGGTCTATCCCTCTGTGCTGGCACAGATCTACAACTCACAGGGATCCTCTCCATATCCCTCACCCTTGACCCATCCTCCTCTACTTTTTTCACTGCCTCAGCATACAACTTCTGCACTACTCTGACTAGCAAGCTGACCCAAGTTGAGTGACACGGAGCACCCGCTCCCTCTGGCAGAAGAAACACCCAAGTTCACTACAGGTTACTGATTCAACTGCACCCAACTCCTTTCCCACCCACACTGAAACCACACATGTATGCCCCAAAAGGCAAGGATCTACTTTCTCCAAAAATCTCTCATACTAGAACAGTTTCTTCTTTATGTCCATTGATGCCAAGCTCAGGTTCCGAGCTCTTCGCCACAACTTCCACCTCAATCAACTCGCCCTCATTCACTTCCATTTCACCTCCAGAATTCGGTTTGGTGCACGGCTCACTTTGTTTGCACTTGACACCAGTCTTCTTTGACACCCAATCTCCATCTTCCTCAAATTCAAATCCAACCTCAGCTTTCCTCACTCTCTTTGACCACTTCTTCCTTCTCCATTCCCCCTCAGAAATCCACTTTTCTGTGCCCGTCCCAGTATTCCTCTTCTTCAGACTTTGCTTGCGGCATTCCAAAGTAACTCCATCTCATAATCCAAAACTCGATCGAGCCTTGCACACTACCACCCTTACCTTAGTTCTCCTTTTGAAAGCAACTGCAACATTCCCATTGGAACAGCATAATATAGCTGCTATATGCATAGTGTGAACAGTGAAAACGTGATTTAAAGTGCGTCATGAAGTAATAGTCAGAGAGGTGTGGGTCTACTCTAACCAGAGGCTAAATAAATGTTATGATAGAAAATAAGTATTTATTTCATAATTGTAAAAAATTATAGGCAATAAGTTGACAGAAGACTGACTTTCACCCAACTATACAGTAATCCTTCCTATGACCAAAGGCAGACATCTTGCCATCTACCTATAATAACAATAGCTTTCTTCACAAGGAAATGCCCCTTTAGAAAATGTCCATATGTTACACCCATGCAATTTGCTTGTGGAGTTGCACCTTTCAGAGTGATTGCAATGAATTGAGTGCATTCATCCAAAGGCATAGTGATCGTCTAAACCTGGTTTGTCTGTAGTCTAAATTGTTTTAATTATTAATCCATGTTTCTTTAGACTACATTTTTTTCTATTATTTATTCTTCAAAGTGCTTTAACATAAAGTTAATATAAGAAAAGGGCATCTCAATATGTACAACACGTATAAGTAATTCAGTAACAGGGAATAATATCCACATAATTTGTGTTAGTTCACAGACAACCAATAATACGAAGTAACCCTTTACCGACAGATATAGCTCATTATAATGTGATTGTAATTAATGATAATACTTGTCATAAGCATGTACCGGTATGACCCCTATTATACCGGTCTGTCTGCATAGTGTTGCGGAATATACAAACTCAATGTGTCACTGTTCTGTTGCTTTCTTTTTTTATTCATTTTTTACTATTCAATTCCTTCTTCAGTGTTGTTGACTTCATATCACACTCCTCCTTACAAGCACATCAAAACGTTAATAGAAAGACAAATCAACTGCCAAAAATGTACAGAACCTCCCAACAGGCCTGTGTGGATTTGGTTCATGTTCTTATACGGTCTTAATACACACACCATAGAGCCTTGCACACTAGACAACATTCAAAATGTTAATGAACAATCAAAAGTGCATCTGTTCAGTAGGAATGGACAAAGCCAGTGCTTGGTATGTTATACATCGGTGAATGAAACTTTCTTTGGGAGGCAAGCAGGAATTCTTCAAACAGCCTAACACATAGGCATTGAGGGAGATAAACATCTAGGAAGCCTTGCTCTGAATGATTAGGAACAGGACGGAGAAATATATATTTCTAGACGTCTCATTTGAGTGAGTTCATGGACATCAGGATACTGGGTTGCTCCTCAATGATGCGCACCAGCAGGTTGTCAATGTACTGCTCCAGCTCCTTGATCTTGTTGTCCCTCTTGGAGAGCTGGTCCTGCTGCTTCACCACCAGGGAGATCAGCTCCTCCTGGGTCAGCTGGGAGTACTGACCTTTGACCCCTGTGTCTTTGACCTAGAAGGAAAGAGGAGAATTGAGATGGTATGAGTCAGTGCCATTTATGTTTCCATTGAATTCTCCAAAGATATGCCATGCATTATCCATTAAGGAATGTTTAGTCTGCATGAACCCCTACAAAGAGCACCTTCAAAAATATTGCTAAACTTTAAGCACCCAACTAAGGCTCCTATATTTTGTTTCTTTACATAAGCAGAAAGGATTCGATGCACAAAAAAGTTATAGCTTTCAGACACTTGTAATGGATGGCATGCTTGGGTGCAATGTCAACCAGATCTAATTTCTAAGGGGTCATGGAGCCTATGACCTCCCACACGTGATTCTCTCACTCCTGATTGGAGGAATTGCAAGTGTTACTTCTGAACTTGTCTCCGTGTTGCTGTGCTGTCTGTTGCTACTTGGCTACCTGTTTTTACATTTATTAACAGTTAATCAAAATCAGCATTTAACACATTTACCAATGTCTATGTTTCTTCCTCACTCAACTTTTTTCATTCAACTTTTTGACCCCGGACGCTTTATCTGGACATGGTTCTACAGGACATCCACCAGCTGAAAATGCTAAGTAGTAACATTAACACTATGCCTTCTAATTGCAGTCGCTGTACTCTTAATATAAAAGACAACTTTCTCCTTATTGTGAGGATAGCCGTGTTACAAGCCCAACTTCAGATGCAATCGTTAGGCAAGGGCAATTTAAATGTAGGAAGGGATGAAACAGTGTCTGCGCCACCAGTAAGTACAGATAGTAGTATAAATCCCCCCCACACAGTCCTTGCAGCAGGACAATTATCTCGAGGCTTCTGGAAAGAAATTCTGTTGGCACTCTCAACCTGTGTCGCTCATTCAACTGAAAGAAACGTTCAACTGTTTCTCCCCATTAGGCAACGAGTCAGAGGCCGAGCCTTCTCAGGTCTCTCCACCTGTTACGGGGTCTGAGCCATTGGCGACTACATTAACCCCAACATTCGACTTAAAAAGAATCATCCAGCGATCATACACTGTTTACCAGGGGGCAGGGCTACCGACATAAAGGCTAATCTGAAGAGGGTACTGGGCAAGGCTAAAACTGTAGAGCGTAGAGTATAGGGCAGGACCACCATCAGTGAAATTTAATAAAAAAGGTGAAACATTAAAAGTTATTATTTTTAGATAAAACTATATTAAATATATTCATGTCACCAAATAATTGGTTAAATAACAAGTTTTTGCAATGAAGGTCTACAGTAACTTCAACAGCACTGTCTGAGGTAGCACCATGGTGCAGCCAGAGGACGGCTAGCTTCCATCCTCCTCTGGCTATATTGACTTCAATACAAAACCTAGGAGGCTCGCCACCTTCCATAGACATACATGGTAATTATGACCACTTCCAGAGGAAGTCCTCCAACCAATCAAAGCTTTTGCAGTATGAACTGACATGCTATCCATCCAATCATAGAATTAGGATTAGAGAATGAACTATTGAGTTGTATTGGGATTGTGCCACAGAGCATTATGGGGGTTATATGTGTTGAGAACTTGGTGACATTGTTGGATAGAGATTAAGAATGAAAGGTGATAGGTAAGTACCCCTATAAATGATCTCATTCCTGTATGTAAAGTCAATCACATATCAATGATTTTACTCCTTGCTTGGACTAACTAATTATTGGCTATTTTGTCTAAATGTGTAGTGTGTTGTGTTATTGTTTTTTTGTCTTCCCAGTCAAATCCCATCCTGCACTGGTCAAGCCTCTGAACACCTCAACTCATGCCTCATACCCTCATTCAATCACTGCTGTGATCCCTTTCCCACACGGTGTAAGTAGCCCTCTCATTCCCATAATATTGTACTATAAATGTCTTTATTAAATGCTTTAGGTTAAAATAGTCTATGATTTTTAAACACACTTTGTCATCTCTGTGCATTATGCACCTATACCGTGGGTCTCCCATCCTCCTCAATTGTTCAAGTCACCAGCTTCCACTGGTATAGGGATATTGCTATCCATGTCAGCACCAACATTGTTAGGATGAAACAGTCAGGTCACCAAGCACAACATAGCTTCAGCGTGTAAATGAGCTAGAAAGATGTGTCGGCATCAAGTAATTGTCTCTGGCCCCCTCCCAGTTAGGGGAAGTGATGAGCTCTACAGCAGAGTCTCACAACGCAATCGCTGGTTGAAAACTGTTTTCTGCCCCTCCCAAAAGATAGAATTTGTAGATAATTGGCCCTCTTTCTGGGACTCACCCACAAACAGGACCAAGACTGACCTGCTGAGGAGTGATGGACTCCATCCAAGCTGAAGGTGTCATCGATCAACAGACAGGACTCTAAGTCCTCTAGTGGCACAATGAGCTGACCTGCTGCCTGGCCTGTACCCTGTTAGCCAGCATGCTAGCTTAGTGGAGTCTGCCACTAGCAGTCAGTGTAGTCAGCTATCCCCTTGAGACCGTGTCTGTGCATCTATCTAGGTTGAGAAAAACTAAACATGGCGGTGTATGCGTTAGCAATCTAACTGGAATAAAGACTTCCTCCATTCCTGTCATTATTTAAAGATGATTGTGATATCTCACATCTCAAAATAGGGCTCCTTGATGTTAGATCCCTCACTTCCAAGGCAGTCATAGTCAATTAACTAATCACTGATCATAATCTTAATGTGATTGACCTGACTGAAACAGGCTCGAGCCTGATGAATTTACTGTGTTAAATGAGGCCTCTGCCCCTGGTTACACTAGTGCCCATATCCCCTGCGCATCCCGCAAAGGCAGAGGTGTTGCTAACATTTACGACAGCATATTTCAATTTACAAAAAAAAAAAAAAAAGATGCGTTTGTCTTTTGAGCTTCAAGTCATGAAATCTATGCAGCCTACTCAATCACTTTTTATAGCTACTGTTTACAGGCCTCCTGGGCCATATACAGCATTCCTCATTGAGTTCCTAAATCAGACCTTGTAGTCATGGCAGATAATATACATATTTTTGGTGACTTTAATATTTACATGGAAAAGTCCACAGACCTGCTCCAAAAGGCTTTAGGAGCCAACATCGTGGGTTTTGTCCAACATGTCTCCGGACCTTCTCATTGCCACAGTCATACCCTGGATCTAGTTTTGTCCCGTGAGATAAATATTGTGGATCTAAATGTTTTTCCTCATAATCCTGGACTAATCGGACCACCATCTTATTACGTTTGCAATCGCAACAAAATCAGCTGCTCAGACCCGATCCAAGGATCATCAAAAGCCGTGCTATAAATTCTCGGACAACATAAATATTCCTAGATGCCCCTCCACCTACTCAAGGACGTAAGAGTACAAACATTGGTTAACCACCTAACTGAGGATCGAAATTGAACAGTGCGTCAAACCCTAGATGCAGTCGTACCCCTAAAAACAAAAAAACATTTGTCACAAGATATTTGCTCCCTGGTATACAGAAAATACCCGAGCCCTGAAGCAAGCTTCCGACTAGCTTGGAAAGACAGTACCGTGCAATATCGAAGAGCCCCACTGCTGCTCGATCATCCTATTTTTCCAACCTAATTGAGGAGAATAGGAACAAAATAACATTTATTTATATTGAGGAGAATAAGAACAAAATAACATTTATTTTTGATACGGTCGCAAATCTAACTAAAAAGCAGCACTTTCCATGAGAGGGTGGCTTTCACTTCAGCAGTGATGAATTCATGAACTTCTTTGATGAAAAGATCATGATCATAAAAAGCTAATTACAGACTCCTCTTTGAATCTGCAAATTTTCCAAAACTCAGTTGTCCTGAGTCTGCACAGAACTGCCAGGACCATTTTTTTTATCTTGTATCTCTTGACACATTCATGGAAATAGTCATGGCCTCTAAACCTTCAAGCTTCATAATGGACCCTATTCCAACTAAACAACTGAAAAAAGCTACTTCCTGCGTTTGGCCTTCCTATGTTGAACATAATAAATGGCTCTCTATCCACCGGATATGTACCACACTCTTGAAAAAGCCCAACCTTGACCAGGAAAATGTAAAGAAAACTATTGGCATACAGTACCAGTCAAAAGTTTGGACACCTACTCATTCAAGGGTTTTCTATATTCTTACTATTTTCTACATTGTAGAATAATAGCAAAGACATCAAAACTATGAAATAACGCATATTGAATCATGTATTAACCAAGAAAAGTGTTAAACAAAAATATATTTGAGATTTGTGATTCTTCAAAGTAGCCACCTTTTACCTTGATGACAGCTTTGCACACTCTTGGCATTCTCTCAACCAGCTTCATGAATAAGTCACCTGGAGTGCATTTCAATTAACAGGTGTGTCTTGTTAAAATACAAATGTTGGAATTTATTTTTCTTAATGCTGTTTGAGCCAATCAGTTGTGTTGTGAAAAGGTAGGGGTAGTATAAAGAAGATAGCCCTATTTGGTAAAAGAGCCCTATTTGGTAAAAGAGCCCTATTTGGTAAAAGAGCAAGTCCAAATTTTGGCAAGAACAGATTAAAAAAAAGCTAAGAAAAAACAACAGTCCATCAGTACTTTGAGACATGGTCAGACACCAAAAAACATCAAGCGCTATACTGAAACTGGCTCTCATAAGGACTGTCACAGGAAAGGAAGACCCAGAGTTACCTCTGCTGCAGAGGATGAGTTCATTATAGTTAACAGACTCAGAAATTGCAGCCCAAATAAATGCTTCACAGAGTTCAAGTAACACCCATCTCAATATCAACTGTTCAGAAGAGACTGTGTGAATCAGGCCTTCATGGTCGAATTGCTGCAGAGAAACCACTACTAAACGACACCAATAATAAGAAGAGACTTGTTTGGGCCAAGAAACACGAGCAATGGACATCAGACCGGTGGAAATCTATCCTTCAGACTGAAGAGTCCAAATTTGAGAGTTTTGGTTCCAACCACCGTTTCTTTGTGAGACGCAGAGTAGGTGAACGGATGATCTCCGTATGTGTGGTTCCCAACGTGAAGCACGGAAGAGGTGGTGTAATGGTGCTTTGCTGGTGACACTAAGTGGTTTATTAAGGCACACTTAACAAGCATGGCTACCACAGCATTCTGCAGCGATACACCATCCCATCTGGTCTGCGATTAGTGGGTCTGTCATTTGATTTTCAACAGGACAATGACCCAACACACCTCCAGGTTGTGTAAGGGCAATTTGACCAAGAAGGAGAGTGATGGTTTGGCCTACACAATTCCCCAAACTCAACCCAATTGAGATGGTTTGGAATGAGTTGGATAGCAGAATTAAGGAAAAGCAGCCAACAAGTTCTCAAAATATGTAGAAACTCCTTCAAGAATGTTGGAAAAGCATTCCAGGTGAAGGTGGATGAGAGAATGCCAAGAGTGTGCAAAGCTGTCATCAAGGAAAATGGTGGCTACTTTGAACAATCTAAAATAGATTTTGATTTGTTTAACACGTTTCTGGTTACGACATGATTCGATGTGTGTTACTTCATTGCATTGTCTTTACTATTATTCTACAATGTAGAAAATAGTAAAACATAAAGAATAACCCTTGAATGAGTAGATGTGTCCAAACATTTACTGGTACTTTATATCGATTCTCCCATTCCTCTCATTTTTCCCTTAAAGCCATTGCAACTCACTGCTTTCCCGAAGACAAATAATGTATACAAAACCCTTCATTCTAGTTTTAGACCCCATCATAGCAGAGACTGCTCTTGTGAAGGTGGTAAATGACCTTTTAATGGCATCAGACCAAGGCTCTGCATCTGTCCTCGTGGTCCTAGACCTTATTAGTGCTGCTTTTGACACCATCGATCACCACATTTTTATGGAGAGATTGGAAACCCAAATTGGTCTACACAGATATGTTCTTGGCTGTTTTAGATCGTACCTGTCGGAAAGATATCAGTTCATCTCTGTGGGTGGTTGTCCTCTGACAAATCAACTAAGTGTTGGTGTTCCTCAAGGTTCCATTTCAGGATCACTATTGTTTTCACTATATATTCAAACTCTTGGTGATGTCATTCGGAAACAAAAATGTAAACTTTCACTGCTATGCGGACGACAGCTGTACATTTCGATAAAACATGGTGATACCCCAAAAATGCATACCCTGGAAGCCTGTGTTTCAGACATAAGGAAGTGATGGCTGCAAATGTTCTACTTTTAAGCTCAGGCAAAACAGAGATGCTAGTTCTGGGTCCAAGAAACAAAGGGATCTGGTGTTGGATCTGACAATTAATATTGATGGTTGTACAGTCGTCTCAAATAAAACTGTGAAGGACCAAGGCACAGCCAGAAAAGGACTGGCCACCCCTCAGCCTGGTTCCTCTCTACGTTTCTTCCTAGGTTTTGGCCTTTCTAGGGAGTTTTTCCTAGCCACCGTGCTTCTACACCTGCATTGCTTGCTGTTTGGGGTTTTAGGCTGGGTTTCTGTACAGCACTTTGTGGCATCAGCTGATGTAAGAATGGCTATATAAATATATTTGATTTGATTGCTCTGGACCCTGATGTCTTTTGACGAACCTATCAAGAATATTTCAAGGACAGCTTTGTTCCATCTTCGTAACATTGTAACAAAATCTTACATTATTTTGTCCAAAGATGATACAAAAAAGCTCATCCATGCTTTTTATACTTCTAGATTAGACTACTGCAATGCTCTACTCTCTGGCTACCTGCATAAAGCACTAAATGAACTTCAGTTAGTACTAAACACAGCTGCTAGAATCTTGACTAGAACCAAAATATTTGATCATATTACTCCAGTGCTAGCCTCTCTACACTGGCTTCCTGTTAAGGCTAGGGCTGATTTCAAGGATTAACCTACATAGCAGCTCCTACTCATCTCTTTGATTTAGTCCTTCCGTATATACCTACACGTACGCTACGTTCTCAAGACACAGGCCTCATTGTCCCTAGAATTTCCAAGCAAACAGTTGGAGGCAGGGCTTTGTCCTGTAGAGATGCATTTTTATGGAATGGTCTGCCGATCCATGTGAGAGACACAGACTCAGTCACGACCTTTAGGTCTTTACTGAAGACCCAGTAGGTCCTACGATTGAGTGTAGTCTGGCCCAGGGGTGTGAAGGTGAATGGCAAGGCACTGGAGCGACCAACAGCCCTTGCTGTTCCTGCCTGGCAAACTCCCCTCTCTCCACTGGGATTATCTGCCTCTGACCCTGAGTGACTAGTTTACTAGTACTCTTCCATGCCGTCCCTAGGAGGGGTGCGTCACTTGAGTAGGTTGAGTCACAGGCTTGATCTTCCAGTCTGGTTTTGCATCCCCCCGGGCTCATGCAGTGGAGGAGATCTTTGTGGGCTATACTCAGCCTCGTCTCAGGGTAGTAAATTGGTGGTCTGTTGATATCCCTCTAGTGGTGTGGGGGCAGTGCTTTGGCAAAGTGGGTGGGTTATAGCCTGCCTGGTTGGCTCTGTCCGGGGACATTGTCGGACGCGGCCACAGTGTCCCCCGACCCCCCCGTCTCAGTCTCCAGTATCTATTCTCCAATAGTCTGCGTGCCGGGTGGCACTGTTCAGTCTGTTATTTCTGGGGTAATTCCCCTGTCTTATCTGGAGTCCTGTGAGAATTTAAGTATCCTCCCTCTAATCCGCTCTCCCTCCCCTCCCAGAGGATCTGAGCCCTAGGACCATGCCTCAGGATTACCTGGCCTGATGACTCCTCGCTGTCCCCAGTCCTGGTCGTGCTGCTGCTCCAGTTTCAACTGTTCTGCCAGCGGCTATGGAACTCTGACCTGTTCACCGGACGCTATCTTGTCCCAGACCTGCTGATTTTTACTCTCTCTACCGCACCTGCTGCTGTCTCGACCTCTGAATGACCCTGCTGGTCATCTATGAACGTTTGAACATCTTATAATATATATCTTGAAGAACAATCTGGCCTTAAAGGCCATGTACTGTGCTCTGTCCACCCCTCAGAGCCTGGTTCCGCTCTACGTTACTTCCTAGGGTCCTGCCTATCTAGGGAGTTTTTCCTAGACACTGTGCTTCTACATCTGCATTGCTTACCGTTTGGGGTTTTAGGCTGGGTTTCTGTATTTGACTTTACGACATCTGCTGATGTAAAAAGGGCTTTATAAATACATTCAATTGATTGTGCCCATATCATCAATCAGAGACTCCGAGAGAAGTTTGTGAAGTGTGAGCTCTGACTGCTTTGGGAGAACTCATTCAGAGCTCTGATCTCTCAGATCCCAACACCATAGGCAAATGCCAGTGTTCACAGTGAGTTTAAGGTGAGTCACTGTCAATATAAATAATGTTTGTGTGAATTGTTTACAGTGAGCATTTGGTGGGAGGGCTCGTTGAGACTGTGTGTGTGTGTGTGTGTGTGTGTGTGTGTGTGTGTGTGTGCACCGTGTGTGTCGGCATGCACGCAGCAAGAATGGGAATGTTGCACTGAGGTTTTAATAAGAACCAACTGTGCATGCATCAACTGGGTGGATACATTGAAACAGCAGCAGAGGGCATTTTCATGAGGTGCCTGGGGGAATGGTTTCAAAGATATCCTGGTACCTTAATTACATAAGATTATTATGATAATATTATCAAGAAGAGCCCCTGCTGTGCATATTACAGGGCATAAGGATAAGCATGTACTGTATGTGCATATTAACATGCACACACTTTCCCAAAAGAGACTGTAGACACAATGAGGTCTGATTATTTAGTACACATACCTCCTGCCTAAAGCAGATCTACGTTGACAGGTGATTGGTGAGAGAACCTGTAGGTAGCTCTTTCATCTGCTGCTGGTGTGCATCAGTTCACTCAATACTGTTTCCATTGCCCTCATGGCATATTGCATTAGTACCTTTATCTTCTCTTGAAGGACACCGAGGATTCCTGTAGATATGCCAGCCTGCCTCTCCTGGATGTTGGAGGATGGCTGGTTTTCCAGGGAGCTCAAGGGCTTTACTGGATGGGGCCTGAATAGAGATAGACGGAGACAGAGACAGTCAAAATGAGAGCGGCTCAAACTTTCCTGAAGTGTTGTGTTATTTGAGGAGATGCAGCAGGTGGATATGGGGGATATGCGGATAATGACATTTTCTCAGAAAGCAAGTGTAAATGCTGCCAACAGCTTGAAATAATTTGTTCAATCAGGTGGACCTTATCAGGTGGACCTTTGGGGCGGCAGAGTAGCCTAGTGGTTAGAGCGTTGGACTAGTAACCGAAAGTTTGCAAGTTCGAATCCCCGAGCTGACAAGGTACAAATCTGCCCCTGAACTGGCAGTTAACCCACTGTTCCTAGGCCGTCATTGAAAATAAGAATTTGTTCTTAACTGACTTGCCTAGTAAAAATAAAGCTCAAATTTAAAAAATCAGTTTATTAACAAAAATGTATTTAACCAGTCAAGTCAACTAAGAACAAATTCTTATTTACAATGATGGCCTGGCAAGAGGAGGCAAAAGGCCTCCTGTGAGGATGGGGGCTGGGATTTAAAAATAAATAAAATCAATGCAAAACAAAACGGACAGAGTTAGACATGACAAGCAAGCAGAGCATGGGTTCTTCTTCCCTCTTGACTGATTCCCATATACGCTTGCCACTGTGTCTCTTCTTTCCCTCTCATATAAGGTTAGACTGCAGAGGAGCCACAGTGTACACACACTCTGAGCAATGGCATTTTACAGGCACCACTGAGATTTGTCTGAGATTCTACAGGGAGAATAACTTGACAAAAAGCAATGAAAGCTGCAAAGGCTGGCATTTCTATAGCCATGATTCATACTGTGCCGAGGGGATTGTGTGAATGACATCACAATTAAATAACTTGCAGAGCAAAATTAAATTTGCAGTAATTAGTAAGTGCTCTTTTGATTACTTAATATAGTGCTAATTTCTCTGGGGAGCTATGTTCATGTTGCTTTACGTTAAACTATGTTAATAATAACTACAGAATGATATAGTCATAATTAAAAAGTAGAACTAGCTATGATGTCCTGTACAACTTTTGAAAGTATTGCAAAAACAACTTGGTCAGAAGTTCCATTGATTCAATTCAGGGAAATGAAACATTTTATAAAAGAGAGTAAAATTATTTTACAAGGGTCACATTCATGAAGTGTTCTCAAACAACGCATCCACCAAAGCGATTGGAAAGGTTTAGTGAATCTAACTACAGTACAGGAGAGGTTTCGTAGAGAGCACAAAGCTGCTACACACTACAGGAAAAGGCTGCAATATCTCTCTCACCTGCGTGTGCTTGAGGTAGGCCTGTCCCCTCTCCTTCCCGCCTCCTCTCCACTGCAATGCTCTGCAACGGAGGACATAGCTCCAGCCTGAAGCAGGGTCCTCTGGCCAGGGAGAGAGCTTATCTGGGGAGGACAGTTACTCCTGCCCCCTGATCCCTTCAGGGGCTTGGGTTGGGGTAGGATGGAGGGGGCAGGTGAGGGTACACATGGGGGCTGGGCAATGGTAACACAAGTTAGTGCCATACCCACACCTCGATTCTGCAGTTTTTCTGAGATACTTGAGGAAAGCTTTCTCAAAGAGGAAACCCCTGGGCTTTGTAGTTTTACAGAACTATGTTTACCAGTATCCTCCTCTCTAGAGATGGATGTTTTCTTCAATGGAAGCAAGGGAACACAGACCAGCTCTGCTAATGAGTTTTTGATGGGACGGGAGCCATCCTCAGCTAGCAGAACATTTGGCGTTGGAAGCTCCATTGAGTCCCTAACCACACTATTCAGCATTGAACCTGGATTTGCTTCTATGGAGGTACAACTCTGATGATTGGGAGAGTCTAGGCTCTCCTGATATTCACCAGTTAGTCTCTGTTCTTCACCATGTCCAGAGGACTTTTCCATTCTGCAGTCTTCTGCAAAGGGATTATTTGGATCAAACTCAACCAAAGAGTCATGTTCCTCAGTATTCAATTGCTTATCTATTACATCAACTTTTGGCATTGTCTTCCCTGGAGGGTACTGGGGCCTAGAAGGTGCTGGACCTTTATTGTGTTTAGCCACCCTCAACCCCCCAGTGGCAGATGGCATTTCTTGTTCTGGTTGGTTCCCATGGTGGGTAGAGCTCTGGCCTCCACTTGTGTGTTCTGTTGTAGCTGTGGAGGAAAATCTCAGTGGTGTGATAATCTTTACTACACGTTGAGAGACCTTGGACATGGAGTCACCTATGTCCTTATGTCCCAGGTTCACTCTAGTCATACTCTGGTCCCTCTGTGTCTGGCTTGGAGCCTGGCTTGGTCTATCTGGAGCAGGACCCTTGTCCATCCTGACACTGGAATGGTCCTGACCACTAACACTCTCCTGGTTATCCCCGCATCCCACCAGTGACGTGGAAGATTGGCGTATTGGAGGAGGTGGCTGTTTTGTTGGCTTTGTTCGGGCGAGATTCACTGTGCCAGATTGAGCGTTGCCCTTGCCAGGCCAGTTGTCCATACGAGCCCAGCGCTGGTTGAAGGGCAGAGGGGCATGGTCTTTCTTCTCCATTAGATCAGTAGACGGGTCCTGGGTGCCTCTGGTTTCCCCATCGACTCTAGGGGATTCCATAGAAATCTCAATTTCAGGAGACAAGAACGATAAGAAGGGGTTGGAAGACACGTTAGGCTGAGAAGGGTTCACACATGAAGAGGGTCTGGAAGAAGAGGGATAGGGAGAATGCAGTAAGAGAAAACAAATCTGCACTTTACAGCTGTATAAGATGGTTGCCTTCACACATTTGAACTTGGCTGATGACAATGTCTAACTACCACACATAAAAAATATACAGTGCCTTGCGAAAGTATTCGGCCCCCTTGAACTTTGCGACCTTTTGCCACATTTCAGGCTTCAAACAAAGATATAAAACTATTTTTTTGTGAAGAATCAACAACAAGTGGGACACAATCATGAAGTGGAACGACATTTATTGGATATTTCTAACTTTTTTAACAAATCAAAAACTGAAAAATTGGGCGTGCAAACTTATTCAGCCCCTTTACTTTCAGTGCAGCAAACTCTCCAGATGTTCAGTGAGGATCTCTGAATGATCCAATGTTGACCTAAATGACTAATGATGATAAATACAATCCACCTGTGTGTAATCAAGTCTCCGTATAAATGCACCTGCGCTGTGATAGTCTCAGAGGTCCGTTAAAAGCGCAGAGAGCATCATGAAGAACAAGGAACACACCAGGCAGGTCCGAGATGCTGTTGTGAAGAAGTTTAAAGCCGGATTTGGATTCAAAAAGATTTCCCAAGCTTTAAACATCCCAAGGAGCACTGTGCAAGCGATAATATTGAAATGGAAGGAGTATCAGACCACTGCAAATCTACCAAGACCTGGCCATCCCTCTAAACTTTCAGCTCATACAAGGAGAAGACTGATCAGAGATGCAGCCAAGAGGCCATGATCACTCTGGATGAACTGCAGAGATCTACAGCTGAGGTGGGAGACTCTGTCCATAGGACAACAATCAGTCGTATATTGCACAAATCTGGCCTTTATGGAAGAGTGGCAAGAAGAAAGCCATTTCTTAAAGATATCCATAAAAAGTGTTGTTTAAAGTTTGCTACAAGCCACCTGGGAGACAAACATGTGGAAGAAGGTGCTCTGGTCAGATGAAACCAAAATTGAACTTTTTGGCAACAATGCAAAATGTTATGTTTGGCGTAAAAGCAACACAGCGCATCACCCTGAACACACCATCCCCACTGTCAAACATGGTGGTGGCAGCATCATGGTTTGGGCCTGCTTTTCTTCAGCAGGGACAGGGAAGATGGTTAAAATTGATGGGAAGATGGATGGAGCCAAATACAGGACCATTCTGGAAGAAAACCTGATGGAGTCTGCAAAAGACCTGAGACTGGGACGGAGATTTGTCTTCCAACAAGACAATGATCCAAAACATAAAGCAAAATCTACAATGGAATGGTTCAAAAAAATAACATATCCAGGTGTTAGAACGGCCAAATCAAAGTCCAGACCTGAATCCAATCGAGAATCTGTGGAAAGAACTGAAAACTGCTGTTCACAAATGCTCTCCATCCAACCTCACTGAGCTCGAGCTGTTTTGCAAGGAGGAATGGGGGGGGGGGAAAAAATCAGTCTCTCGATGTGCAAAACTGATAGACATACCCCAAGCGACTTACAGCTGTAATCGCAGCAAAAGGTGGCGCTACAAAGTATTAACTTAAGGGGGCTGAATAATTTTGCACGCCCAAATTTTCAGTTTTTGAATTGTTAAAAAAGTTTGAAATATCCAATAAATATCGTTCCACTTCATGATTGTGTCCCACTTGTTGTTGATTCTTCACAAAAAAATACATTTACTTTGAATTCGCGAAAAGTGGGAGGTGTGGTCAAGAAAGACTGGCATATTTTATCATCGGACCCAGCTCTGCCAGCTGAATTTAAAAATCCACCACTTATTGTGTATAGGAGAGGTCGCAATTTACGTGATAAATTGGTTCATGCCAACTGCCAGCCACAAAAGAAAATCAGCCAGGCTCTTTTACACCCTCTAACAAATGGTAGCTATAAATGCAGATGCACACAGTGCAACAATATGATGAAGTGTGAATATTTCTGCCACCCACACACAGGAAAACGGTTCCAAATAAATGACATTACTACATGTTCCACCACCCATGTTATTTACATGATTAAATGTCCATGTGGGCTGTGTTATGTCGGTAAAACCTCCGCTCTCTCAAACCGAGAATTAGTGAACATAAAAGTTAAATCAGGAGGAACTACAGGGATTATCCAGTCGCAGTACATTTTAATGACTTAAAGCATGACATTTCCATCTTTAGATTCTGTGGCATAGAGAAAGTTAAGATACCAGACAGGGGAGGTGATATTGATGATACTCTGAATAAAAGAGAATGTTTTTGGATTTTCACCTCCAGACATTATTTCCTAAAGGACTTAATGATGAAATGCCTATGTATGTTATGTTGTGAATTTGAACATGAATTATATGCCTATTTAAGATTATTCTGATGTTTTTCTTACCATGTACCCAATGCCTAATGAAAACTTGTCCTCATTGTGGTTTTACAGACGTGTTTAATACGTCTTGTTTATACACTTTTGCAATATTTGTGAAACTCATATTGTTATATTTGGTAGCACTTGTGTTTTTCCTTTGCCTCCAACCCCCTTCGATGTGTGGAACAGATGTCGGTGGGGCTAGGTCTACATAAGGGTGCAAATTTCAAAGAAATTCACAAAAGCTCTGACGGAGGCCGTGAGGCCGATACGTAAGCTTATTAAATATCAGTAATACTATCAAGAGCAGTGTGTGGTTTCCTTTTTAATTCAACAATATCACTGGAAATATCCAAAAATATATATTTTTATATCGGTCTTCGACAGAGGGGATCAAGCTTACAGAGGCCAGGTCATGAAGGAAGGCTTGCTCATTAAAGTTTTTTAGCAAGTGTCCATGACAAATCAGGACAGGTCGTTTCACTGAGCAGCCATTACGAACACAGGCTGTAAAACAGTGATCAATAAGGTAATTACAGAAAAAAAACAGACGGATACCTATCAGGATTATTTGTGAGGATAACATCAAGGAGAGTAGCCTTTTCTGGGTCTTTGGAGTCATACTTTGTGGGACTGGTAATAATCTGAGGAAGATTTAAGGAGTTCCATTGCTTTATGGACTTGGTCAGGTGGTTTAAGCATGACCCAGTTTAGGTCACCTAGCAGGACAAATTCAGACTTAGTGTAAGAGGCCAGGAGAGAGCTTAGGGCAGGTAGGGTACAGCCCAGTGCTGATTGAGGACAATAAACACCCAGCAACAGTCAACGAAGAGCTATTTGAAAGTGTAATGCTTAAAACCAGCAAATAAAATTGTTTGGGGACAGACTTTATGGAGACAACCAAGCACCGAAGGTGATCCTTGGTAAAGATTACAACTCCCACCTCTGGAAGATCTGTCTTGACGAAAAAGGTTATAACCAGAAAGGTTAACATCAGTATTCAAAACACTTCTTAACCACGTCTCAGTAATGACCAACATCTGGATTGTAGCTGTGAACCCCACCTTCAATTGGTCCATTTTAGGTAATAAGCTTCTAGTGTTAACGTGCAGAAAAGTCAGGCTTTTACGAGAGCAGAAATCAGTGAAACAGATATCAGAGCACAAGTCAAAATTGGGGCTAGCAACAGTAGATTGGCCAGGGTGTACATGCACATTTCCAGATATCATCAACAGTAATACAATCAAGGCATGTTAGAGGACATGGAGAGCTCTGCAGTGTTGATTTATGACATTTGAACGTATATTAGATGGCAACAAGATCCTATTATACAGCCATTTCATTAGGTAACATGAGTACAAAGCCGGCAAGAGGTGGTTAGAATAGAATGGGATGCCAAAAGTCTGTGTAACCAATAGAGAGTCCCGAGTGTGGGAACAAACAGTCTGTCCACCAGTTGGGTAAATTTATCCTCTGCAGCAGAGCTTAGCATATGTGGGAACTCCTTCAAGACTGTTGGAAAAGCATT
Source organism: Oncorhynchus keta (assembly GCF_023373465.1). NCBI lineage: Eukaryota > Metazoa > Chordata > Actinopteri > Salmoniformes > Salmonidae > Oncorhynchus > Oncorhynchus keta. The sequence continues at coordinate 33,549,033 of NC_068432.1, forward strand.
CCTCATGAAGCTTGTTGAGAGAATGCCAAGAGTGTGCAAAGCTGTCATCAAGGCAAAGGGTGGCTATTTGAAGAATCTCAAATAGATTTGCATTTGTTTAATACTTTTTTGGTTACTACATGATTCCATATGTGTTCTTTCATAGTTTTGATGTCTTCACTATTGTTCTACAATGTAGAAAATAGTAAAAATAAAGAAAAACCCTGGAATGAGTAGGTGTCCAAACTTTTGACTGGTACTGTATAGAAGAAAAAAAGATTTGTTTCTAAAAATAAATAATGTCATGTCATGAAATAAACTAATGTCGAATTAAAATTGAAAGTGTTATTTTTTACTTTTATCAAAAACAAAAGTCTTGTTGGAATTCACACAGCAGAGAGGTAGACAACACAAACTACAGAGGGGGTGTTACATCCTAACAAAGTTGTTACTAGGGTGGGACTAATTCACCAGACAAGACAATGGGAGAAAGGATGCCATTTCATTTTATTAGGTCTTTATGAGGGACATGAAGGTTAGTTATAATGGTTAGGTTAGTTACACAAACACACTAGGGAACAGAAAGGTTATACATGTAGATTTTAAATAATAAAACAAATGTAAATGATCAATATAAAAGGTAATGCTTGTAGCCTCTGAACCATTCCCTGTTCACATGACCCAACAGACTAGCCTTGACTATACTGAGTCATGTCATCCAATTGGATGGTTTCTTTGGTCCAGCCTCATCAGGATACTGATTCGCATGAGTCATTCAACATCAACGCCCTAGTTAAAAACTTCAGCAATCACCTAATGCTTTATGTCTCTCTGTAACACCTTTAATATGCCACCTGTAGAATCTTTATAACAAGGTATGATTGATTCATGGGAAGCGCAGCCAATCTCAGTTTAGCCAAAGGTTTCCAATACGAAGACACAAGGGATGTGTTTACACAGCAGCCAAGTTTTGATATTTACTCCACTAATTTGTCTTTTGAAGAATCATATCAGATATTTTCAGCTTAGAAAAATATCAGATGTGATCCGATTGGTCAAAAGATCAATTAGTGAAAAAGAAAATCAGAATTGGTCTGCCTGCGTAAACACAGCCACAGCACTGCAATTTTCATGAAGGTATTAGATTACTTTAGGGCAGGGATGGGCAACTGGTGGCCTGCGGCCCACCTTTTGAAGACCGTGGGGTCAATTTCTCAATTATTAATTTTTTGGAACTTAGTCGGGGTCTCAACTTACTGTTGAGAGTTAGAATAGTAGACTACATAAGGTGCAATTTTGAAATTTGATTGTGGATCAGCAGTTTTACTGATAGTCAGTAAAAAACAATTAGATTGCTAAGTTAGTTTAATAGCCGGCTATCTAATTATCATGGTCGAATTACTGGCTGGGGGGCCCCCAATTGATTTTGTCACTAAAGTCTTTGATAAAGCGACAGGTTTTCTGCTCAAATCTGAAATTTGTGCCACAGCTGTACAACTCCAATAAAATCCTCCCAATTGCATCCTGCTGAGTTTCTACAAGCAGCCTTACTGACTGTCCCACATCCATAAATCAGGCTTGTTGCCTGGCCTGATTAACTGGTTGTATAAAAGTATTCAGACAAATTGGCAGGTTTTCCACTCTAATCAGACTTGTGCCACCCTTCACTGACAGCACAGGAAAAGAGAATGTTAGCATAATTTACACAGTTCTGTTGGAAATTGGAAGATGAAAGAGGAAGTCTGAATGAGAGTTCAGTGAGGATACGAGACAGGGACATTAGTAGGTGTGTGTGGATGAGGAGACAGAGCAAGAGAAACTTGTGTGTTGCTTTTGGAGACCACCTACTGCTTTTGCAGTCTAAATAACTAGTGCATCCATAATTTATGACACCCAAGGGGTAACACAGTTCTGGGGAAACGAGACAGTGATGGAGTGTGCGTGTGTGTGTGTGTGTGTGTGTGTGTGTGTGTGTGTGTGTGTGTGTGCGCGTTCGTGTGTGTGTGTGTGGTTTGGGAGTGGGACTGACCTCTGCTTGACTGCTGATACTTTATTTGTTCGGCAGCTGATGGGACCAGTAGGAGAGGTTGTGGGGGTCTCCTCAAACAGGATATTTGAAGAGTTGTCATCACATGAAGTGGTAGGAGAGACTTCCTCAAAAGGATTATTGCACACGGTGGCCTCTGCCTCTCTATTCTGCTTCATCGGTTGTTCAACTTTGTCCAACTTTACCCTCACCTCCTCATGCTTTCGCTTTTTCTCCATCTGCGCATTCCTCTTTTTCTCCTTCTCTGTCATCTCTTCTTCCTGTCCTCTCAAATCCTCTTTTTTCATATTTTCTTCATCCACCCTAAACCTCTCTTTCACCTCCATCAGTTTTCCCTGCTCCTCATCTCTTCTTCTACCCTCTTCCCTTTCTTCTTCAAGCCTCGTTCTTTCTGCTTCTTCCTTTCTCAACATCTCCTGCTCAATTCTCCTTTCCTCCTCATTCTTAATCTTCCTCTGCTCTTCTTCATTTCTCCGCATATCATCCTCCTCCCTCCTTAACCTTTCTTCCTTTTCCCTAATCTTCCTCAGCTCTTCCTCCTTTCTCAGCCTATCCTCCTCTTCTCTCTTAATTATTTTGTCCTCCTCCATCCTCTTTATTCCCATTTCCTCTCTCAGCCAATCTTCCTCTGCGGTCTTCCTCACTCTTTCTTCCTCCTCAATCCTCCTCCTCCTTTCCTCCTCCTTCCTCAGCCTATCCTCCTCTCTCTTCATTCTTTCTTCTTCAGCCTCTCTCTTCATTCTTCCTTCTTCCTCCTCCTTCCTCACTCGGTCCTCCTCTCTCTTCATTCTTCCTTCTTCCTCCTCCTCAAACCTCCTTTCTTCCTCCTCATTCCTCCTCACTCTGTCCTCTTCTCTCTTCATGTTTTCAGCCTCCCTCTTCATTATTTCTTCTTCCTCCTCCAGCCTATCATCCTCTCTCTTCATTCTTCCTTCTTCCTCCAACCGCCTTTCTTCCTCCTCCTCCTCTGCTCTGTTTTCCTCCCTCTTCATTTTCTCTTCAGCCGCTCTCTTTATTCTTTCTTCACCCCTCCTTTCCTCCTCCCTTATTTTTCTCAGTATATCCTCCTGTTCCCTCCTTAGTCTTTCTTTCTCCTCCCTCATCTTCCTCTCCTCTTCCTCTCTTTGCATACTCTCCTCCTGTTCTCTCCTAATCCTTTCTTCCTCCTTAATCCTCTCATCTTTCTCCCTCTTCAATCTTTCCTCCACCTCCCTCATTTTCCTCTCGTCCTCCTTTCTCAGTATATCCTCCCTCATTATTTCATGTTCTCTCCTAATTCTTTCCTCTTCTTCCCACCTCTCTTGTTCCTCCATTTCTCTCCTTTTCTCCTCTAACCTCCACTTTTCCTGGTCTTCCTTCCAAATGCTGTTGTCTCCCTCCACCTTCAGACTCCTCTCCTCTTGTTCCTCTTCTAGCCTCATTTCTTCCCCCTCCTCCTCCGTAATCTTGCTTTTCTCTTGTTCCTCCTTCCTTATCCTCTCTTCCTCGTCTAACTTCTTCCTCTCCTGCTCTTCCTTTTTCTTCCTCTCCTCATCCAACATAGCCCTCTCTTCCTCCTCTGCCCAGGTTGAAGGCTGCTTCAGGGCCCTAAAGGAGTCCATGGAGGTGCCGGAGCTCTTACGACCCTGGGCCTTGCGCAGGTCTTCCACAGAGCCATGGCCTGAGCTGGCCAGGCTAAAGTTGGAGACTGTGCGGGCGCTCCGGGGCTGGGGCTCCTCTGTGTACATGTGAGTGCCGTTGATGCACAGGTTACTCTGCTCTGCAAGCGGGGCAGGAATCTTAGAGCGCCCTAGGGACAGAGAACTGCCTGTGCGCTTATGGGTCTGAAACTTGAATTTATTTTTACCTTTGGATGAGAAAGAAAGAAACAGGGAAAGGTTAGATCCGCAAAGACATACTGTATAACATAAGCATTTTCTAATAGATAATGCTGCTATATTATCTACTGAATGGACAGCCTATGATGATCCTCACCTTCAGAGGAGTCCACATTGAGGCCTGTGGAGCGGCTGCCACTCAATGAGGAGTTCTTCTCAGGCAGAGGGCCCAGGACAGACATAGACTGAGACAGTCCGTGATGCTGCAGGTTAGACTTGGGAGAAAAGAGAGACTTCAGCTTGTTTTTCTTCTTTTTCTCTCCTTTGTCTGTACCCCCCTCTCCCTCCCCCTCGCTGTCCGTCAGAACCTGGGTGAAGGACGGTACCACGGCAGACGCAGTGTCCGACAGACCCTCCTTTTTGCCTCGCACCTTGTCCTTGAACCTTCCCAGGCGGGAGTGCGGCTTTTCTGTAGCAGAGAGGTCGAACATGCTGGCTGTCATGTTATTCTTCATAAACTGGATGTCCACCTGCACCTCTCCCCGGTCTTTGTCTGGCTTGCCTGCCTTGTCCAGCAGTTTATGCCATCTGACGAGAGAAAATCTGTATTATTTATCAAAACACTTCAACCGAATATAACTGGTATAAAACAAATGCTGTTCTTCCCCAAGAGATGTCACAAGAACTAAAGGTGTAAATGAATGTGAGACAGTGAAAAAAATCAACATAATATTTTATTTTTCAGATGCCTGCCATCTCCTCCAGGGGGTCATGGCCATTGAAAATAACTTGTAAGTGAGCTCAGAAATAACTTGACATATGTAGGCAATAACCACTTATTTTCAGATAACACACACACTGTTCAGAGCGATCTGTCTGAACAATCCCAGTCTGCATAAGCAGAGGAAGGCTGAGGATCCAATAACGTATATTCACTTGCCTCTGGGCTTCCCCTCCAGCTTTAAAAAAAAAAAAGACAGTGTCTACATGGTGATAGCTTTTCACAAATAAAGAATGCTTTCACCCCGAGCATAGCTTTATTTAAGGATGCTATTTTTCCCCTTTTTGTTACAGGGTTCCAAGGGGGTTCCAAGGATTTATCATAACCAAGTGAATAATTCCAGTAAGTAGGGGCGGATGCCATTTTTCCTTTTACTGTTTAGAGTTTCTCCATGGAAACGGTGATCAGTACAGTAGCTCTCTGAATTGGCCCAAGGGTGAAGGGACCAGCGGAAATGACTGATGATGCGGTGAGTGTTCTGGAGAGTCAGTGTTTGGGCAATAATGATTCATACTAAATGTTCACCAGCAGGAACATTATGTATTTCATTCTATTTCTATCACTGAGCCGTCCTAATAAATAGTTGTCACTACTCTGTTAAGACTGAATACCATGCCTTAAGTTGCCTTTTATGGTACATTAGTGTTTTAAGGGGGAACCGGGTTCCAGGAGTGAAATAATTTTGCAATGTTAAATGTAATTGATAGATTACATTGGAGGGTTCTGAGAGTGATTTTTTCCACCCCATGTCCCCCCTGCTACAGGGTATGCATGCTAAATATTGTCGGAGTCAATTCCAATCAATTTAGGTTCATATTTAATTAATGACTTTAGAAATCCCCAGGCACTTGTCTATTTATGAATGTAGTTCACAAAATATAAAATCAGAATACCAGAAATATAATTCCTCTATGCCTACAATCTGTTTCATGTAGAGGTTCACTAGTACAGAAGATTCCTTTTGAGGATATGAAGGTCAAAGTACAGAGACTTCAATAAATAGAATTCTTCATGCTGACTGGTTCAATGACCCTCAACAAATCACTATTGTATAAAACATCAAACTAGAGGGGTTAGTTTGTCTGTTTGTATTCTACATGTCATTATTATGTTATTCTAGAAGGTACACACATCTGTCAAAACAATCACTGATTTATAGTTTGGAACTGAACAATTAAGAGCTGAGGCAGCAGTAAAAGTCTGTCAAGCCAAACCCATAAGGCCTGAGGTTGTCTGTTCCTCAAACTCTTTCCTGAAAAAACAACCCAGTTGAAGTCTGGAGGGAAATGAAAAAGGACAGGAAGAGACAGCTAGGGGCCTTCGATCTGCAAGGTTAGGATGTGTGTGTGCGTGTGCGTGTGCGTGTGTGTGTCTTATCTCCAGTGAAGAACTCAATGTGAATCCAAACAAAGGCAATGAAAGAGACTGGCTACTCACAGAATGACAAATGTGATGAATCATTGAATGGGGTGAGAGAGAGCTTCAACTCCATCATTATTACTGCAGCTGTGTTTTACAGAGGACCGGATGGGGAAAGGTAGCACAAGGTAAGTAGGGGTGGCAGCTGGGGTGGCAGGTTAGAGCATTGGGCCAGTAACTAAAAGGTTGCTGGTTCGAATACGCAAGGTGCTCGAATACCCAAGGCACATAGTAGTATAGTGACCCTGGAGAAAATAAGGGCTATGGTTGACCTTGTAGAACAACACATTTACACACACACACACACACACACACACACACACACACACACACACATACATATTGTGGCAAAGGGGGTCGAGTGATAAGTGGCAGATATGTGAGAGCAGAGCTAATAAACGGGCTCTGCCCGATCACTAAAATGGCCACCCGTCAGAACTACAGATCACAAAATGGCCGACCGCCAAAACTACAAGTCCCAGAAGCAAGGGGAACCCTCAGAAGGTGGAGCCGACTCACAGATAAAGGGTCAAGAAAAACCAGGAAGAGGAAGAGAGAGTGCTGGAAGGAGCTATGAACAATAGAGAAAGAGACTATAGAGATTGGCTGGATTTACCGTGTATGAGCTGGATTGTTTGGACTTACCTGTTGGCGTTTGGACCTGGACCTACCGAGAACCCGATTCGTGTACCGAACCCTGCTATCCTTGACCTCGCCTACGGCCTGGGTGGACCAGGACGGAGAAACAAACACACAGGTACTGTCCTGTTTGAAAGAACTCTCATTCTTGGGTGATTTGGTGACAGTTTACCACTTAGTTTGTGACAAACGCTCCTAACCTTGAAGAGGTTTGCCACACATGGTGGAGGATGCAAGCATGGACTAACATACCACTGGTTAGGTAGAAGGAAAAATTAAATAAATGTTCAGTTAGCACTCCAAAGGAGAGTCAGGTTTTTTTTGTTTGTTTTTGCTTTGTTTGGGTAGGACAGTTTCAGGAAAATGAGTATGGAGGGAGCCATACAGGCCCTGTTACAAGCGGCGGCCGCCCAACAAGAGGCAACTAGAGCTCAACAAATAGTTAATCAGGATGCAATGCGAATGTATCAGGACACGTTACAGATCCAGCACCGCACCAACCAGCTGCTCACAGAAGAGCAAGAGAGAAACACCCGGGAGTTAAGAGAAGGCCTAAAGGGGCTAGCGGACCAAATTGGGGCTCAATTACCAGCTGCAAATACCCAGAGGAGGGCCAATCATTTTCTTCAAAAAATGACAGCGCAGGATGATGTGGAAGCATATCTTACCACCTTCGAAAGGACGGCAGAGAGGGAGAAGTGGCCGAAAGAAGAATGGGCAGGGCTTCTGGCATCATACCTGGCAGGGGACGCTCAAAAAGCGTATTTCGACCTGGAGTTGAAAGAAGCACAGGATTACGATAAATTAAAAAGGGGGAGATCTGACTAGACTGGGAGTGACCGATACCGTGAGGGCACACCGCTTCCACCAGTGGTTCTACCGACCGGGACAACCCCCACGAACACAGATGTTCGACTTGATTCACCTGGCACGGAAATGGTTGCGACCAGAGACCCGGTCATCCGCCGAGATTGTCGAGACCATCGTACTCAACCAGTTTCAGCGAGGTCTACCCCAAGAAGTGAGACGATGGGTTGGCCAGAACGAGGTATTTTCCGCCGACCATCTCGTGGGCCTGGTTGAACGGTATTGTACGGCAAGAACAGCTGAACAGGCACAGGAGGAAAGATTCCCGTTCCCCAGGCATGGGCGAACCAGCGGACAGGGTAAGGCTGTCCCAACATATAGAGGGGAAGAGAGCAGCGTGGGGCCATGAGGAAAGAATCAGAATCAGGCCAAGACACTAAGGGAAAACGGAAACCGGGACTGGGTGTCGAGGGGTCTCCCCGAACCCCTATTATCTGTTACAATTGTAATCAACCAGGACATATTGCAGCCTATTGCCCTATTAAAGAAGAGCCAATGCAATGTAACCTCGGTGAAAATGAAGATGATATACGGTATGCATGTCCTGTTGTAACCACTGTACTTGAAAGATCAAGAAACAAACATATGTGCAGGGTGAAGATTTAAGGGAAAGAGGTTGAAGCACTGCTGGATTCCGGCAGTATGCTAACCCTGGTCGTTGCAGGCCTAGTGCCGAATCAAACTGGATACAAGACAGGATATCAGTGTTACATGCATTCATGGGGATACCCGTCTGTACCCCACGGCCTTAGTGAGCATACAAACAGAGAACGGTCTGCTGGATTATGAGGTCGGCGTGGTCCCAAAGATGCCATATGATGTAATATTGGGTAGCGACATTCCTAACTTTGCGAAGTTAGGCCACAAGAATGGCATATTTGAGAATCCAACAACCCTGACCAAGCAGGAAGAAGCATGGGGCCTTCAACCAAAGCCAAGAAAAGAGGTCTCCCAGGGGACAACATCACAGGTGCTAGTAGGGGAGGAGGAGGAGGAAGTGGCAAACCTCGCTGATGACGAACAGCCCGGTACTAGTGGGGCTGGGGTCGATCTGAATCCAGAGGACGACGATATAGAACCAGCAGACCTGGCAGAGTCCTTGACTAATTTTGGGACGGCCCAAAACCAGGATCCAACCCTGCAACAAGCCAGAGCAGATGTGCAGGTCGTAGATGGTACTCCCATAAATGGTGGGATGATGCCTAATAGTTTTCCCCACTTCATCATGAAAAAGGGTTTGGTGTACAGAGTCTCGAAAATAGGGGTTGATGTGGTGGAACAGTTGTTGGTTCCCACTCGGTACCGGAGGACAGTACTGGATCTAGCTCATGGGCACATTCTGGGTGGACACCTTGGTATCGATAAAACCAGAGACCGGATTGTAAGGAGGTTTTACTGGCCAGGAATTCAAGCTGAAGTGGCTCGGCATTGTGGAGAGTGCCCGGAGTGCCAGTTAACAGCTCCCCGACCAGCTTTTAGAAGCCCGTTAGTGCCACTCCCCATAATCGAAACGCCATTTGAGAGGATAGCGATGGATTTAGTGGGCCCACTAGCCAAATCCGCCAGAGGGCACCAATACATTCTGGTCATTCTAGATTATGCCACTCGCTACCCAGAAGCCATTCCCCTTCGGACGATGACTTCCAAAAATATCGCAAAGGAATTAGTGCTCTTGTTCACCAGGGTAGGGGTTCCAAAGGAGATCCTTACCGACCAGGGGACCCCCTTTATGTCCCGCCTTATGGCAGACCTTTGTAAACTGTGGCAGGTAAAACAGTTGAGGACATCGGTTTACCATCCTCAGACAGACGGGCTGGTTGAGAGATTCAACTGAACCCTGAAGTCAATGCTCAGGAAGGTAATCGATAAGGATGGGAAAAACTGGGATTGCATGTTGCCGTATCTGATGTTTGCCATTAGAGAGGTTCCTCAAGCCTCGCTGGGGTTTTCTCCCTTTGAGCTGGTATATGGGAGGCATCCCCGGGGAATCTTAGACATCGCCCAGGAAACCTGGGAGCACCAATCCACCCCGTATACTAGTGTCATAGAGCACGTCACGGCAATGCAAGACAGGATAGCCACAGTCATGCCCATCATCAGAGAGCACATGAGACAAACACAAGAACACCAGCGGCACACTTATAACCGTCAGGCTACCCTGAGGGAATTTCAACCGGGAGATAAGGTGTTAGTGCTGATCCCCACAGTAGAGTGTAAACTACTAGAAACATGGAAAGGGCCATATGAAGTACTGGAGAGAATAGGAGAAGTCAATTATCGGATCCGACAGCCAGGTCGACGGCCCCAGGAACAGATTTATCACATAAACCTGTTAAAAGCATGGGGAGAGAGAGAGAGAAACACTAATGGTCACATACCCCACACACATTCAGGAGACAGCCGAAGTAAATATTTCACCCACTCTGTCCCCAGCGCAAGTACAGGAAGTAAAGACCCTGATCCAGAAAAACAGAGATGTGTTTGAGGTACCTAGCCGAACTGAGGTTACGGCTCATGATATCGTTTCCCTACCAGGGAGAAAAGTGAGTATGAGGCCATATCGGGTACCCTAGGCTCGACGGGCCGCGATTAGAGCAGAGACTGAGAAAATGTTGACAGCTGGAGTGGTTGAAGAGTCACATGGTGAGTGGTCTAGCCCAATTGTGATGGTCTCCAAGCCCGATGGGTCGTTGCGGTTCTGTAACGACTTTCGGAAGGTAAATGAAATCTCGAAGTTTGATGCCTACCCCATGCCCCGAGTAGATGAACTACTGGAGAAAATTGGTCATGCTCGGTACATTACGACCCTTGATCTGACAAAAGGGTACTGGCAAATTCCTCTGACCCCCAGGGCCAAAGAAAAGACAGCCTTTGCAACACCTGACGGTTTGTTTCAATACACAGTCATGCCATTCGGCTTACACGGGGCCCCAGCAACCTTTCAACGGCTCATGGACATAGTCCTAAAACCGCACAAGGCATACGCCGCAGCTTATTTAGATGACGTGGGGGGGGGGGGGGTCTACAGCCCAGATTGGGAATCCCACTTACCCCGGGTACAGGCAGTGTTAGATGCCCTTAGAAAGGCAGGGCTCACGGCAAACCCTGCCAAGTGTTATGTGGGGTTAGGGGAAACAGAGTATCTGGGATACACTGTGGGAAGAGGGTTAATCAAACCCCAACATAAGAAGGTGAAGGCAATTAGAGAATGGCCGAAACCAGTAAATAAGAAGCAGGTCCGAGCCTTCCTAGGGCTGACCGGTTACTACCGGAAGTTCATCCCAAGTTATGCCACAGTGGCCGCCCCACTTACCGACATGACTAGAGCCAGAGGGCCAAACATGGTCAAATGGGATGAAAGGGCCACCAAAGCATTTAGGACATTACAGGAGGCTCTCTGTTGTAAACCTGTGCTGGTGGTACCAGACTTTGAGAGAGAGTTTGTGGTTCAGACGGATGCCTCAGAGGTCGGCTTGGGAGCAGTGCTATCCCAAGAGGTAGAAGGGGTGGAACACCCCATCCTGTTTTTAAGCAGGAAGCTGGAACCACGGGAAACCAACTACTCAGTCGTTGAGAAAGAAGCGCTGGCAGTAAAGTGGGCTCTAGAAAGCCTGAAGTACTAAATGCTGGGGCGCCACTTCACCCTCAGTGACCATGCCCCACTCACCTGGATGCATAGGGCTAAAGAGAAGAACGCTCGGGTGATGCAGTGGTTTTTGAGTCTCCAACCGTTTCATTTTGACTTGAAACACAGAGCAGGGAAGGAAATGGGAAAGGTGGATGGGTTATCCCGCATGCATGCATATTTTGCTGCGGTAGCCCGACCTAGGGGGTCGGATCTAGGGGGAGAGATATGTGGCAAAGAAGGGGGTCGAGTGATAAGTGGCAGATATGTGAGAGCAGAGCTAATAAACGGGCTCTGCCCGATCACTAAAATGGCCACCCGTCAGAACTACAGATCACAAAATGGCCGACCGCCAAAACTACAAGTCCCAGAAGCAAGGGGAACCCTCAGAAGGTGGAGCCGACTCACAGATAAAGGGTCAAGAAAAACCAGGAAGAGGAAGAGAGAGTGCTGGAAGGAGCTATGAACAATAGAGAAAGAGACTATAGAGATTGGCTGGATTTACCGTGTATGAGCTGGATTGTTTGGACTTACCTGTTGGCGTTTGGACCTGGACCTACCGAGAACCCGATTCGTGTACCGAACCCTGCTATCCTTGACCTCGCCTACGGCCTGGGTGGACCAGGACGGAGAAACAAACACACAGGTACTGTCCTGTTTGAAAGAACTCTCATTCTTGGGTGATTTGGTGACAGTTTACCACTTAGTTTGTGACAAACGCTCCTAACCTTGAAGAGGTTTGCCACAATATATATATACACACACGCTCACACACACGCACGCTCACACACACACATAGAGCAAAACATTTGGGAATTGTACAACAATCCAAAACAAAGCAGTCAGGCTTACTCTACCTGTCCCTCTATTGAGTCAATTACTGTGAAATGTACAGAGAAATTACATAATTGATGGACATTACTGTATGTCCTAGCTGTCATTGCAATCCCTTGCGAACTGACGACACATATACATTTTTGTAAGTGCTATGAGATATTTTGAGCATTACATCTCTGTGATGGAGACTATGAGAAAAATGTGAAAGATGTCACACACACACCTCCTCAATCCTCACTTAATGTGGGTGTGTCCATGAGTAAACAAGTAATTTGTTTATGTAACACCTCTCCCATTGAGTCTAAAATACTGATCCAGCATGGAATATTAGGCAGCTTCACACACCCTCCTTTCATGTTACTTAGTGATGGAATTCCCCCCAAATACTCATCCTGTCCTACTCCTCCCTGCTAGTGTGTGGAATACTGAGCCAGAACGTCAGGGAAAGACATGCCTGCTCCTGGAATTACTTAGGGGTCACATCACTTACAGAAAAACGACATGACATGGAAAATCACAACTTCACATTAAATTTAACATGAGAAATCATGTGAAAATGTGTTTGTGGAACACTTCACATGACAACATTTTTCACATGTAGTTTCATGATGTCACATGTTGCTTATGTTGTCACATTAACTTCACATGTGATCATATGAAAACATGTGTTTTTGGAACACTTCACAAAAGGGATAGCAGTCTACTGTTATATTGTAGTAGCTGAGTAGTTACAGTACCAGTCAAAAGTTTGGACACACCTACTCTTTTAAGGGATTTTCTTTATTTTACTATTTTCTACATTGTAGAATAATAGTGAATATATCAAAAACTATGAAACAACACATATGAATCAAGTAGTAACCAAAAAAGTTAATATATTTTTTATTTATGTTTGAGATTCTTCAAAGTAGCCACTCTTTGCCTTGACAGCTTTGCACACTCTTGGCATTCTCTTAACCAGCATCTTTAGGTAGTCACCTAGAATGCATTTCAATTAACAGGTGTGCCTTAAAAGTTCATTTGCGTAATTTCTTTCCTTCTTAACTTCTCTAGGATAGGGGGCAGCATTTGGAATTTTGGATGAAAAGCATGCCCAAATTCAACTGCCTGCTACTCATTCCCGGAAGATAAGATATGCATATCATTAGTAGATTTGGATAGTAAACACTCTGGAGTTTCTAAAACTGTTTGAATCATGTCTGAGTATAACAGAACGTATATACCAGGCGAAACCCCGAGGACAAACCATTCAGATATTTTTTGTTTGTGTTTGAGGTCACCCTCTTTTCAATGAGTTTTCATTGGGAATACAGTCTTTAGAAATTGGTTGAGGTTATTCCTTTGTGTAATGAAGAAGTACGGCCATCTTGAACAAGGGTCACTTCATGTGTACCGTTTGATAGAGGCGCATGACCAGAAAGCATGCTTCAGTTTTTCTTCCTGTATTGAACACAGATCATCCCGTCTTCAATTTGATCAATTATTTACTTTAAAAATACCTTGAGTTGTATTACAAAAGTAGTTTGAAATGTTTTGGCAAAGTTAACAGGTAACTTTTGAGATATTTTGTAGTCAAGTTGTGCAAGTTGGAACCGGTGTTTTTCTGGATCAAATGCGCCAAATAAAATGGACATTTTGGATATACATGGACGGAATTAAATCGAACAAAAAAGGACCATTCGTGATGTTTTTGGGACATATTGGAGTGCAAACAGAAGAAGCTTGTCAACGGTAAGGCATGATTTATATTTTTATTTCTGCGTTGTGTCACGCCTGCAGGGTTGAAATGTTCTCTTTGTTTATGGAGGTGCTATCCTCAGATAAGTTTGCTTTCGCCGAAAAGCCTTTTTGAAATCTGACATGTTGGCTTGATTCACAACACATGTGGCTTTAATTTGGTAACTTACATGTGTGATTTTTATATGAATTTATTTGAATTTGGCGCTCTGCATTCTCTCTGGCTTTCGGCCAAGTGGGAAGCTACTGTCCCACATATCCCAGAGAGGTTGATGTGTTTGAGCCAATCAGTTGTGTTGTGACAAGGTAGGGGTGGTATACAAAAGATCGCCCTATTTGGTAAAAGACCAAGTCCATATTATGGCAAGAACAGCTCAAGTAAGCAAAGAGAAAGGACAGGCCATCATTACTTTAGGACATGAAGGTCAATCAATGAGGAACATTTAAAAAATAAATTAAAAAACCTTCAAATTCAGTCGCAAAAACAATCAAGCGCTATGATGAAACTGGCTCTCATGAGTTACCTCTGCTGCAGATAAGTTCATTAGAGTTACCAGCCACAGAAATTGCATCCCAAATAAGTTCAAGTAATAGACACATCAACTGTTCAGAGGAGCCTGCGTGAATCAGGCATTCATGGTCAAATTGCTGCAAAGAAACATCTCCTAAAGATGCCAATAAGAAGAGACTTGCTTGAGCCAAGAAACACAAGCAATGGACATGAGACCAGTGGGAACCTGTCCTTTGGTCTGATGAGTCCAAATTTGCGATCGGCGTGTCTTTGTGAGATGCAGAGTAGGTGATCGGATGATCTCCGCATGGGTGGTTCCCACGCTGAAGCATGGAGGAGAAGGTGTGATGGTGTGTGGGTGCTTTGCTGATGACACTGTCAGGGATTTATTTAGAATTCAAGGCACACTTAACCAGCATGGCTACAACAGCATTCTGCAGCGTTATGCCATCCCAACTGGTTTGTGCTTAGTGGGACTATCATTTGGTTTTCAACAGGACAATGACCCAACACACCTCCAGGCTGTGTAAGGGCTATTTCACCAAGAAGGAGAGTGTTGTAGTGCTGCATCTGAAGAACTGGCCTCCACAGTCACCTGACCTCAACCCAATTGAGATGGTTTGGGATGAGTAAAACCACAGAGTGAAGGAAAAGCAGCCAACAAGTGCTCAGCATATTTGGAAACTCCTTCATGACTGTTGGTAAAGCATTCCAGATGAAGCTGGTTGAGAGAATAGTGTGCAAAGCTGTCATCAAGGCAAAGGGTGGCTACTTTGAAGAATTGCAAATATATACACTTCCGTTCAAAAGTTTGGTGTCACTTAGAAATGTCCTAGTTTTTGTGTCCATTAAAATAACATAAAATTGATCAGAAATACAGTGCAGACATTGGTAATATTGTAAATGACTTGTAGCTGGAAACAGATTCGTTTTTTTATGGAATATCTACATAGGTGTGTTATCCCATCCAATTTGATCATTTTAATAAGGCTAACTGATCATTAGAAAATCCTTTTGCAATTATGTTAGCACTGCTGAAAACTGTGGTTCTGATTAAAGAAGCAAAACTGGCCTTCTTTAGACTAGTTGAGTATCTGGAGCATCAGAATTTGTGGGTTCGATAACAGGCTCAAAATGGCCCGAAACAAAGACCTTTCTTCTGAAACTCGTCAGTCTATTCTTGTTCTGAAAAACAAAGGCTATTCCATGAGACAAATTGCCAAGAAACTGAAGATCTCGTACAATGCTGTGTACTACTCCCTTCACAGAACAGCGGAAACTGGCTCTAGCCAGAATATAAAGAGGAGTGGGAGGCCCGGTACACAACTGAGCAAGAGGACAAGTACATTAGAGTGTCTAGTTTGAGAAGCAGACGCCTCACAGGTCCTCAACTGGCAGCTTCATTAAATAGTACCCGCAAAACACCAGTCTCAACGTCAACAGTGAAGAGGAGACTCCGGAATGCTGGCCTTCAGAGGCCGACATCGCCATGGTCCATGTTCCTCCTTTAGAAAATAGTTGAGGGCTTGGAGGTATACACAAACACAGTTCAGAGTTAGTAAGAAATAATTTCCAGCAGCTAGAGAGAATTGGCAGTGAGGCTGTTTAAACATTACCAGTTATCTGCTTTAAGTCAAACATAACAGTCTGGTGTGGGAGCTGGTAAAGCCACAGTCAAGTCCCTACCCCCTGAGAGGGAGGGAGAGAGAGCACAGAGGCAAAAATGTTTGTTTTTCACCAAAAAAAAACTCTAGAATGTGAGGCTAAGTCTGGATTTGGGCCCCGCAGAAATCAGGTACACCACAGTCAACAATGAGAAATCAGAGCAGAACAAACCATGAGAAAACTTCCTCAATATGGCTCAAAGTGTGTGTATATTGGTTTTATATCATATTTTATGAAGCACTCAAAACGATAATCCTGTGGGATGCTGCAAACGTTGATAGCCATGGTATACCATGGCTAAGGTGTATGAACCAGGTTGTACGAGTTGGCATGGATATCCTTTGACCAGAAAAAGAAACATTTTTGAGAGGCTTTGAGTGCATATGAAAGTAGGTCTGGGAAGAATTCAGGTCTGAGAAAACATGTTCTGCTGAAGTTTGGCATTTGAGCTAAAGGGCAACGATAACAATAATGTCAGATTAACCTATCACTGTCACACAGCAAAAAGGACTATCAGCCGTGGAGATCCTCAGCCCTGTCCCCAGACTGACTCCTACTCAGATTGCATGAAACTAATTACAATCATGGAGAATGCACTTTCAAGTGGAACTGACAGCATTTTAGCACCAGGAAGAATATGACAAAATGTAAAAAGAATCTGACAAAAGAGCATTAGATATGGTCATATTTAAGTTTTCATTATTTCTTAGAACATTTGGGAATCACATATACTAAAAGAATTCATGGAAATTCTATAGCAAAATAGAGTGGGAAAGTGGCCATGCGTTTTGACAATTAATAGACACCACAGTAAATAAAACATCCGTCTCATCCAGGACTGGAGTATACGCAGACCGGTGCACCATAGCCAATCAGAACTACAGTAGGCAAACAAGCCATTTGCACACAGGCCTGCAATCATTCACTTTGAATTGGACTGTGTGTTTACAGACAGTTGCAACAGCGCGACATTAGATCATTAAGACTCATTCGCCAAAAGCCACAAAAATACACCTTGAATGGATTTCTGCAAATATGTCAATACCACTTACATTTGCAAACTTTACATTCCTATTGATCAAACAACCATGAAAAAAAACAAGCTCTCTCTCCCTTAGTTATGCACATAAACAACAAAAAGATCAACTAATGTTAGCCAGAGAAAGATGAGCTAACATCTAACAAAGGAACATTAGATAAACCCTCAAACATTTTCAGCTGGTTGGCCTTCAAAATTGCACTGATAAACAATTGGGAATTGTAGCCTACTTGTCCTTCTGCAGCTTGCCTGCCAACAATGCATGCTTGTCTCAACCAAGCACCCAAAGCTAACTGGCTAAAGTTGACTAGCTAGCTACTTCCAGACACAAATGAGAGAACACCTCACTCTGACCATTTTACTCGCCCTACCAGAGTTGGTTAGGCTGTTTACATGTTATCTAGAGCATTTGTGACTAACTATTACTTTCATTGCCTAAGTTTATTGACACCGTCCATAATCAGCGGATGTTGCGCATATGTAAATTCATCAGTTATTCTGTGCTCTGGCACACTCAGATGAGAGTGCTCTGAAATTGGAGTAGATAGATAGCCAGAGTGAATTTGCGAATGCAAGAGATATGCTAACTGAATAACAGTTGTTCAAGTTCTTGCTAGCTATTCCAAATGACACCTGCATCTCTAGCTGTGTATAGCCATAGAAAAACAACGAGGGGCAAAATGTCAGTCACTCACCCACTCCTCGAATGACATGACATCCTCCTAGCAGCTAGCTAACGTTAGGCTCCATGTTTTTAGCTTGCTATATCAATAGATGCGCTAACCTATTAGCCACGTTATGACTTACTTGTGATCATTGCCCTTGCTTGTTTGATTGTCATTCCCAGTCTTAGTTACATTTGTCCGTTTCTGTCAAAAAATAGAGCCATAAAGATCATCAGAAAGATCATGATGCAATAACCAAAGTATATACTCCAATACAGTCTAACCAAGAAGCACTCTCCTTACACATACAAAAGACCCAGCAATGTTCACTTTCAAGAGTGCCCCCTTCCCAGACATCAGTGTGTGTGGGCGTGCACATCACCTGCTGTTGTGTATAGCAGCTAAATAAGCTATTGACGTAGAGACAGCTTAGTGGGGTGTATACTGAACAACAATATAAATGCAACATGCAACAATTTTAATGGTTTTACTGAGTTACAGTTCATAAGGAAATCAGTCAATTGACATGAATTAATTAAGCCTTAATCTATGGAATTCACATGACTGGGCAAGGACCCTGTCATGGGTGGGCCTGGTAGGGCCTGGCTCCCCAACAGATTGAGTTTTTCCTCACAAAAGGGTTTCATTACAGACAGAAATATGCCTCAGCACCCCCTCAGACAATCCCGCAAGTAAAGAATCCGGATGTGGAGGTCCTGGGCTGACGTGGTTACACGTACACGTGGTCTGCAGTTGTGAGGCCGGTTGGACGTACTGCCAAATTGTCTAAAGTGACGTTGGAGGCGGCTAATGATAAGAAATTAACATTCAATTATCTGGCAACAGCTCCTGGACATTCCTGCAGTCAGCATGCCAATTTCACACTCCCTCAACTTGAGGCATCTGTGGTATTGTATTGTGTGACAAAGCTGCATATTTTAGTGGTCTTTAATTGTCAATAGCACAAGGTGTACCTGTTTAATCAGCTTCTTGATATGCCACCCCTGTCAGGTGGATTGATTATCTTGGCAAAGGAGAAATGCTCACTAACAGGAATGTAAGCTAATTTGAGCTCAAAATGAGATAAATATATTTGTGTGTATGAAAAATGTCTGGGGTATTTTATTTCAGCTCATGAAAGATGTGGCCTACACATTACATGTTGAGTTTATATTTTTGTTCCCGGATTATATTTCTCAAGAAGTTGCCTGCAGCCTAATTAATTAATAAACGCCTGCTGCTCAACTCGTTAAAAGACTTAACTTAATGTGTGAAGGAAAACAGTAACAGTTTGACCGAAGACCCAGCAGGAAAGTTGTTTGTTTATCCTTTTGCAGTATTTATAATATTATTTCAGTTAGACTGTGTCAGCAATAAACTGTCCAGCAAAGCCTTCCCAGTCATTCTACCATTGAGCTACAATGAGGAAGGTCAGCCTGAGGCTTCAGTAATGCAAACCCATTGGTTAATTGGTTAGGAGAGGAGGCCGGTAATAAAATCAATGAGTTCCTTTACAGATATTCAGAAAGAGAGAGAACACTGATATGTACTAAAGACTCACAGGAGAGGCAATTAGTGAGGTATTGACTTTGGGGACTCCCTAAAAACGCACATCTACGTCCAGAAGTCACTTTTCATAGCAGGTTAGGAACATTTTCCTTAACCCTTTTCCTAACCTTAAACTAATTCTCATAACCTGCTACTTTAATTACCCTAACCTGCTATGACAGTCACTTCCAGTCATAGCTGTATCAAAGTGTATATTTGGTAATCTCCCGCATAATGGGATGTTGTGCTCATCACAAGCTCCACTGTTATGACTGGGCTAAAGACTGCTAAAACCCAGGCTGCTAAAACAAACAGTGTCACCCAATGGGAGGTGAAGGCAAGAGGAGCGAAGTAAAAAGCAACGGGAGAAAGCACTTATTCCATAGGCTTGTTTCACTCTAACAACTGGTTGTTGCACCTCTGCTGGGTGAATTAACTGACAGAGTAAAACTGTAGGACAACATTTTTAGGCCTATGTCCTGCTCTTATAACTTACTACATTATAACATTTTGGTTACATGTTGAGTCAGATGATTATTACCCAATTGGAATATGGTGCAGTCCCTGTTCTTGTATAATTACAACCCCTGTTGAAGACAAATATTGGTGACATTGTGGCGCTCCATTATTGCCTTAGGCTATTTCAACAACTACAGTGATTCATTGTAAAGGGAATTATGGAACTCAAAGCCCTTTCTGGAGCAATCTAGAAATAGTAAGGCTGTGACTAATTACTGGACAGAGACAAGAACACTCACTCAGTCTTATTACGGGATTTAACCTCGCTGAGCTCCAACAGGTTGATGACTGCTTGGCCGAGCAACTTGTCAGGTCCCACGAGAGCCCGGTGCATTACGTGGACGTGCAACGTACACTTTTCTGTGTTACCGTTGTGGAAGAGGGGCAGCTCGAACGTGGCCTCTTCTTTCCACACCGGTGCCACGCTATTCTCTGCCACCGATGAAGCGAATTTATCCTTGGCCACCTGCATGATGGCGTATGCGTCGTTGGTGCCATTTTTCCCCTTTATCCTCAGGCTTCTTGCCTGAACCACAGTTACCTGTACACTGGTTGGATAACACTGTCGGCTCTGGTCTGATAGAGACATGGCTGACACCTACGGAGGTTTCAATACCGTCTAGAAACGTTTCGGTGTGCTAAGTAGATACTTTAGAGTACCTCGCCAGAGGAAACCCTTTTACTTATGGAAACAGAGACTGGGCGTGGTATGTTGTACAGGATGTACGGCAGACTTTTGCAAGACAGGTCATTTGCTGAGCCAAGGTACTCCCCCAGATTAACGGAGCTCGATTTTGGATTGCCTGAATGCCTGAGTTGAGAAATATACCTCCCATATTATGAGGAAACGTTATCCACTAGAAGAATATAGTATAAACGTCATATTAAAGTAGTAAGCTATTAATACAAAGTTGGTTTTAATTTACATTTCCTGCTGAACACTGAAATTGGTTGAAATCATGGCACAGTAAAAAAAATATATATATATTTTTTTTAAAGAGTATTCAAAATCGTGTTCAGAAAAAATATATTATAAACGTCCCTTTTTCAGGAACATGTCTTTCAAAGATAATTCGTAAAAATTACAAACAACTTCACAGATCTTCACTGTAAAGGGGTTAAACACTGTTTCCCATGCTTGTTCAATGAACCATTAACAATTAATGAACATGCACCTAAAAAATGGTCGTAAAGACACTAACAGCTTAAGCAATTAAGATCACAGTTATGAAAACTTTGGACACTAAAGAGGCCTTTCTACTGACTCCGAAAAACACCAAAAGAAAGATGCCCAGGGTCCCTGCTCATCTGCATGAACGTGCCTTAGGCATGCTGCACGGAGGCATGAGGCCTGCAGAAGTGGCCAGGGAAATAAATTGCAATGTCCGTACTGTGAGACGCCTAAGACAGCGCTACAGGGAGACAGGACGGACAGCTGATCGTCCTCGCAGTGGCAGACCACGTGTAACAACACTTGCACAGGATCGGTACATCCGAACATCACACCTGCGGGACAGGTACAGGATGGCAACAGCAACTGCCCGAGTTACACCAGGAACGCACAATCCGTCCATCAGTGCTCAGACTGTCCGCAATAGGCTGAGAGAGGCTGGACTGTGGGCTTGTAGGCCTGTTGTAAGGCAGGTCCTCACCAGACATCACCGGCAACAACGTCGCCTATGGGCACAAACCCACTGTCGCTGGACCGGACAGGACTGGCAAAAAGTGCTCTTCACTGACGAGTTGCAGTATTGTCTCACCAGGGGGGATGGTCGGATTTGCGTTTATCGTCGAAGGAATGAGCATTACACCGAGGCCTGTACTCTGGAGCGGGATTGATTTGGAGGTGGAGGGTCCTTCATGGTCTCAGGCAGTGTGTCACAGCATCATTGGACTGAGCTTGTTGTCATTGCAGGAAATCTCAATGCTGTGCGTTACAGGGAAGTCATCCTCCTCCCTCACGTGGTACCCTTCCTATAGGCTCATCCTGCCATGACCCTCCAGCATGACAATGCCACCAGCCATACTGCTCGCCCTGTGCATGATTTCCTGCGAGACAGGAATGTCAGTGTTCTGCCATGGCCAGCGAAGAGCCCGGATCTCAATCCCATTGAGCAGGTCTGGGACCTGTTGGATCAGAGGGTGAGGGCTAGAGCCATTCCCCCCATAAATGTCTGGGATCTTGCAGGTTACTTGGTGGAAGAGTGGGTTAACATCTCACAGCAAGAACTGCAGTACTTAAAGCAGCTGGTGGCCACACCAGATACTGACTGTTACTTTTGATTTGACCCCCCTTTGTTCAGGGACAAATTATTCAATTTCTGTTAGTCACATGTCTGTGGAACTTGTTCAGTGTATGTCTCAGTTGTTGAATATGCCTCATACAAATATTTACACATAAAATAAAATTAAAATAAACGCAGTTGACAGTGAGAGGACATTTCTTTTTTTGCTGAGTTTACATGCACATATTTTATCAGGTACACTAATGAAAACACTATATAATCCAAGACAGGACAGTATAGGTTTACACATGTGAGAATTAGTATCTCCTACCAACCTGTTCCTGATAGCTAACCTATGTAAAGTTGAAGTCTGAAGTTTACATACACCTTAGCCAAATACATTTAAACTCAGTTTTTCACAATTCCTGACACTTAATCCGAGTAAAAATTCTTAGGTCAGTTAGGATCACCACTTTATTTTAAGAATGTAAAATGTAAGAATAATAGTAGAGAGAATTATTTATTTCAGCCTTTATTTCTTTCGTCACATTCCCAGTGGGTCAGAAGTTTACATACGCTCAATTAGGATTTGGTAGCATTGCCTTTAAATTGTTTAACTTGGGTCAGATGTTTCGGGTAGCATTCCACAAGCTTCCCACAATAAGATGGGTGACTTTTGGTCCATTCCTCCTGACAGAGCTGGTGTAACTGAGTCAGGTTTGTAGGCCTCCTTGCTCACATAAACTTTTTCAGTTCTGCCCGCAGATTTTCTATAGGGTTCAGGTCAGGGCTTTGTGATGGCCACTCCAATACCTTGACTTTGTTGTCCTTAAGCTATTTTGCCACAACTTTGGAATTATGCTTGGGGTCATTGTCCATTTTGGAAGACCCATTTGCGACCAAGCTTTAACTTCCTGACTGATGCCTTGAGATGTTGCTTCAATATATTCACATAATCTTCCTTCCCCATGATGCCATCTATTTTGTGAAGTACACCAGTCCCTCCTGCATCAATGCACCCCCACAACAAGATGCTGCCACCCCCATGCTTCACGGTTGGGATGGTGTTCTTTGGCTTGCAAGCCTCCCCCTTTCCCCTCTAAACATAATGATGGTCATTATGGCCAAGCAGTTTTATTTTTGTTTCATCAGACCAGAGGACATTTCTCCCAAAAGTATGATCTTTGTCCCCATGTGCAGTTGCAAACCGTACTCTGGCTTTTTATGGTGGTTTTGGAGCAGTGGCTTCTTCCTTGCTGAGCAGCCTTTCAGATTATGCCAATATAGGACTCGTTTTACCGTGGAAATAGATACTTTTGTACCTGTTTCCTCCAACATCTTCACTAGGTCCTTTGCTGTTGTTCTAGGATTGATTTACACTTTTCGCACCAAAGTACGTTCATCTCTAGGTGACAGAACGCGTCTCCTTCCTTTGCGGTATGAGGGCTGCGTGGTCCCATGGTGTTCATACTTGTGTACTATTGTTTGTAAATATGAAAGTGGTACCTTCAGGCATTTGTAAATTGCTCCCAAGGATGAGCCAGACTTGTGGAGGTCTACAATTTCTTTTCTGAGGTCTTGGCTGATTTCTTTAGATCTTCCCATGATGTCAAGCAAAGAGGCACTGAGTTTCAAGGTAGGCCTTGAAATACATCCACAGGTACACCTCCAAATGACTCAAATTATGTCAATTAGCCTATCAGAAGCTTCTAAAGCCATGACATCATTTTCTGGAATTTTCCAAGTTGTTTAAAGGCACAGTCAACTTAGTGTATGTTAACTTCTGACCCACTGGAATTGTGATAGAGTGAGTTATAAGGGAAATAATCTGTCTGTAAACAATTGTTGGAAAAATTACTTGTGTCATGCACAAAGTAGATGTCCTAACCGACTTGCCAAAACTATAGTTTGTTAACAAGAAATTTGTGGAATGGTTAAAAACTAGTTTTAATGACTCCATCCTAAGTGTATGTAAACTTCCGACTTCATCTGTGTGTCAGTCAAATCATCATGGCTGTAATGTCAAATCCAGCTTCACCAGGAGAGGTCTAGTGAACCATGAGCCTGCAGGCAATATCTATCCAGTCACTCAATGTCAATTATTTTTAGGGAGCATTGAGGAGATAAAATGTATCTCTGCACAGCCACCATAATGTGGCTCCAAAGTACCTTACCCATCTCTATTTACATCAGAACAATTGTTTTTCTAGTAGAAATTGACTCAAGACACTGCTAGACCAGTTTAAAAGTCTGTATCAGAGAAGGTTCATTTTGACTGTTGGAAGAGAACTGAATTGCCTCTTGGGGAAAAAACTAAACATCCAATCATGGTTCTAAAAGTTCTAGAACGATCTCACAGTACAATAAATATCTTCTCAGTGTTATCCTGGAAACCCATTTCCCAGTTAAGATTGATTCTTGAGGCATTCTGTATTGAAAGAGGTGGTTTATAATCATTCTGGATTTCTGCCCCCTGCTGAATGTTGAATGTCCATCTTCCACATATACCTTCAGGGCTTTCTTATTGTTGCAGGAATTAAATTATTCTGTTTTAACACCCAATTAAAATTAAATACTCTGTCAATTCATAAGGATTTGTATGACCCTTACTTTATAAAAATGGACAGAGCCCAGTCTTAAAGTCAAACAGCAGCTTTTATTCACGAGAGTACTGCCCATCACACATTTTACCACAGGTTATAAACTGAAAATGACGTCATTAGTGTCAGTACTAGCCCATGTCATCTTCGCTGTAGTACAATGGCTGTATGGTTCTCACATGTCTCTCCCTATTTAAGATAATATCTGACCGAGCCAAGGCCATGCTTGTGTAGATAAGCCTTCTAGCCAGACTGACTATAAGTTAATTCATTTCTACCATGGTACAGACAGTCATTGTTCTAATTCTTGATTATATTTACACACATTATATTCAGTACTAGGATTAAAAAGAAAATTCATACATATACAGTAATATAATAGTATTCTGATTAGTACATATACGGTAACATAATAGTATTCTGATTAGTCAGTCCTGATTGAAATGTATACATAATTAGTCATCATTGATAAAAATTCCCTTAACACTTATATATCTCATGCAAATGTCTCACTTTAATGTTGATTTACATAATAACATTCTATTTCAACTTATCACCACTTACGTAACAATGTGATATAACAGCCCAATATCTACAATAAATGCATAGTATGGTTACACATAATTAAATTATGTAGTTTGATCATAATAAGATCTTACATACACACTTTGAGTAAACTAACTCAGGCAGCAAATGTGTAGAGGTTGCCCCCTACTGCACACAAATATAATACACCAGTAAAGGCATTTGACAAGTTTGTCCCCTCTCAAGCATAAGTAAAGCACATCATGTGTCCTGGGTTTGGTCCGACAACAAGTAGCCTGTGAGTTATCATTATAAAATGTGTCTATTCTGTGGGGAGATGGTAGTGGTGGTAGTAGAATGTTAGATTTCTCTTAAGGTTCGAACCATGGTTGCTGTGTTGTAGTTCTGATAGAAGGATCTGGGTCTTGGTAAGGCTTCTTCAGTCCTGTGATGCCCCTCTTTGATCTTGACGTCTTGAGTGTTACAGAGAAAGGAACTCCATTACCATGACAGTCAATGTCACAGAGGATCAAACATTTACCCAGCTGCATGGATCTCAGAATGATACAGTACAGCATGCAATGTTACATTGACTTTGGACAGTTTGTACGTTGACTATTAACTCTGTGTGAAGGCAAAAACAAGTTGTTTAAAAAAAATACTTGTGACACAATAATTGCTGACTATATCATGGCACACCCTGAGAAGAAAGTTAATATTTTACTTGAGATCAATAGCAGAGTCTTATTATTACACAATGAGAGTTCCACAGCTTTGACATCTGTGGAACATCTGCACTCTCAACAGGAGGGGTTGCTGGGTGGCCGTGTCTAAGGATTTTTTTGGGTATGCAGGGCTGCATCTGAACACACACATAGGCCACTGCCTGTTCACCACGCTATCACACACACATAGGCCACTGCCTGTTCACCCCGCTATCATCCAGAGGCAAAGGCAGCACAGGTGCATCACAGCTGGAACAGAGAGACTGAAAAACAGCTTCTATCTCAAGGCCATCAGACTGTTAAACAACCATCACTAGCACATTCGAGGCTGCTGCCTGTAGGTATGGACTAGAAATCACTGGCCACTTTATGGAATGGAACACTAGTCACTTTAATAATGTTTACATATCTGGCATTACTTATCTCATATGTATATACTGTTTTCTATACTGCTACGGTATCGTAGTCACTTAATAATGTTTACATATCTTGCATAACTCATCTCATATGTATATACTGTATTCTATACTATTCTACTGTATCTAAGTCTGTTCCGCTCTGGCATTGCTCGTCCATATATCTGTTCTTAAAGATAACCTGGCTCTCAGTATGTCCAAAAGGGTAAAATAAGTTTTCTATAAATTGTAACATGGAAATACTCACTTCTACAGTCTTCCTCCAGCACCTCCTGTATCAGGTGGAAGGTGTTGGACTGGCGAGGGTCTGTGGTTGTTTCTCTCCTGCCCTGGATTCTCTGGTAGACCTCAGAGTCCTTCTGTAGCTCAGTTGGTAGAGCATGGCGCTTCTAACGCCAGGGTAGTGGGTTCGATTCCCGGGACCACCCATACGTAGAATGTATGCACACATGACTGTAAGTCGCTTTGGATAAAAGCGTCTGCTAAATGGCATATATATTATTATTATTATTATATAAGAAGATGCCTCTGCCTGGGGACATCACAACTGTGACAAATATCTAAGAGCGGAGAATAATTATGCAATTATTACATTTGTCATACACTACATACAGATGATGTCTTCTCTTTTGTTAGTACAAATGCAACTGTAATTGGGAGAGTCACCTGTCCCTGCATGGGGCAGCATACAGAGTAGCCACATGGGGGCAGTAAACTACTTTAATCACAATATATTGGCTATGACCTTAAAATCAATTGACTCTCCTGAGTCAGTCACCTCTTGTTGTTTTTGGGGATATGATCCGTCTTTCTTACCACAAGATTCATGGGAGACATGTCTAGGTATGGAAGTCAAGTTAGGCAGAATGTTCTGTACAGGCGCTGTCCTGTAATACTGCTGTTTGCTGTAGTTCTCATTACTCTCTCAACTGGCTTTTAAACCTTGCTTTACAACAATCTAGAGACAATATTAAATAATTCAAAACTTCCTATAGCTGCTTCAATCTGTATTGAGTATAGTCACATAGTCATATATTTATATAAATTAATATCAGAAATATATATCAATAGATCTCTATACAGTAAAGAGAAGCTGTTGGCTGGGCTCCCTGCCTGTGCCATTAAACCCCTACAACTCATCCAGAACGCCGCAGCCCGTCTGGTGTTCAACCTTCCCAAGTTCTCTCACGTCACCCCGCTCCTCCGCTCTCTCCACTGGCTTCCAGTTGAAGCTCGCATCCGCTACAAGACCATGGTGCTCGCCTACGGAGCTGTGAGGGGAACGGCACCTCAGTACCTCCAGGCTCTGATCAGGCCCTACACCCAAACAAGGGCACTGCGTTCATCCACCTCTGGCCTGCTCGCCTCCCTACCACTGAGGAAGTACAGTTCCCGCTCAGCCCAGTCAAAACTGTTCGCTGCTCTGGCCCCCAATGGTGGAACAAACTCCCTCACGACGCCAGGACAGCGGAGTCAATCACCACCTTCCGGAGACACCTGAAACCCCACCTCTTCAAGGAATACCTAGGATAGGGTAAGTAAGGGTAAGTAATCCTTCTCACCCCCCCAACAAGATTTAGATGCAAGTGGCTGTTCCACTGGTTGTCATAAGGTGTATGCACCAATTTGTAAGTCGCTCTGGATAAGAGCGTCTGCTAAATGACTTAAATGTAAATGTAAAGACTAACTCCTGAAGAAGAGCTTCACCTCTGGTCAGTCCAAAGACTGATTTAGGTCTGGGATGGAGGGACAGGGAGAAACCATTTGAACAGAACCCAATTTGAAATAGTCATGTGAAGTGAATATAAAACTCTTCTCTATTAGTGTGGTAGCCTACCTCCCTGAGAGGCTCCAACCTACCTACCTGTGTATGAGCAGTTTTAGCTGTGGTCTGGAGCTCTTGATGTTGTTCTGAGCCTGCACATGCAGCATCCCTGCAGTAGTCTCTCTATTATGACATCACCCACTCGCCAGTCAGGGTCACCAGTCAGGGTCACCACTGTCATCAGAGCCACAGGTCAGAGGTCACTGTGGCAACTGGAGAGATGAAGCTAAGTAAATCCAGTGACCTGACAAATGCAGATACAGCAAGAGAGGTGGTACGGCAGCTGAGCGCCCTTGCACTTGTGAGATAGGGAGCCTCCACCCAAGAACATTTGTACATGAAGAGATTGTATCTCTGTCAGTAAGTAGACTTACTGGTACACACTAGAGTAATATATAACATACTGTACAGTTAAAACCTTATGCCTGTAGTATTTTACAATAATGTAGACCTATGATATTACTTTTCCAATGTCTGTCTATTAAACTATTGTTATTATTGAACTGCTGCCTTCTCCCACATGATTTACAAATGCATTTGCTTATTGTTTATAGCACAATAATCAAAAGGACAAAACTAATGTAGTCTAAACAACATTAGAGACATGTCAAAGGAATAGACAACAATTATTTATTTGCCAAATATGAATAGTGCATTTAAATTCAACCGAAAATTAAACTCACCTGCATTGCAATGCCCAGACAAAAAAAGCTTGCAGACAGTTTAAGACAAATATAAAGAACCTCGACCTGTATCCGGGTCTAATCCCTTAGTTGAAAGACTGCCCTGAGGCAATTAGGAAATTGATGACGTGCGGGATCACTGACAAAGCGTGATTATGCCGTAGTCATGTACCAGTCGGAATTGGGATACTTGGAAATGTCCTACTTGTTGATTCGTTAAACACTGCACGAGTATAACTACAGTCCGTTAGCAAGTCGGACATTTCCGAGGTTCCTAGTTCTGACTAGCACGTGAACGTGACAGGCTGCTACTCCGTCACATGCGCGTCTCCAGTTTAGGTCTAAAGCATCCGGATGTGTGAATGAATGAAGCTAAAACAAACCAATTGGGAAAATAAGATACCGTAATGGGAAATGCCTATCTGTTAACATAAATGTTTGTATTTGTTTTGAAATGAGCGAGTTACTTTCGTCGTCACTAATTGGCCTGAGAGGGGAGAATCATTCGTGGTGGACGACATGTTTACTGTTGCTTTGTTACATTTTGACAAGATGAACTTGTTGTTTTTATCAGACTAAGAATATAATGTCCTTAGGCCCATCGAAAGTGACCTTGCTGATTGATAGCTACTTTATTGAGGAAAAATGTACTTACTATGACTGATATGTTGTTGTCCTACCTAGCTATCTTAAGATGTAAATCGCTTTGGACAAGAGCGACTGCTAAATAACTACAATGTAAAAATACAAATAAAAAGAACAGTGTACCTTTGAGGATAAATGCACTTTTATTTACATGTGGATTTATATAGTGAAACTTTTAACACATCTGTACATTGACAAAGTCTAGGCCTACAGTACATCAAGTTAGCATAGCCTGGGCCTGTTATTTAAGTGATAGTGCCCTTGAAGCTGGTGTTTGGAGGATATATTGGCACGGGTGTTGTTAGGCCCGAGAGAAAGTCAAGGGCCTGCAAATGGTGGCAATATATCCTCCAAACACCGGCTTCAAGGGTATTATCACTTTTATACAAGGGGTTGCCAACATATTCAAATTATTTACATATTTTCATTGAAAATGTTATTTTTATGAATTTATTCATACTATTTCATCCTTCCACAACATATTGCCCCGAAACATATAGTCCCGACACAAACCTAGAGTTGCTACCCAAGCCGGCAGGTCATTCTTTCTATCGGTTCGTTGCCAGAGACGTGATCCAGTCATTAAGTATTTTTGTTCAGTATCTATGGACGCGACCCAGTCGTTCTATCTAAATGTTATACTGCCATACTGGCTGGCAACTTTCTTATCCCTTGCTTGCTAGCTAGCCAACTATGGCTAACTTAAGGTCACGTCAACAGTGCAGCCAGAGTAACAACAAAGTAACTGCATTTGTCTAAGGTGTTTTCTAGTGACATTTATTTGGCACATCCATAACAATGAACTAATGATGTGCGATTTCACCTGGTATAGAAAATGTGCTTTCAATTTTTGTCAGTCAACTTTCTTTCCACCTGTCAGCGCTATCTGATTGACTGGCGACACAGCGGGCAGATTCCAAACTCAGCGGTGACGCGCACTGCGCAGCATTGGCACAGGCAGCGGTGCCCACAGGATAGGACAACAGAAGCTCTCAAGGATAGACACACAGCGCAATCTTCAACCAAGTCCCGCTCTACAGTGTAGGATAGATAAACAGCAACAACAACAAAAACATTATGATCACCAAGCCAAGACAGAAGTTGCAAAGAGAACTTTAATCACCTTTAGAGATCACGATCAACAGAAATCCATATTATTCTAAACATTTAAATTAAACTGTATTGTAACCATATCAATTTTATTGCTTTTACACTCCCCAGCCTGAATGACTAGACTGTAATAATGCAATTGGTTACTCGCCTGCAGAGGAGTCCATCTGTGTGGTAGTGATAGGGTCAGTGGGGAGGTGGATGCCCCGAGGGGTGCAACTGGGAAGACCCTTGTTCACACACATGCAGCTGTCCTCATAAGGGCAGGACCTACACGTATTGCATCCTTTTTGTTTTGATCCTGAGGAATGGAAGAATAATATAAAGAACAGATCAGTTAAGTAGTATTTTGATAGAATCTGGAACAAAATAGATTTTTACATTTGATTAAACAAGAAATTCACCAAATGCCTCACCCAATAAGAGCACAGCTCTGGTCTGCCCGTAGACATCTATAATAGCCCAGAGGGGGCTTCTCACATCCACCCCCTCCAGGAGCAGGTACCTCACACGATTTTGCCCCTCGCACACCAGCACCCCTTTAGGGGTTACCCAGAAGCGGAGCTCTGCCTCTGGCATGTTGAGGCTGGAGGGCACGGGGGCTGCCCAGTACCGGTCGATGGTAGTGAGGTCAGGGATGGCCATGGCAGGGGGGAAGAGTGGCCCACAGGAGGAGGGGGGTATGGAGGTGAATCCCACCCGCAAAGCTCCATTCCAGTGCTGGTCACAAAGCTCCACCCGCAGATGTATCTTCTCCTGGACCCTGATTGGACAACTGCTGAAGGTCAGACCATTCTGGAAGGTCTCCCTGTTCCTCTCCACACGCCTACCTCCCAGACTCAGACACACCTGGGTCCCCAATACCCCTTCATGGAAGAACAGGGGCGCCAGACAGTGACGCCCATGTTTTGGACAAAATTCTAAAGAGAGGGAGGAAGATTCTTTTTAATGGTGGTCTAATGGCAAGTCTACTTTCCTTCAGAAAACTTTAAGATAAGTGTAAACATTCTCGCAGTTTGCAGACAAGTCAAGACAAGTGTGAAAATGAAGTTTATGGGTTTCCTGTGCTTAATAACTTCATCACATTTCATGTACTATAAAAAAATATTTGTGAACTTTGTTATTCATATTATGGTCTTGACTACACTTAAGCCTCAATGTCCTTGAGTTTATGGTTTTATAGCAAAGATCTCACTGATCCTTTAGTTTCATTATCTCTTGCTAAAGTCCAAATGACATATTAATTATTAACGTATTTGGTAAAAGGGGTAAATTGGTCATCAAAAATGAAGGACCAAGGCACTCTTCACATAGTTCATTAAAATGGCTTTATTTGTATGGCATGTTTAATGGAAACAAAGATTACAAACGCAGACGTGTTTTGGCTGCATGGCCTTAGTCAGGGAGTACAAAGATACGATAATACGATGTCCTCTTTTTGACAGCATTTTCCAATCAACCCTGATTTGAAGGGGAGATTAGTTACAGAAATCAGAGGACAACACCTAGTAAGCAATGCTATACACATCAAAAAGTTAAATATACTGAACAAAACTATAAACACAAAATGTAAAGTGTTGGTCCCATGTTTCATGAGCTGAAATAAAAGATCCCAGAAATGTTCCATACTCACTAAAAGCTTGTTTCTCTAACAAATGTGTTTACATCCCTGTTAGTGAGCATTTCTCCTTTGCCAAGATAATCCATCCACCTGACAGGTGATGCAAATCAAAAAGCTGATTAAACAGCATGATTAGTACACAGGTGCATGTTGTGCTGGGAACAATAAAAGGTCACTCTACAATGTGCAGTTTTGTCACAACACACAATGCCACAGATGTCTCAAGTGTTGAGGAAGTGTGCAATTGGCATGTTGACTGCATGAATGTCCACCAGAGCTGTTTGAGAATTGAATGTTAATTTCTCTACTATAAGCCGCCTCCAATGCCATTTTAGAAAATTTGGAGGTACACCCTAATGGCCTCACAACCACAGAACATGTGTAAACACGCCAGCCCGGGACCTCCACATCCATCTTCTTCACCTGCGGGATCGTCTGAGGCCAGCCACCCGGACAGTTGATGAAACTGCACTTTTGTGGGGCAAATTTCATTCTGATTGGCTGGGCCTGGCTCCCCATTGGGTGAGCCTGGCTCCTAAGTCGGTGGACATATGCCCTCCAAAACCTACTGATTGCTGTTCCCATCCCCAATTATGTGAAATCCATAGATTTGGGCCCAATAAAAACATTTGAATTGATTGATTCCCTTATATGAACTGTAAGTCAGTAAAATCGTTGAAATTGTTGCATGTTGCGTTTATATTGTTGTTCAGTATACAGTATTTTATCAAAATGCAAATCAAAGCTAGAAGCATCAGAATCCTTAGAAAAGTAGTTCTAACCTTGAATGACTGGGCAAAATCTATTTTACAGTAGACTAGATCACAGCAAACATGTAGGCAGGAGACTAAACACAGCAGAGGGCAAAAAAACAATAGGTCTACTACTAGATGACAGCAAAGGGACTTCTCAAGAATCTACAGGAAAGGTGAGAAATCCATATCTTCATTTAAACCAGGGTACTTAGTGGCCTGTAGTTTGTAAATCCCAAAACTTTCCCTTGGATTTAGCTGTTTAAGATGATTTCCTTTTCTATGTCAGGCCGGAACACAATCAACACCCATAGCTTGTAGGGAGGCACCATGGTGTAAGGACTTGTAGTGCCTTGCCCAGTCTTCAATGCCAACCTCTGACATACTTGTGTTCCACTAAGCAGTCTTGAAGGCATCTCTTTGTGATTATTGACATTGTTGTATGCAAACCATTTCTAGGAAACATCCTCCTGGTACCCTGCTGCACATGATTAAGAAGATCCCGTGGGAAGAAAGTTTTCTATAGGCCTACAGAAATGGATGTTAAACTCCTATAATTAGTGTACGGCATTTTATGACTCCACAAACATTCCAATGTCTGTGCTTGCATGGTATTAAATAAATAATTTGTTAGATACTTGCTGATAATTGGTCTCTTTATATATTTGCAGATCTAGAATTGGATGTTCATTTTCTGCACCAACTATATACAAACAACAATGGAAATCTATGTCTTGTTATCAGGGTTGGGTAGGTTACCTTTTACATGTAATACATTACAGTTACTAGTTACCTGTCCAGAATTGTAATCAGTAACGTAACTTTTGGATTAGCCAAACTCAGTAATGTAACCTGATTACATTTCGTTACTTTTAGATTACTTTCCCCATTAGAAGAAGACAAAAATGTACGTTACCAATTGAATGACAGCTATTGCAGGATAAATTAAAGTTAAAGTTGGCCATATATAATTGTAAAATGTTACTTTATGGGTTGGTTATGTAGGCTTCTTCTAACCCATCGCTTTCTACTACATATAAGAATATAATTAAAATATAAATTTACATTAGAAACCAAAGTCTATCAGAATTCCAGTCATTCCAATACATGTTATACCCCTTGATCTTCAAGAATAGAACTTGGAAATATAGATTAGCCAAATTGTTTTACCTGAGCATGACCCCAAAACTAAGGACTTAATAGCCAGCCCGACTCTGTTGTTTATGATTTTGTTGTCATGGAGGACTGATTGGGCTCATTGATTCCAGTTGAAAAATAAATGCTGCGCTCATGGAATGGCAAGCTTTGAGCACTACTGAAAAGTGCTATTTACATGTTAAAAATGATGCCATATGCTGCATTTGCTATAGGCCAATTGTTTACATTTTTGTTGGTGACACTTGATAATATGCAGCTGTTTAAAGGGCAAATCCACTGATGAAACAATAACAAAACAGCCACCCAGCCTCTGTTTTGGTAAAAAGCTGAGGAATGGCCCTGGAAAAATGTAACCACTCTCAGGTTAATTGACAGAGCTATGGATGCAAGGACTGACCAGAATCAATGGATACATATATGTATATATGTATATAATTTATAAATCCACAAAATGATGTAGCAACTACAGATTGCCTCTTTTTAAGTCTATCAAAAGTGTGCAAGTTTGCGCATGTGTCCATTAGGCCTATGGATTAAAAAAATATATATCAGCAAGAATTAGACTGAGCAATAAAAAAAACACTTATTCCATAGGCTTGGATCCGCACTATGCAGCTGTTACAAGAGCGCGTTTTTCACAGGCCGTCCACTGGTTCCAAAAAGAATGATTGATTGGCAGTTTTAAACTTCTTGAGGTTAACCATTATTGGGTTCAAATACACATTTAGATTTGTGAACAGACATACATAACAACCACAATCCGAAAACCGAAAATAGCTAAATGAGAGAGCAATATTGTGCTTCACATCAATGCGCTGTGTAGATTTTTTAAAACAAATCATAAACGTATCGCCTTAGACTACACCACTGCTGTCATCCTTACCTCCAAGCATTTATTCAAGTTGGATAATCTTTGGATACCGACAGCAGTCGCACATTTGGAAGACATAGCTTGGACTGTAGCCTACGAAAGCCTATTCCTGCTCTTTTCCCGCGATCCAGTTGTAAACGCCTTTTTTCAATGCTGAATTGAATGTCATTGAAAAAAAACAGAGAAGTGTAAAAAAAAAATCCGCAAACATCCTTTCTGAATTTAAAAGTAATCCTCGAAGTAATCTCTAGTTTTTCAAAAGTATCCGTAATCTGATAACAATAGTTTTGCTGGTAACGGATTACAGTTTATTTTATCCCTTCATGTAATCCGTTACTCCCCAACCTTGCTTGTTATTAATAGATTACCATTTCATTTTAGAATAGCAATATTTGCTATGTTTTTACCAATAATGTGTATGCCCCCTAGAAGACAGACAGGGGGCTTTTGAAGCCACCGAGCAATTTAGTAAGCCATCGTAAAATAACATTGGGAAGCTATAAAAATGTATTTAATAATGTGTTCACACGTTTTTCACAAGTATATTCTATTACAGACACCTTAATGCTTATGTTTAAATTATATTAGATTTCATTTCTGTACATGTGTTATATCTGTCTACACATCTGTTGTTGAACACATCAGAATGTGAATAATATTAATATTGTATTCCTACCACTGCTCTTACTGTTCCCCATTCTCTTCAGGTTTGCCTGTCTTGAAGTGTGGTTATTATCTATGGAGTCTACAGACTGGACTGATACAGTAGCAGGGCAGCAGTGACGTTGGCTTGTGTTAGAGTGACAGGTGTCTAGTTTTTTTTTGAGACAGAACAACCTCTTCAGTTTAAGGTTGGGGGAGTGGTATGAAAACACAGCCTCACCTACCCACTCTTCTCCGCTCAGCAAAATGACTTTGCAAAATGTATGCTGTTAATTTGTTTATTATTTATTCAGTAAAGAAGATGAGTTAATGGATTAATGTTTATGAATACCACAATAATTGTTTTGTTTTTTAAACTATTTTTTACATAATTTTTTCATTCACTAGTTTTATCTTAATGCATACATTATTTAGATCAAATGGGGCGATACAGAATGTAAATGGAGCTGTGAATGGCCATTATGATGTATTTACTGTGTTCTGTTCTCTAACCTGAGACAGAAGCAATACAGACAGAAAAGTTCAACACACCAGACTAACCTTCAGTGGCTATCAAATGTTGAACCCTGAGACAACCGTTCAACAGAATAAGTACCTGTCTTCAGATGAAAGAGCCAAGCTTGCCCCCTCACTGAACATGACTCAAAGCCAGGTGAAGGTGTTGTACTGTAGATGGCATCAACACTTACAGAGTCATTCATGAATAATAATCAAACATCCCAATGGGCACAGAAGTAATTTCAATGTCCAGTTTTGATTTATTTAACCTGAATTCAAAGTGAAAAAAAGTATAGTTTCACCATGTCATTGGAATTAAAAGTTGGGTAAAAAAAATGGTGATGACTTTTTGCAAATCCAATCAGTTTCCACGTTTATTCAACAATCCTTACATATATTTTTAGGTTGAAATAACCTTGATACAACGTTGATTCAGCCTTTCATTTTCATTTTCGAATTCACTCAGCATGACGAAAGCAACAGTGCCAATAGATAGATCCATAAAACATCAGTTGGCTTTAGTGATATAAAAGCCTAAGTACTTCAGTTCAAGTAAATCTGTTTGCTGCATGGCCTAACATCATTTAGTCTTGTCACACTTAAAATCATTTTATCCCCAGAAATAGTTTCAGAGCCTATGGAACAGGTTTGTTGCATGGCCCCTTGAGAAACTGTAGAAAAAAAACAAAAATAAGAGGAGGGAAGGAAACAGTGTCGGGGTGAGAGCTACTAGCTATACTGGCTGGGTGTTGGGACGTGCAGGCAGCTCGTGCTGGCTGATTGGTCTGGCCAATCTACTGGTCACTCTGTATACAAAACAAAAGATCTTCGTTGCGGGTGTATGGGTTGGGCAACTCAGATGGCTCAGGCCAGCCATTTTTTTCCAGTGTCATATGGATGCATTGGGATATGCGTCCACATGGACATGTGTCTAGGCGGGTTGGCATTTGTATGCTTGTCCGCGCGAATGGTCACTCTCTACCCTAACCATGCTCAGTTCACCACTGAGTATGTTGTTGATGAAACGTGTTTCACTAGCCTGAGTTATAATACTCTACACCGTCATTAATTTTCCACATCGTGAATTGTATAAAAATTCAAATTTATTGTGTGATTGGTGTAGGCTTACCTTCCCTGGGGGCTTCCGATTCGAGATCAAATCCAAAGGTACCTGCACCTTCATACTCTGTTCTGTCTCTGTCTTTGGTGGCTTCTACCTCATGTTCAGATCCTCAGAGCTCCCATCCTCATCAGACTGTGAGGCTGTCCGAGACTTCGGCCCATTCATCATCCAAGATGGATACTACAGCTGTCACAGGTCCATTGGCCCCACTCCCTTCAGCCCTCAAGGTGTTTGCGAAACCACTCAAGGCGTAAGAACGGTAAGGACCTCCTCAGCCATTGCACCAGGTGTCGTCATTGGCAGTTCTATGTTAAGAAATATCAGGGTTCCCGGTGCAAAAAAAAACATTTGCTTTTCTAGAGCACGAGTACAGGACATTACAAGGCTGCTTCCGACCGTTCTATGACAGCTGCCAGGAACTGACGCTGTCGTAGTCCGTGTGGGGTCAAATGACATTAGGAGGGCTAGCTGGGAACTGATTCTAGCATTGAAAGATTCCAAAAAGCTGCCAATTATTTCAGGTCCAGCACCATCGTTCGGCCCCGGGTGTGAAAGATTCAGCAGGTTACTGGCATTACACACCTAGCCAAAAGAATACTGTAGCTCTGCTGGAATCACTTTTATAGATAACCATGTCACCTTCTGGAAACAGAAGATGCTCTACAGGAATGACAGAGTCCATCCAAATCATCTTGGCTTCTGGACTCTGTCCATACATTTCAAGGATGCATTGAGACAATCACTTATCAATGACCCAAGCCCAGCTGCAAATGTACATTGTCCCAGGGGTGTTTGCAGACACAATGTAAGTAACTTAATTTATGTCCCTGTGACTGCCCTGAATGCCTCTATTGATCCTACAGCTATTGTATGCTGTAATCATGTGCCTATGAACCAGAGTTATATGGTTAGCACTGAGGCGGTGTGCCCTAGTAGGAAGTCCACTGTGTGCAGCTCACCCTGCACTATCAGCTCAAACATAAATAACATGAGCATGTCTTCTTCTGCTAAGCTTCCCAATAAAGCAATGAAAACAATCAAGCATCTCAGAAAAGTCCTAAAAAGGGCCCACATTAACATATGTAGCTTAAGAAACAAGGTTAATGAAATCAATAACTTGCTAGTAACAGATGACATTCACATTCTGACAATCTCTGAAACTTACTTAGATAATACCTTTGATGATACAGTGGCAGCAATACATGGTTATAACATCTACAAAAAAGGAAGAAATGCTAACAGTGCTTTGCTGTCTATGTTCAGAACCACATTCCTGTAAAGATAGCTAAATACTGTTGAAGTAATACGGCTACAGATTAATATGCCTCACTAAAGTCCACCAAGTGCTAACAGTCTTTATCTGGATAATATGTGTGAAATGCTTGGTAATGTATGTGATACCAACAGAGAGGTATATTTGTCTGGGTGATTTCAATATTGACTGGCTTTCATTAAGCTGCCCACTCAAGAAAAAGCTTCAAACTGTAACCAGTGCCTGCAACCAGGTTATCAGTCAACCTACCATGGTAGTTAGAAACAGCAGAGGAATGAAATCATCAACATGCACTGATCACATCTCTACTAATGCTGCTGGGATTTGATTAAAAGCAGTATCCAAATCCATCGGATGTAGTGATCACAATGACAGTAGCCATATCTAGGAAAACTAAAGTTCCAAAGGCTGGTCCTAATA
Source organism: Oncorhynchus keta (assembly GCF_023373465.1). Classification (NCBI taxonomy): domain Eukaryota; kingdom Metazoa; phylum Chordata; class Actinopteri; order Salmoniformes; family Salmonidae; genus Oncorhynchus; species Oncorhynchus keta. The sequence goes on from NC_068432.1 coordinate 33,587,861, forward strand.
TAGTGTATAAGAGGTAATAGAATAAGTTTTGTAGTGATTCGCATGTTGATTATGAAAATAATATGTGCTAGTCTGTGGTGTGTAATGAGGAGAAACCAGACACTGCACTTGACATATTTATGAAATTGCTTATTCCAGTTACAAATAAGCATGCACCCATTAAAAAAATGATTGTAATTTTTTTAAATCCCCTTAGATTGATGAGAAATTTAAAAAATGGCTGGTTGAGAAGGATGAGGCAAAAGGAAATTGTCACGCCTTGGTCTTAGTATTTTGTGTTTTCTTTATTTATTTGGTCAGGCCAGGGTGTGACATGGGTTTATTTTGTGGTGTGTTTTTGTAATGGGGTTTAGTAGGTATTGGGATTGTGGTTGAGTAGGGTTGTCTAGCATAGTCTATAGCTGCCTGAGGCGGTTCTCAATCAGAGTCAGGTGATTCTCGTTGTCTCTGATCGGGAACCATATTTAGGTAGCCTGGGTTTCACTGTGTGTTTGTGGGTGATTGTTCCTGTCTCTGTGTTTGTTTTCACAAGATAGGCTGTATAGGTTTTCACGTTCCGTTTGTTGTTTTGTATATTTAGTTATTTAATGTATCGTTCAAATTTTAATAAAAGAACATGAGTAACCACCACGCAACATTTTGGTCCGCTCCTCTTTCAACAGACGAACGCTGTTACAGAAATAAGTCTGGCTGCACAACTGGTTGGAAAACATACTGCAAATTGAGAAATTATGTGACTGAACTGAATAAAAAGAAGTAGAATCTATAGTATGACACATATAAATTATATAAAGAATGATAGCACCTTTTAATTCAATTTTGGGCAAAAAGGCAAACTCAGCTCCATCATTCATTGAATCAGATGGCTCATTCATCATAAAACACATTGATAATTCTTACTACTTGTCACGCCCTGGTCGAAGTATTTTGTGTTTTTCTTCATGTATTTGGTCAGGCCAGGGTGTGACATGGGTTTTTGTATGTGGTGTGTAGCTTAGTGGGGTTGTAGCTTAGTGGGGTGTTCTAGGAAAGTATATGGCTGTCTGAAGTGGTTCTCAATCAGAGGCAGGTGGTTATCGTTGTCTCTGATTGGGAACCATATTTAGGCAGCCATATTCTTTGGTTGTATTGTGGGTGATTGTCCTGAGTGTCTTGATGTCCTTGTTAGATGTTAGTTGACATGTATAGGCTGTTTCGGTTTTTGTTTTGTTTATTGTTTTGTAGTGTTGTAGTGTTCGTATTTAGTCGTGTTTTACGTTTGTTTAAATAAACATGGATTGAAATCGACACGCTGCAGTTTGGTCCGACTCTCCTTCACCATTAGAAAACCGTAACACTACTTTAATGATTTTTTCATTAGCAAGATTAGCAAACTTAGGCATGACATGCCAGCAACAAATGCAGACACTACATATCCAAGTTTATCTGACTAAATTATGAATTCTGTAAAGTATATGTGGAAGAGGTGAAAAAATGGTTGTCTATCATCAATGACAGGCCACTGGGGTCTAACAACTTGGAAGGAAAATTACTGAGTATAATAGCAGATGATATTGCCACTCCTATTTGCCATATCTTCAATTGAAGCCTACTAAAACCTGTGTGCCCTCAGGCCTGGAGTGAAGCAAAAGTTTTCCCCCTACCTAAGAATAGTAAAGCCCCCTTTACTGGCTCAAATAGCCAACCAATCTGGCTGTTACCAAGCCATAGTATACTTTTGGAAAACTTGTGCTTGACCAGATACAATGCTATTTTACAGTAAACAAATTGACAACAAACTTTCAGCACGCTTATAGGGAAGGACATTCAACAAGCACAGCAACTTCGAAAGACTTCGAAAGATTGATTGGCTGAGATAAATTGATGATAAAAAGATCATGGGGGCTGTTTTATTAGACTTCAGTAAGGCTTTTGACATTATAGTTCATGGTCTGTTGCTGGATAAACATGTGTCATGGCTTTACACCCCCTGCTATACTGTGGATATATATGTCCTGTCTAACTGAACACAGAGGGTGTTCTTTAATGGAAGCCTCTCCATCAAAGTCCAGGTAGAATCAGGAATTCCTCAGGGCAACTGTCTAGGCCCCTTACATTTTTCAATCTTTACTAACGACATGCCACTGGCTTTGAGTAAAGCCAGTGTGTCCGTGTATGCCCATGTATGCAGATGACTCAACACTAACATACACACTAACATACACATCAGCTTCCACAGCAACTGAAATGACAACAACACTTAACAAAGAGCTGTTGTTCTATCTGAATGGGTGGCAAGGAATACTATTAGTCCTAAATATTTCAAAAACTAAAAGCATTGATTTGGGACAAATCCTTCACTAAACCCTAAACTTCAACTATATATTGTAATGAATAATATGGAACTTGAGCAAGTTGAGGAGACTAAACTGCTTGGATTAACCCTGGATTGTGTCATGGTCAAAACATATTGATACAACAGTAGCTAGGATGGGGAGAAATCTGTATATAATAAAGCGCTCCTCTGCATTCTTAACAGCAGTATAAACCAGGCAGGTCCTACAGGCCCTACTTTTGTCCCACCTGCTCTACTGTTCAGTCAGCAAATACAAATATGAATGCAAAAGTATTTATTCAAGATTAAAATGGGTAACACATCCATGTTCACATGTTTAGGTTAGCCTACTGTAACTATTAATGTCTTATTATGTAATCATAGAAAGTGTGCATGTTCAAGATATCATGAAAATGTCGCAGGTCTGTGAAGATCTTCACAATTGCTGTAATAATCTGCACAGAATATTGAACAGCATTGATCATTTGGATTTTGTACTTTTAATGTAATCTCAACTGCAATCCAGGTCATTTGGTTGTGCTATTAGATGAAGCACAGGGAAAACACATTCAATTGTTGTATAAATACAAAATATCTGCCAGTGTATTCCCATTTGAACTTTGTTGTACTTATAAATGGTTGAAAGCGCATTTAGATGACAATTTAACCAAAAATCATTGTTTTTCCATTGGAATTTGGTTGTGCTTTTAGAAGGTTGAAAGCATAGTGATAACACATTTGGAATTCAACAAACTTCTTTCTGTCTTTTTGAGTGGGTGAATAAAAGTTGAAATCTCAACCACGTCTCAACCAAATATTACCCAAATTTCCACATTGAAATGAAATGGTGTGCGTGTGCACAGTGGGCAGTAGATTGGCTGGACTGCTCAGTCCGCCCGAGCCGCCTGCACGTCCCGACCCCCAGCCAGTATAGCCAGTAACTACCAGAATGTGCAACAAGAGGTGAAAAAAACTTTAGACAACATTTACTCCACACACGTAGACGCATACAAAGCTCTCCCTCGCCCTTCATTTGACAAATATGACCATAAATATATCCTCCTGATTCCTGTTGACAAGAAAAAACTAAAGCAGGAAGTACCAGTGACTCACTCAATACAGAAGTGGTCAGATGACGTGGATGCTACGCTACTGTTTTGCTTGCACAGACTGGATATATATTCAGGGATTCATCCAATGGTATTGAGGAGTATATTGAGGAGTATACTACCTCAGTCACCAGCTGCATCAATAAGTGCATCGACAACGTCATCCCAACAGTGACCGTACGTACATATCCCAACCAGAAGCCATGGATTACAGGCAACAGGCTAGAGCTGCCACTTTCAAGGAGCTGGACACTAATCCGGACACTGACAAGAAATCCCGCTTTGCCCTCCGACGAACCATCAAATAAGCAAAGCGTCAATACAGGACTAACATAGAATCCTACTACAACAGCTCTGATGCTAATCAGTTGTGGGGTGGCAGGTAGCCTAGTTGTTAGAGCGGTGGACTAGTAACTGAAAGGTTGGAAGATCAAATCTCCGAGCTGACAAGGTAAAAATCTGTCATTCTGCCCCTTAATAAGGCAGTTAACCCACTGTTCTGAGGCTGTCATTGAAAATAAGAATTTGTTCCTTAACTGCTTGAACCTCTGGGGACAGTATTTCATTTTTGGATGAAAAACGTTCCCGTTTTAAACAAGATATTTTGTCACGAAAAGATGCTCGACTATGCATATAATTGACAGCTTTGGAAAGAAAACACTCTGACGTTTCCAAAACTGCAAAGATATTGTCTGTGAGTGCCACAGAACTAATGCTACAGGCGAAACCAAGATGACATTTCATACAGGAAGTGAGCCAGATTTTGGAGGCGCTGTGTTCCAATGTCTCCTTATATGGCTGTGAATGCGCAAGGAATGAGCCTACACTTTCTGTCGTTTCCCCAAGGTGTTTGCAGCATTGTGACGTATTTGTAGGCATATCATTGGAAAATTGACCATAAGAGACTACATTTACCAGGTGTCCGCTCGGTGTCCTCCATCGGAACTATTGCGGAATCTCCAGGTGCGTGCATTTTTCCATTTTGAACAGAGGAGAAACCAAACTGCAACGAGTGATTTATCATCGAATAGATGTGTGAAAAACACCTTGAGGATTGATTCTAAACAACGTTTGCCATGTTTCTGTCGATATTATGGAGTTAATTTGGAAAAAAGGTTGCGTTATAATGACTGAATTTTCTGGGTTTTTTCTTAGCCAAATGTGATGAACAAAACGGAGCGATTTCTCCTACAAAAATAATATTTTTGGAAAAACTGAACATTTGCTATCTAACTGAGAGTCTCCGCATTGAAAACATCTGAAGTTCTTCAAAGGTAAATGATTTTATTTGAATGCTTTTCTTGTTTTTGTGAAAATGTTGCCTGCTGATTGCTAGGCTTAATGCTATGCTAGCTATCAGTACTCTTACACGAATGCTTGTGTAGCTATGGTTGAAAAGCATTTTTTGAAAATCTGAGATGACAGTGTTGTTAACAAAAGGCTAAGCTTGTGAGCCAATATATTTATTTCATTTCATTTGCGATTTTCATGAATAGTTAATATTGCGTTATGGTAATGAGCTTGAGGCTATAATTACGCTCCCGGATACGGGATTGCTCGTCACAACAAGTTAACTGAATTGCATAGTTAAATAAAGGTTTTAAAAAATGTGTCAGGGCTTGCAAACTATTACGGACTACAAAGGGAAACCCAACTGCGAGCTGCCCAGTGATACACGCCAACCAGACGGACTGAATGCCTTTAATGCTCGCTTCGAGGCAAGCAACACTGAAGCATGCATGAGAGCACCAGCTGTTCCAGACGACTGTGTGATCACGCTCTCTGTAGCCGATGTGAGCAAGACCTTTAAGCAGGTCAACATTCACAAGGCCAGATGGATTAACAGGACGTGTGGTCAACTGGCAAGTGTCTTCACTGACATTTTCAACCTCTCCCTGATTGAGTCTGTAATACCTACATGTTTCAAGCAGACCATCATAGTCCCTGTGCCCAAGAAAGCAAAGGTAATCTGCCTAAATGACTATCGCCCCGTAGCACTCACGTCGGTAGCCATGAAGTGCTTTGAAAGGCTGGTCATGGCTCACATCAACACCATCATCACGGAAACCCCAGACCCACTCCAATTCGCATACCTCCCCAACAGATCCACGGATGACGCCATCTCAATCGCACTCCACACTGCCCTTTCCCACCTGTGTGAATCATGTTCATTGACTACAGCTCAGCGTTCAACACCATAGTGTCCACAAAACTCATCACTAAGTTAAGGACTCTGAGACTAAACACCTCCCTATGCAATTGGATCCTGGACTTCCTTCCTGATAGGCCACCCACAGGTGGTAAGGGTAGGCAACAACACATCTGCTACACTGATCCTCAACACGGGACCTCTCAAGGGTGCATGCTTGGTCCACTCCTGCATGACTCCAATACCATTATTATGTTTGCTGATGACACACCGACAATGATGAGACAGCCTATGGGGAGTAGGTCAGAGACCTGGCAGTGTGGTGCCAGGACAACAACCTTTCCCTTAACATGAGCAAGACAAAGGAGTTGATTGTGGACTACAGGAAAAGGAGACATGCCCCCATTCACATTTAACCGGGCTATAGCGAAGCGGGTCGAGAGCTTTTCAAGTTCATTGGTGTCCACATCACCAACAAACTATCATGGTCCAAACACACCAAAAAAATTGTGAAGAGGGCACGACAATGCCTTTTCCACCTCAGGAGACTGAAAAGATTTGGCACGGGTCCCCAGATCCTCAAAAAGTTCCATTGAGAGCATTCTGACCAGTTGCATCTCCACCTGGATATAGCAACATCTCAGCATCCAACTGTGAGGTGCGCAAGAGGGTGGTGCATACAGCACAGTACATCACTAAGATCAACTTTCCTGCCATGCAGAACCTACAGTTGAAGTCTGAAGTTTACATACACCTTAGCCGAATACATTAAAACTCAGTTTTTCACAATTTCTGACATTTAATCATATTACAAATTCCCTGTCTTAGGTCAGTTAGGATCACCACTATTTTAAGAATGTGAAATGTCAGAATAATTGTAAAGAGAATGATTTATTTCAGATTTTATTTCTTTCATAACATTCCCAGTGGGTCAGAAGTTTACATACACTCAATTAGGATTTGGTAGCATTAGCTTGAAATGGTTTAACTTGGGTCAAACGTTTTGGGTAGCCTTCCACAAGCTTCCCACAATAAATTGGGTGAATTTTGGCCCATTCCCCCTGACAGAGCTGGTGTAACTGAGTCAGATTTGGTTACCTCCTTGCTCGCACACGCTTTTTTATTTCTGCCCACAGATTTTCTATAGGATTGAGGTCAGGGCTTTGTGATGGCCACTCCAATACCTTGACTTTGTTGTCCTTAAGCCATTTTGCCACAACTTTGGAAGTATGCTTGGCGTCATTGTCCATTTGGAAGACTCATTTGCGACCAAGCTTTAACTTCCTGACTGATGTCTTGAGAATTTGCTTCAATATATCCACATAATTTTCCTACCTCAGGATGCCATCTATTTTGTGAAGTACACCTGTCCCTCCTGCATCAATGCACCCCCACAACATGATGCTGCCACCCCCATGCTTCACGGTTGGGATGGTGTTCTTCGGCTTGCAAGCCTCCCCCTTTTTCCTCCAAACATAACGATGGTCATTATGGCCAAACAGTTCTATTTTTGTTTCATCAGACCAGAGGACATTTCTCCATAAAGTACGATCTTTGTGCAGTTGCAAACCATAGTCTGGCTTTTGTTATGGCGGTTTTGGAGCAGTGGCTTCTTCCTTGCTGAGCGGCCTTTCAGGTTATGTCGATATAGGACTTATCTTGCTGTGGATATAGATACTTTTGTACCTGTTTCCTCCAGAATTTTCATTGGGTCCTTTGCTGCTGTTCTGGGATTGATTTGCATTTTTCACACCAAAGTACGTTCATCTCTAGGAGACATAAGTCATACATCCTCAATGATACTATTTAGATCTATATAGCATTTGCAAAGTCATCAAAGTCTATTTTAATTCAACCCAGGATTCAACTAAAAATAGACAATACAAATGTATCAAATGTAATCTTCAAGTTAATATTTAATATGTTGTATTCACATCTCCATCTCAACCAACCAAAAATCGAAGTTAAAGAATGAGACTGAATCGAATCAAATGTTATTTGAAGTGCCTTTAAAGTTTTATTTGATTCAGTCCTATAAAAGTCATCTGATGTTTTATGGATCTAACTGTTGGCACTGTTGTTGTTTGTGTCAGATGGTGATGCTGAGTAAAGGTGAAACCGAAAGGGATGTTTGACTATCATTCATTAACAACTTTGTTAATGTGTTGATGCCTTCTACAGTACAGTACCTTCAAATCAAACTTTATTTAAAGTACATTAAAATTTGATTTGATTAGATATACTCCTTTTCTTTAACGTATATTTTTGGTTGAAATAGAGACATGAATCCAACACATAAATTGATCATTTGTAGACAAAAAGTGTTACATAATGTAGTCCTATTCGTAACTTAGATATTTGGTTGAGATAGAGTATCTAATAGTTGAGTATCTAAATTAAGAATAAGACTAAACCATATAACAGTTGATAACACTTGAAATGCACTTTAGATCAAGTGATTGATTGGATTTAGTCCTATTCTTTAAATGTGATTCTTGTTTGAGAAGTGAATCCAACATATCAATTACTAATCCAAACACAATTCAATATCACTTTTGCAATACAGTAAATTGCCTATTATCTTGTAGACAAGTTTACAAATGATATATTGGATTCACATCTCCAACTAAACCAAAAATACAAGTTAAAGAATAGCATCAAACCAGTGTCTCAGAGAAAAATATACAAGTATAAGATATCTTTTTAATGTTGATATTTGGTTTCATTGTCAACCAAACACAATTCAATACTCAAAATTAAGGCTATCTTACAAACTAATGCAAAAATATTTATTCAACCTTAAAATGAGTAACACATCCATGGTCACATTCTGAAGTTAGCCTACAGTAACTATCAGTCTTCTTACGTAATCATAAAAAGCGTGCATGTTTAATATAGCATGCAAAGGTCGCAGGTCTGTGGAGAACTTCACAATTGCTGTAATAATCTGTGCAGAATCTTGAACAGTATTGATCACTTGCACTATGTACTTTTAATGAGATCTTAACTGCAATCCAGGTCATTTGGATGTGCTATAAAATGAAGCACAGGGATAACACATTAAGTTGGTCTAAAAATACAAAATATCTGATCTGAACTTTGTTGTGCTTTTAAATGTTTGTAAGCACAGTGATAACACATTTAGATGACAACTAAACCAAAACTCTGACATTGTTTTTCCATTGGAATTTGGTTGTGCTTGTAGATGGTTGAAGGCATAGTGACAACACATTTGGAATCTAACACATTTCTGGCTGCCTTTTTGAGTGGGTGAATAAAGGTTGAAATCTGAACCAGGTCTCAACCAAATATTACCCCAATTTCCACATTGAAATGATGTAGTGTGCGTGTGCACAGTAAATCTGCTAGACTGCTCAGCCAGCCCGAGCCGCCAGCATGTCCCGACCCCCAGCCAGTATAGCCAGTAACTCTCAGCCCAACACTCTATTCCTTCCCACCTTTTTTTGTTTTAATAAATGAAATGTTTAGAGTTTCTGTGTGACAGACTACATTATGTTGGGCCATTCAGAAAACAGACCGTTTTCTTATCACTAAAGTCAGCTAATGTTTTATGGGTCTAACTATAATCATAACAGACACATTCTTCAGTTAAAAGGTCCCCCAACAACCCTCTGAAATGCCCTAGAGGCACAAATCCCTCCAATTTTAAAGCGTATTGCAGATCATTCCACACATAAGGTGCAAGGAAATTAAAGGCTTATCTACCTAACTCTTTAGACACCAAAGGTGTCTCCATAGTTGACCAGCACTGATAAGGGGTTTGATAACATAATGTTAGTGTAACGACTCTTGTGGGTTGAAGAAGGAGACCAAGGTGCAGCGTGGTAGGCGTTCATGATTTTTAATCAAAACTGAACACCGCAACAAAATAACAAAGTAGAAAAAACTAAAGCGCACAGTTCTGTCAGGCAACAAAACAGCTAAACAGAAAATAACTCCCCACAAAACCCAAAGGGAAAATATCAACTTATATATGATCCCCAATCAGAGACAACGATAGACAGCTGCCTCTGATTGGGAACCACATGTGGCAAAAAAATATAAATAAATAGAAAACATAGAAACAGAAAACCTAGAATGCCCACCCTAATCACACCCTGACCTAACCAAAAACAGATAAATAAAAGGCTCTCTAAGGTCAGGGCGTGACAGTTAGATACTTCGGTGTGCAATGATGTGATCTATATGACTTCAAAGAGGTCCAGCCAACCTTTTGGTAAATACAGTGATGGGTAATAAAACTGTCTTCTGTGATAAAACGAAGGGTGCTATAAAAATAAAGGCATGATATGATTTTTGTACTGATAATAAAATCATTGAAGAGCTAATTAAATGACATTACCAGTACAGGTAATTACCGGGTTAGTTTCACCTCATAGTCCATAACAAATATATCCCATATTGGAGACTAAATAAAAGTTGAACATACTGTTTCAAATATTGTGTATATACAGTGCCTTGCGAAAGTATTCGGCCCCCTTGAACTTTGCGACCTTTTGCCACATTTCAGGCTTCAAACATAAAGATATAAAACTGTATTTTTTTGTGAAGAATCAACAACAAGTGGGACACAATCATAAAGTGGAACGATATTTATTGGATATTTCAAACTTTTTTAACAAATCAAAAACTGAAAAATGGGGCGTGCAAAATTATTCAGCCCCCTTAAGTTAATACTTTGTAGCGCCACCTTTTGCTGCGATTACAGCTGTAAGTCGCTTGGGGTATGTCTCTATCAGTTTTGCACATCGAGAGACTGAATTTTTTCCCCGTTCCTCCTTGCAAAACAGCTCGAGCTCATTGAGGTTGGATGGAGAGCATTTGTGAACAGCAGTTTTCAGTTCTTTCCACAGATTCTCGATTGGATTCAGGTCTGGACTTTGACTTGGCCATTCTAACACCTGGATATGTTTATTTTTGAACCATTCCATTATAGATTTTGCTTTATGTTTTGGATCATTGTCTTGTTGGAAGACAAATCTCCGTCCCAGTCTCAGGTCTTTTGCAGACTCCATCAGGTTTTCTTCCAGAATGGTCCTGTATTTGGTTCCATCCATCTTCCCATCAATTTTAACCATCTTCCCTGTCCCTGCTGAAGAAAAGCAGGCCCAAACCATGATGCTGCCACCACCATGTTTGACAGTGGGGATGGTGTGTTCAGGGTGATGAGCTGTGTTGCTTTTACGCCAAACATAACGTTTTGCATTGTTGCCAAAAAGTTCAAATTTGGTTTCATCTGACCAGAGCACCTTCTTCCACATGTTTGGTGTGTCTCCCAGGTGGCTTGTGGCAAACATTAAACAACACTTTTTATGGATATCTTTAAGAAATGGCTTTCTTCTTGCCACTCTTCCATAAAGGCCAGATTTGTGCAATATACGACTGATTGTTGTCCTATGGACAGAGTCTCCCACCTCAGCTGTAGATCTCTGCAGTTCATCCAGAGTGATCATGGGCCTCTTGGCTGCATCTCTGATCAGTCTTCTCCTTGTATGAGCTGAAAGTTTAGAGGGTAGGCCAGGTCTTGGTAGATTTGCAGTGGTCTGATACTCCTTCCATTTCAATATTATCACTTGCACAATGCTCCTTGGGATGTTTAAAGCTTGGGAAATCTTTTTGTATCCAAATCCGGCTTTAAACTTCTTCACAACAGTATCTCGGACCTGCCTGGTGTGTTCCTTGTTCTTCATGATGCTCTCTGCGCTTTTAACGGACCTCTGAGACTATCACAGTGCAGGTGCATTTATACGGAGACTTGATTACACACAGGTGGATTGTATTTATCATCATTAGTCATTTAGGTCAACATTGGATCATTCAGAGATCCTCACTGAACTTCTGGAGAGAGTTTGCTGCACTGAAAGTAAAGGGGCTGAATAATTTTGCACGCCCAATTTTTCAGTTTTTGATTTGTTAAAAAAGTTTGAAATATCCAATAAATGTCATTCCACTTCATGATTGTGTCCCACTTGTTTTTGATTCTTCACAAAAAAATACAGTTTTATATCTTTATGTTTGAAGCCTGAAATGTGGCAAAAGGTCCCAAAGTTCAAGGGGGCCGAATACTTTCTCAAGGCACTGTATACACTACCGTTCAAAAGTTTGGGGTCACTTGGAAATGTCCTTGTTTTTGATAGAAAAAGCTAATTATTTTGTCCATTAAAATAACATCAAATTGATCAGAAATATAGTGTAGACATTGTTAATGTTGTAAATGACTATTGTAGCTGGAAACGGCAGCTTTTTTATGGAATATCTACATAGGCATACAGAGGCTCATTATCAGCAACTATCACTCCTGTGTTCCAATGGCACATAGTGTTAGCTAATCCAAGTATATCATTTTAAACGGCTAATTGATCATTAGAAAACCCTTTAGCAATTGTGTTAGCACAGCTGAAAACTGTTGTGCTAATTAAAGAAGCAATAAAACTGTCCTTCTTTAGACAAGTTGAGTATCTGGAGCTTCAGCATTTGTGGCTTCGATGACAGGCTCAAAATGGCCAGAAACATAATTTTCTCGTCAGTCTATTCTTGTTCTGAGAAATGAAGGCTATTCCATGTGAGAAATTGCCAAGAAATTGAAGATCTTGTACAGCGCAGTGTACTGCTTCCATCACAGAACAGCGCAAACGGGGTCTAACCAGAAGAGAAAGAGGAGTAGGAGGCCCCGGTGCACAACTGAGCAAGAGGACAAGTACATTAAAGTGTCTAGTATGAGAAACAGATGCCTCACAAGTCCTCAACTGGCAGCTTCATTAAATAGTATCCGCAAAACACTAGTCTCAACATCAACAGTGAAGAGGCAACTCCGGGATGCTGACCTTCTAGGCAGAGTTGTCCAGTGTCTGTTTTCTTTTGCTCATCTTAATCTTTCCTTTTTATTGTCTGAGATATTACTTTTTCTTTGCAACTCTGCCTAGAAGGCCAGCATCCCGGAGTCGCCGCTTCACTGTTGACATTGAGACTGGTGTTTTGTGGGCACTATTTAATGAAGCTGCCAGTTGAAGACTTGTGAGGCCAAATAATTAAGAATACAAAATAGTTGTTTACTTTAGAAGGTGCCCAATTCAGCTTTATGGGACACCATATCATCTGATGTGTCTGAATTATGAATGTGTCTGAGGTATAATTCTGTATACGGATGGGTTTATTAAGACTTACTGCCCAAGATGCAGTAAACTCAATTTTGTTTTTCTTTTTTCTAGGAAAGATGGAATGTCCGCTACCAAGTTTTTTTTCTTCCTGTTTATCAATGATTCTGTATCTCTCCCTTAGAAAGGCTTCTTGAGGCAGCTGCCTTGGGAGAGCAGTTAACAGTTCCCGGATCCAGCTGTTAACTTCTTTAGGGTAGGGGACAGTATTTTTACATCCGGATGAAAAGCGTGCCTGGAGTAAACTGCCTACTACTCAGGCCCAGAGGCTGGGATATGAATATTATATTATATTTGGATAGAAAACACTCTGCAGTTTCTAAAACTGTTTGAATGATGTCTGTGAGTATAACAGAACTCATATGGCAGGCAAAAACCTGAGAAAAATCCAACCAGGAAGTGGGAAATCTGAGGTTTGTAGTGATTTTCAAGTGATTGCCTATCCAATATACAGTGTAAATGGGGTCAGATTGCACTTCCTAAGGCTTCCACTAGATGTCAACAGTCTTTAGAACGTTGTTTCGGGCTTCTATTGTGAAAGGGGGGCGAATAAGAACTGTTTCAACCAGGGGTCTGGCTGAAAGCCTTGATTTGTTGAGGGAGCTCGGTTCCCTTTAATTTCTAATGACAAAGGAATTGTCCGGTTGGAATATTATTGAAGATTTATGATAAAAACATACTAAAGATTGATTCTATACATCGTTTGACATGTTTCTACGAAGTATAATGGAACTTTTTTGACTTTTCGTCTGGATTTAGTGCCCGCGCCTTCTGCATTTGGATTACTGGACTAAATGCGCGAACAAAAAGGAGGTATTTGGACATAAAGATGAACTTTATCGAACAAAACAAACATTTATAGTCTAACATGTAGTCCTGGGAGTGCCATCTGGTGAAGATCATCAAAGGTTAGTGATTCATTATAACGCTATTTCTGTCTTTTGTGACACCTCTCCTTCTTTGGGAAATGGCTGTATGGTTTTCTGTGGCTAGGTGCTGACCTAACATAATCGCATGGTGTGCTTTTGGCGTAAAGCCTTTTTGAAATCAGACACTGGCTGGATTAACAAGAAGTTTATCTTTAAAACGGTTTATAATACTTGTATGTTTGAGGAATTTTAATTATGAGATTTCTGTTGTTTGAATTTGGAGCCCTGCACTTTCACTGGATGTTGACGGTAGCGTCCCACCTACCCTAGAGAAGTTAAGGGGCCTCCCAAATTAAGGCCATTTTGTTTGTGTTTACCCTACGATTTTTGTCACACTCACGCCAGCACTCACACACAATCCACCTGTTAATTAATATTTGTTAGTGGTTAATACTCTGTTTGATTTAGAAGTGTGGGGTCTTTGTATTTGGTTTTAGTGGGGTTTTCACAGGTCAGAAAGGATGCTGTACACAAATGAGTGTTTCTATTGTCAGAGTTTTGGTTGCACGCAAGTACATTCTCTTGAGAAGAAGTGTATTGAAAAACCCATTGTAAACCTGATACACAAAATGTTTGAAATATCTTTAAATAATGTCTGAGGTAAAGGAAAACACTCACTTAATAGGGATGACAGTTACTTCAAATGGATTCATGTTTTCCCCACATCTTGTTTTATATGAAGAAGTGTATTGCTGTTGTTTTCTTTTATTTGTTTTTGTCTTGCTTCAATAACAAATCTCACCAGATTGGGTCTGCTGGATGGTCGGGATTTCTCCCTAAGTATTAGCCCTCTGACTCCCTGACCTGAAACTCTTCATTGAGATCACCAAGATAATAGGGGAGTATAAGCCAAATGGGTGGGGAAATGGTTTCAACTGTGTGCTGTTATTCTCTTTGACATTTTTCTTAGAAGTCTGGATTTCCTGAAACAGAAATGCCTTAAACTAAACAGTTGTTCTGGTCTGTCCTCTCTCGTGGTTATGGCGAAGGTGACCACAGATGGTATCTAGATGTAGGAAGGGATAATTCGGCCAAAAAAACAGTGTGAACCTCAACACCCTGTCTAATCGGCTGAAGTAATGGCGACAATGGCATTCATTATGGTCCTTCACCACTTCTACCATGAGACCTGAGTCCGAGCCAGCAACCTGTACACAGCATCCAGTCGACACTATCAACTACCTTTTCCTCATGTGACATGGGTCCATGTGGAGTGAGCATGGAGAGAGATCCAGTCCTAACTTCTCTCATGCTGCTGGTGTACTGGTAGGAAAATGGACAGAGACATAATGGACTGTAAAGGACGGTGGCGGCTTAGGTGAGAGACATTATCAAGGGCCATCCACTTTGAACATGTTCCCTTAAAAAGGACGAACTGAAACACTATCTGAAGAAGAACTTGAAGAAACGCCAGGAAGGATAAACATTTCCATAACGTGTTTTTTGTTAAATGACTGCTCAGTCCACATGCCCACACACACTATATATGTAATGTACAGTCTGCAAAAATGTTTTACTTGGTTCTTCCATGATAGACAGAACAGATAAGGTTAACATTGATTCTATATGTGCACAGGCTCCACTGTGGGGGGAAAAAAGCACATGGTTCTCAAAAAGATTTTCAGCAGATGTGGGTTTCTTGCAAGTGTTACATTTAAAAAAGGAAAAATGTAACATTTAAAGAGGAGCTGGGTTGGAGAGGCATATGCTGTCACATACTGCAGTAACAGCAGAGGTATAGGCATCCTGATAAATAATAATACAAAATGTTCCCTTATATCCCAGCACATTGACCAAGAAGGCTGTTTTTATAATGATGAATTGTACCTTACATGGTGAAAAATACACATTGATTTCATTGTATATCCCACCAGGGGCAAATCTGGTGTTTTTAGATAGAATTCAAGCTATTGAACAAAATATAAATGCAACAATTTCAATGATTTTACAGTTCATATAAGGAAATCAATCAATTGAAATTAATTCATTACACCCTATTCTATGGATTTTACATGACTGAATAGGGGTGCCCATGGGTTGACTCTGAGAGAGCATAGGCCTACACACTGGGGAGCCAGGCCCAGCCAATCATAAATATTTTTTTCTCCACAAAAGGGCTTTATTACAGACAGAAATACTCCTGTTTCATTATCTGTCCGGGTGGCTGGTCTCAGACGATCCCACAGGTGAAGAAGCTTGATGCGAAGGTCCTGGGCTGGCATGGTTACACGTGGTCTGCGGTTGTGCGGCCGGTTGGATGTCCTGACAATTTCTATAAAATGACATTGGAGGCGGCTTATGGTAGAGAAATTAATATTAAATTAACAGTTCTGGTAGACTGCTGTCAGCATGCCAATTGTACGCTCCCTCCAAACTTTAGACATCTCTTGGCATTGTGTTGTGTGACAAAACTGCATATTTTAGAGTGGACATTTATTGTCCCCAGCACAAGGTGTAATAATCATGCTGTTTAATCAGCTTCTTGATAATCCATCCACCTGACAGGTGTGGCATATCTTGACAAAGGAGAACTGCTCACTAACAGGGATGTAAACAAATGCGTGCACAACATTTTTGATAAATAAGCTTTTTGTGCATAAGGACATTTTCTGTGATCTTTTATTTCAGCTCATGAAACATAGGACCAACACTTTAAGTGTTGCATTTATATTTTTGTTCAGTGTATTTTGATACAATTATTAGTGGGGCTTATATTTAGCCTAATTTCACACACACTGAATTCATGACAATATTGTTAACTTTTAGAAATGCAATATATTTTACCATTGATTGTACAACAAAGCTTATTTAGATAACATGGTAACAGTCTTCCATGTCATGTTCTCTATTGTCTAGGACTGTGACACATATTGACCCATTATCTGCATATTTGGTCTGCTGTGGCTTTGTAACCTTTCCTCCTGTTTTCACAACATGCATAAATGGATCGTTCCACGGATTGAGTGCCTTTTGCCTCCCTTTGATATTTGAAGTTGTAATTGTGCACCAATACTGAAAAGCCTGTTATATTAAAGTGCTATTTAACGTTAACAGATTTTTATTTGACTAAAGACTTGCTAAAGTGCCAAAAATCAGCATTTTGACATGTCCCTCGTGTTTTCCAGACTTCTAGGAGGATTTTATCCCACTTAACACAAACATTTCTCCATCATTGTAAAGCCCTAGTTATTTTATTGCTTTGATAAAGTCATTTCTGAAGATTATTATTTACTTCACGCGATAAGTGAATAACTTACATTTGTCCCTCATTTTAGGGGCCACCCTGTTACATTAATGGAACTCTAATTTCAACTATTCCTTTTATAAAATATTTTCTCTAAAGAAACTACGACATCAAATCATAATGTAAAAGCTTTTTGGTTATTTTCTGGTGTTGTGTGGTGGGTGGATAACTGAATGTTTCCCCATAGATAGAGAGGGTAGAAATGTAAAAATAAAAAATATAAATAATTGTGATGAAACTTGCATTCAATTGCCCATCCCTATTGCACACAAGTTATGGCTAATTTAAGATGAAAACTTCAAACCTGTTAAGTCAACCCTGTTACTTTAAAAGTTTCAATGCAGCCATTTTATCTCA
Organism: Oncorhynchus keta; assembly: GCF_023373465.1. NCBI lineage: Eukaryota > Metazoa > Chordata > Actinopteri > Salmoniformes > Salmonidae > Oncorhynchus > Oncorhynchus keta. The sequence continues at coordinate 33,605,138 of NC_068432.1, forward strand.
ATATCAAATCATTTCTGGGTAAAAAGTTTAATTGAAATTTTAATTGAAAACTAACAAGAATAGCTTCTTAGCAAAGGGCAATTTCTCAAGCAAGAATGTTGCTAGGATTGTCTGGGAGTAGTCTGAGTGTGGAGGGGAAAAGTAAAAATGTGCTGTTATTGGCAGGAGATTTGACACCCTCTTTCTTGTTGGTCTATTCATTTACCTGTATGGTGATGTCACCATGGAAGGCCAAAACAGGCTGAAATTAATTTGATTAAGTTTAACATGTCCTCTTTATGATACATTGTTTTACTCAAGTTTTGGGGGACCTAATTGCACTACCCAAAATTACCCAAATATACTGGTCAAAATAGCATAAATACAAAGAAAATATTAAAGATAAATATTTAAATACAGTATTAAAACAGTTAACATTCATAAAATGACTGTGACATAGTGCAGCACAAACTCAAAAGTATGTGGCTTACAGCCTGTAGAAAATGATACTGTTTCAGTTGTACTACATGGTCTCTGAGTAGTTAATTGCTATTGAAATGGTCTCTGAGTAGTTCATTGCTATTGAAATGGTCTCTGAGTAGTTCATTGTTATTGAAATTACTTTAAGGCTTCCAATCCAATAAATCCTCTGGTCTAGTGTCTCACCAAGACAGTGAGTGGGGCTCCGCTGACACTTAATAACCTGGTAGGAATGGAACCCCCACCCTCATTGGTCCTTCATTGGTGTCTCTGAGCCTCTCTCCTCTTCTTCTTGTAGTCTCAGAGTGCAGTCTTCCAGTGGTCTGGGTGTGTAATCTTCAAGTGGTCTGTCTTCATTTTGGTCCCCCTCTTCTAATTCTTCTTCTTCATCTTCCTGTGGTCTGTCTTCACCTTGGTCCTCCTGGTCTCCAACCAGCACCTTGCTGTACAGCTTCTGCTGCTCCTCTTTGAACGTATTTTTCACCTTCCCTCGTTTCAGCCCTCCATCCCTTAGAGCAAACAGATAAACACAGGGAAGAGCCGTTTTGTACAACCCTCAACACATGTACACTTGCAAGAATGTACACACCATGATACACACACAGATAGGAATCGTTCTAGACAGGATGTGTGTGCGTGTGAGATGCGTATTCACTGAAACTCACCACAGCAGGTCCACCAGTCCTCCCTGCGTGGCGATGGCTGCTTTTACTCTGTTTGCAAACTGCACCGCATCCTCTCCCTCCTATGCAGACAACAGAGATGGCTCAGTCAGACAGTTAACATTGAGTCTCCATACCAGGATGGAGTTTTTGACTTATCACTGTCAGGATTATTTAGGTCTAGATCTTAGGGGATTCCCTTGTTTATAACTGCATTATACAATCAATAATAGCAACGTTACTGGGCTAAACCAATACAAAGGCCACACCTCTCTGCTCATAGGTGGAAGGTACCAGACACTGCAGACGATGGCCCAACTGCTCATCATCCTCAGCAGGTAGTTGACCATCCCAAACTTACTGCTGTTCCAGAATGCGTCGCCAAACCTAGGGTCATACTATCACAGGGAGGTCAAAGGGAGAGAGTTAGGTGGTTGAGAGAGAATAATAGATAAAACGGCAGTAGAGAGAGAGGGAGAGACTACCTTAATGGCCACAGGGTAGACAGTACAGCCTATCTCAAAGCTGCCCTTTTTGAACATCATCACTGAGGTATTGTTGATGCATGTGCCTGAGTGAGAAACACATTGTCACGCCGCATCATTACACACTCACACAGATCCGACATAGGATGAATTTTCATCATCATTACAGCCTTCATTAGTTGCCATATCTCATTTCTATTTGAGCAGCACTCGATCCACCAGAAAAGGGTCCGTTTTCATACTAACCCTCTGGGAAGATGAGGATGGGGTGTTTAGTTTTGTCTGCTACATGATTGCTAAGCCTGGAAAATGAAAATACAGAACAGTGTAAATAACATGTTTATAACTAGGGATGGGAAAATTACCATATTACCGTATAACCGACGGTTATGGATGAAGACTGTCACGAAAATAAAATAACCGGCGAACGAAGAGCTGACTGAATGATCACAATTAAGAAGCATATTTCTATAGCAGCACATGCAGTCCGGAGTGAAGGAGAGGAGAAAATGTGCAACAAAAACCATCATCCAAACTTCCATGACCGTCACAGCGCTACTAATAATATAACTGTTTTCACCACATAATAAGAATGCATTCGTTGCTTTTTAATGCCTTCGCCAAGTCTGACAATGAGAAATGGAAGGAAAGTATGGTTTCCTCAACATGCAGCTGCAGTATTACCTTTCGGCCACAAGGTGACGGTCTTTGACTTCAGATCTCTCAAACCAGATGTGGGGACTGGATTTCACCATGGCTCTCTGGACTACCCCGATCAAACCACCATGGATCTGGCCAACCTGAGAGAGGAAGTGATGACTGAGTGGAAATCTTGAACTAAACATCTTGGCAAAGAATGGGTTATACATCTGTCTCCCAAGCGCCCCACATATTCCGTACTAGCGCGCACACACACACACACACACACACACACACACACACACACACACACACACACACACACACACACACACACACACACACACACACACACACACACACACACACACACACACACAGCTTTAAACAAACAGACAATGCTTACTGTTACACACTAGGATTTACATACAGTACCATAGAATAGCAGCCATCATTGGCCAGGATGATGACGTCAATGGGAGTTGTGTGATTCGCCACACAGATGCCTCCATTCTTTGGTTTGTTCTCACTGTTGGCAGAGCAAGAAACGACTGAATGAGACACATTAACAAAACCGCCTATCTCATAAAACTACCAACAACCAGTGTGTGCCACCGTAATTGACATACAGTGCCTAAAGAAAGTATTCATACCCCTTGACTTATTCCAAATTGTGTATTACAGCCTGAATTCCAACTGGATTACTTTTTTTTTTTTTAAATCACACCCATCTATCTACACACAATTCAATAATGACAAAGTGAAAACATGAAAACAGACATTTTTGCTAATTTATTGAGAATGAAATTCATTTTCACAACCCTTTGCTTTGACACTCCAAATGTAGCTCAGGTGCAGACAATTTCCTTTGATCATCCTTGAGATGTCCCTACAACTTGATTTGGGGCAGCCTAGTGGTTAGAGCGTTGGGCCAGTAACCAAACGGTTTCCGGATCGAATCCCCGAGCTAACAAGATAAAAAATCTGTCGTTCTGCCCCTGAACAAGGCAGTTAACCCACTGTTCCCCCGGTAGGCCGTCATTGTAAATAAGAATTTGTTCTTAACTGACTTGCCTAGTTAAATAAATGTTTAATAAAATAAAAATATATAAAAAACATTGGAGTCCACCTGTGGCCAATTGTTTGGACATGATTTAGAAAGAAACACACGTGTCTATATAAAGGTCCCACAGTTGACAGTGCATGTCAGAGCAGAAACTATACCATGAAGTCTTGGGAAATGTCTGTAGATCTCTGAGATGGAATTGTGATGAGGCATATATCTGGGGAAGGGTATAAAGCAATTTATAGAATGTTGAATGTTTCCAAGAGCAGTGGTCATTGGGAAATTAAAAAACATATGGAATTACCCAGACTGCCAAGAGCTGGCCGTCCGACCAAACTGAGCAACCGGGCAAGAAGGACCTTGGTCAGGGAAGTGAACAATCTGTCGTTGCTAATGTTAGCAATCAACCTGCTTCAGAGTGAAAAAGACCTTAGACCGGGTTGAAGATTTACTTTCTAACAAGACAATTACCCCAAGCATACAGCCAAGGTAACACTGGGATGGCTTTAGAACAAGAATATGAAAGTCCTTGAGTGACCCAGCTAAAGCCCAGACCTGAATCACATAGAAAATCTATGGAAAATTTTGAAGATTGCTGTTCACTGCCACTCCCCATCGAACTTAACAGAGTTTGAGAAAATCTGCAAGGAAGAATGGGAGAAAATCCCCAAATCCAGATGTGCAAAGCTGATACCCAAGACAACTCAAAGCTGATACAGACATACCCAAGACGTCTCAAAGCTGATACAGGCATACCCAAGACAACTCAAAGCTGATAAAGACATACCCAAGACAACTCAAAGCAGATACAGACATACCCAAGACAACTCAAAGCTGATACAGACATACCCAAGACAACTCAAAGCTGATAAAGACATACCCAAGACAACTCAAAGCAGATACAGACATACCCAAGACAACTCAAAGCTGATACAGACATACCCAAGACGTCTCAAAGCTGATACAGACATACCCAAGACGTCTCAAAGCTGATACAGACATACCCAAGACAACTCAAAGCTGATAAAGACATACCCAAGACAACTCAAAGCAGATACAGACATACCCAAGACAACTCAAAGCTGATACAGACATACCCAAGACAACTCAAAGCTGATAAAGACATACCCAAGACAACTCAAAGCAGATACAGACATACCCAAGACAACTCAAAGCTGATAAAGACATACCCAAGACAACTCAAAGCTGATACAGACATACCCAAGACGTCTCAAAGCTGATACAGACATACCCAAGACAACTCAAAGCTGATAAAGACATACCCAAGACAACTCAAAGCAGATACAGACATACCCAAGACAACTCAAAGCTGATACAGACATACCCAAGACAACTCAAAGCAGATACAGACATACTCAAGACAACTCAAAGCAGATACAGACATACCCAAGACAACTCAAAGCAGATACAGACATACCCAAGACAACTCAAAGCAGATACAGACATACCCAAGACGACTCAAAGCTGATACAGACATACCCAAGACAACTCAAAGCAGATACAGACATACTCAAGACGACTCAAAGCTGATACAGACATACCCAAGACGTCTCAAAGCTGATACAGACATACCCAAGACAACTCAAAGCTGATAAAGACATACCCAAGACAACTCAAAGCAGATACAGACATACCCAAGACAACTCAAAGCTGATACAGACATACCCAAGACAACTCAACACTGATACAGACATACCCAAGACAACTCAAATCTGATACAGACATACCCAAGACAACTCAAAGCTGATACAGACATACTCAAGACGACTCAAAGCTGATACAGACATACCCAAGACGTCTCAAAGCTGATACAGACATACCCAAGACAACTCAAAGCTGATAAAGACATACCCAAGACAACTCAAAGCAGATACAGACATACCCAAGACAACTCAAAGCTGATACAGACATACCCAAGACAACTCAACACTGATACAGACATACCCAAGACAACTCAAATCTGATACAGACATACCCAAGACAACTCAAAGCTGATACAGACATACCCAAGACAACTCAAAGCTGATACAGACATACCCAAGACAACTCAACACTGATACAGACATACCCAAGACAACTCAAAGTTGATACAGACATATCCAAGACAACTCAAAGCTGATACAGACATACCCAAGACAACTCAAAGCTGATACAGACATATCCAAGACAACTCAACACTGATACAGACATACCCAAGACAACTCAAAGCTGTAATCGCCACCAAAGGTACTTCTCCAAAGTATTGACTCTGGGGTGTGAATACTTCTGTCAATTATTATTTATTTATTTCATGTTCAATAAATTTGCTAACATTTCTAAAAACATGTTTTCACAAAATCTATTTAAACCATTTTGAATTCAGGCTGTAACTCAAAATATGGAATAAGTCAAGGGGTATGAATACTTTATGAAGGCACTGTAAGACTGGCTTTGAGCTCAGTACAAGATAGGGCGGTGAGTCACTAAATGGGCAGAAAGCTGTGACAAAATACAGTAGGTTTGTGTCTCTGTTGTCTGAGCTGATGTTATGAACACTAGCCAGTGCGCATTTGGTTGGTCTACAGTGCCTGTTGTGATAGGTGATGATGGCAGTGAGGGATCGGACACAGATGCGATAAGACATCAGATGAATCTTCTCGCTGAGGTACGTCCTTAACCTGAGGAGATCAACACACTGACAATAAGGCTTTCACCAACACAGAATCTTCTTGTAGATAAGGTACTGTAAGTTTGTGGTAATTCTGAGGGTGTTGGTGGAAACGTACCAGCCGCTTGGTATGAAGCCCACTATGGTAGTCAAGACCACAAGCAGACCAATACCAGAGGCTGCCAGAGTAACCCTGTAGAACACAAAACAGTCCACCACATATCAATTTTGTTTACAACAAAAGTTGCGATGTGCAAAACCCACAAAAAAATTGTCTTTCATGCCAAATAAACACAATTCTTATAAATCTCATTTGTCGACATCTTGATGTCCACAACAGCTTCTTGTCGGCCAATAACTAGCAAAGACGTTTCCTGCCTTAGATGCTGACCCTGACTCTTGACCTCTGACCTGAGTGGCAGCAGGAAGCCATAGCGGATGAAGAGACCCAGTCCCCAGAGCACGCTGAGTCGCAGGCTGATGTGGCGGGAGTTGAAGTTGCTGCGGGTCAGCAGGTTCCAGGACTCCAGCTCCTGAGCAGAAAAGCGCTTGGTCACCTCGTCATCCACGATGCTCTCCACCCCACGCCGGCAGAAATACATGATGTCCGCCATCTCAAACTCAGGCTCAGAGCTCAGAGTGGTGCCGCTGGCACGGAGCTCCTGGATCTCCTGCTCCAGAGATGACATTTCTTTAGCTATGATACCTGAGACAGAGAGGGAGTGAGGGAGAGGGATGGAAAGAGAGACAGAGTTAACACAACAACAGAGACATTGCCATTCCCATAAGTGAGAGATGTACATTAAAAGGTCGTACCATTACTATAGGGTTTATAAAGATGTTGATTCTTCTCCTTTGCGCCTCTCTCCATCCGCACAGTAGCCCACTAAAAAGAGGGGGGGTATCATACATTAGTTGTACATTAACTTTAAACCATGAATTCTATCCCAAAGGTATTTATAAGCCATATTCTATAGCTTATGACATTTATATTCATAATTCTTATCATTTGATGAGAAGCAATCATTTCTCTGTGCCAAGATATCGTCATTCATAAGCCTGAAGGTGCATCACAGATAGTCTTGGGGACCAGACTGTATCTCCTAAATGATTATGTTAGCCTGGCCTAAGCAAGACTACATCACATGGTACAACTGACAAAGAGTCAAGAGCTGAGTAAGCAGATCCACAGAGAATAGGAACACAACAGCTATCTTAGACAGGCCCATAAGCATGAAACAGGCAGTCTGGAGTATTTGGGGGGCATGTGGTTTCCCCTGAGGGACAGACTGAAAACAGCCCACAGCACTGTATGACTGCAAAATTTGTTCACTGTGTCTTTTATGGGTCAGCAATTAGCAATCAATATAATTACAGTAGCTATGCTTCAAGTTGGCCAACTCAACTATTTGTGGCTTCCATAATGTAAACAGTGCCACCTGCAAAGACCACGTCACTGCATGTTATACACATAACCACAGAACACATATTACAGTACCTCTCCATGTTATTGTATATTAGGAGGTATGGATGGAAGGACTCGAACCATCCCAATCATTTAAAAAAATATTTTACATTTAACTAGGCAAGTCAGTTAAGAACAAATTCTTATTTACAATTACGGCCTAGAAACAGTGGGTTAACTGCCTTGTTCAGGGACAGAATGACAAATTTTTATCTTGTCAGCTCTGGGATGTGATCTAGCAACTTTTCGGCCCAACACTCTAACCACTAGGCTACCTGCCACCCCATAAAAAAGGAGGATCCGAACGGACCCGAGGACAATCAGACCCGAACCAGAAGTGGTCAGGTCTATTCGGGTCTATCAGCTGTGGTTACATAGAATTTGGACCTGCTCAGGTCCCGGGCCAGGTATTCAGGTTCGGGTGGACCAGTGAAGACTACTGTATATCCCTTCCTAAACCATTTCCTCCACATTTCCTGTGGCTGCCCCACACCTAGGCCTAATTCACTCATGATTTCCTTGAAAATAACCTCAATCCTGTGTTTGAATGTGTAGGAGATTATAATCATATTGATATGAAATCCCTAGTAATTTGAAAGTATAATGCTGCTAGGCTAATTCAGCACTTACAGCCAAAGGCACTGTGACATGCTCCTGACAGATGCAACAGGTTGATGTCAAATGTCATGTGGTAGGGGAGAACCAAAGACCACACACACACTGCCACCTGAGGACAAATTTGACAAATCCACTGAGAGTAGTGGTCTCTCGTGCTCACTTTAGTGAATGAAAAATAAAATTATATGAATTGCTCCACAGAACAATGTCTATAATGCCATGTATTGTCAGTGAAGTTGACTGACCACATTAGGGGGAAAAAGAGCCAAGCTGAGGTGACTAGTCTCTCCACAAAGCCGATCAGACACAACCTGGGGTGTAATAAGGGCAGCTATTCTAAATTGAGCCTGGCCTTAGATGAACGCCCCTTACTGCTAAGCGAATTCAAAATATAGGCATAGTTCAAGTTCATACATTAAAACTGGAATACAATTATTTTGTATTGGAGTATGAAAGTCGCCTATCAAAGTTTTTCAAAAATATCTCGATGCAGGCATTCACTAAGGGCCCAATTCTGAGTTAGGAATTGACGCCTTCTCTACGCACTTCTCAGTAGTTGGTATTCAGATTTACCTTATTCAGTCGCGTAACACTCTCTTGCGCGCTCTGAATAAATTTCATTAAACTATTGAAAACCCTCCCATTTGCTGGCCAACAGATTTTCTCGTGTAGTTTTTATTCAATAGGGTTTTTCAGGACTTTTATCTGAAGCAATCCTTTTAGTAGAATTTTGTCTACATACACACAAGAATATATCGACAGAACGGGTTCTGAATATTAGGGATCAAGTAAAGAAATCTATCTAAATATATGCATATTCGTCTCCGTTTCAGCACCAATTGGTAGATTTAAAAATACAAAGATTTTGTAGATTATTTAGGTTTAGGAAAGTATTTATGAATCATTTAAAAAAAACAGGTTTGGAGAGCCTTTACAAACAAAAGAAGGAAAACGGTGGTTTGATTCATTCAGAAAATTTCCACATTAATTTCTTCAACCCATGGTAATGTTGGAAGATTAGTGTAGATATAATTATAATAGAACAGTCTACAACAGTATACCCTGTTACCCTTGTCTACTGCCTGCACTAAACATGGCTGTGTCATCACACCGTTACAAGTGTTGCGCCATGCGTCGGGTTCAGACTGTTACGGCATGGTCTGCGCACCACTCCATTACGATTTAATTAGCCTGCAATAACAACAGGACCTTACCGGAGTTCAGAGAGGAAACAAACGAAGGTAAACGAAACAATGTAATTAAATAGAATGATAATGTAACCTATATCAACTGAAGGGAACTAACAGTAAATTGGCAGTTGAATATGTGTGGTTATTAGGCCTACTGACGGCCGATACTGATAGTGGCTAATATTTAACGTGATAGAAATAGGAAAAAGAGAAAGTCTGTAACTAAAACATTTGAGTGACCATCCCTGCAAGTTAAAAGGCTGTACAATTTAAATTCTGCATAATGTCACAGCATTTCATAAACTTTACTGTGGGGAAGTTGATCTGTTGCTATGCTTCAGTTTGCTTCCATATGACTGGTTTCACGTCGATCGTCTCCAGCGATTATAAGGTCAAATACACCTAAAACATGTGTTATTTTTATTTATAATTCCCTTATCCAAACTGATTACTCATTTATCAAGTTGTAAATTACAGTGCATGGAGAATGGTGGTATTTCTCTCAGAAAAAATAAAGATGCTTTTTCCACTTGGACATGGTAGTTTCGCTAGATCTTAAGCATGAGAAAAGGTGTGTAAATTCAAGGTCATAATACGCATATAGAGAAAAGTGCATAAAAACGTTCCATTTACGCACGCTTAAGTAGAGTCGGAATCGGACCCATTGTGACAGTGTGAAGCGAACTCACCTCAAAGACCTTGAGAAGACTCTTCATGTACAGTCTGCGGATCCCAATGGACACTCCAAGGACGGCCGGAACGACTATGACTAGCAGCGAGCTCAATCCCACAGTGAAGGATATGCCAAGGACTATACACAGCAGGTTATCAAATGGGAGGAGGAACCAGCCCATGTTGGCCACAGGTGAGGCCGGGGCTGTGGTGCAGTAGAGTGGTGAGGGGATATGGCAGGGAACAGGGAGGACTGATAAAGGACTAAAGATAAGTCCAGGACCAAGACTAAGGCTGCAGATTAGTCCTCTTGTCCCTTTATAGCCTCAGCTTCTGAAGCCTGCACTGAAACAAGGGCTTCATGGGCACATCGGACCTGGGGAAGCTCAAGTCAATGTCTAGGAGAGCAGACTGATCTCATCATGAAGACTATAATAAAGGATCCAGTAATGTCAGAGCATCCAAAACTTCAGTCCTCAACTTAATCCATCCTTCAAAAGAAAAAGGAAAATGGTAAACTACCAGTCTGTTTGTATAGGTTGTTTTTTATGGTTCCTTTGCAAAAGGGATGAGACTGCCCTGGAAAAATACAGATATTGGTGTAGCTATCCTGTATAGTGAAGGCTGGTTAAATAGTTAGATGTGGGACACAACTGATGTTCAATTGCCATGTTAACTGAACAGTTAGCTAGCTCAGTGTTATAATGCTCTTACACAGAGTTATTAAACGTCAGTAGATACAGTACATAACTAGTAGAGGTCCCATATGGTGCTGTTATAAACAACACAGCAACAGCTAGTTAGCAGCTTACTAAATTGCTAGCTAAGTAGTGTTACCTAGCAACCATCAATGATCTTTCCCATTTGGACAATAGATGCAGAACACACAGAACTAGTTCGAACTTAGAAAATCTATTGTTACAAAGCAGATGTACTTGTTCACATTTAGATAGCTAAATATATCTAAAAATAGCTATCTAGCTAGCTAACATAACAATCTTGAAGCTAGCTAGCCGAGCAAGTTAGCTAACTAAGCTGCTTACTAGGTCTCGAAAACCCTTCTCCGTATGTAGCTAACGTTAGGGTTTTCTGCCATTCTCATCTGTCAGAGCGTCTAGTGTATGTGCTCGGGAAGCGCACTGAATTTACAAACAATCTGACAACGCTCTAAATTTACGAACGACCGAGAACACACTGTCACACAGGAGGCAATTTATGAACGAACCTCAGACGAGCGTGCTATAATAATAATAATAAATCATTGCAAAATGTGTCGTTTAGCAAACAGTAATGATGTCTAAACCCTATTGCGATTATACTCACAAAATATGGAAATGACTTCTTCAGAGTGTGTTTACTCACTTCTTTTTAATTTGGCGGGCTCCAACAAGGAAAACGTATATGAGAAACTCATCATCAATCATTAGCATGACTCCCTCCCTGTCTGCAATCATCGACCTCATACTGCAAGCTAATCCTCTCTGTTTAAACCTGAGTCTGGTCTGCAGTGCTCCGAGAGGGGGGCTCAATCTGGTTTTAATGTCTATGCTCAATGCAGAAGTTCCAGGAGTGGCCCTGCTCTTCATTCCATCCTCTCTGGTTCCATGTATTTTTGTTACATTGTACCCTCTGTCACTAGTTAACCCACTGTTCCTAGACTGTCATTGAAAATAAGAATTTGTTCTTAACTGACTTGCCTAGTAAAATAAAGGTAGATTAAATGTTAAAAAATAAGGGAATAATAATAATAAATAAATAAATTCATGAACTTCTTTGAGGAAAAGATCCTGATTATTAGAAAGCAAATTATGGACTCCTCTTTAAATCTGCGTATTCCTTCAAAGCTCAGTTGTCCTGAGTCTGCACAACTCTGCCAGGACCTAGGATCAAGAGAGACACTCAAGTGATTTAGTACTATATCTCTTGACACAATGATGAAAATAATCATGGCCTCTAAACCTTCAAGCTGCATACTGGACCCTATTCCAACTAAACTACTGAAAGAGCTGCTTCCTGTGCTTGGCCCTCCTATGTTGAACATAATAAACGGCTCTCTATCCACCGGATGTGTACCAAACTCACTAAAAATGGCAGTAATAAAGCCTCTCTTGAAAAAGCCCAACCTTGACCTAGAAAGTATTTTAAAAACTATCGGCCTATATCGAATCTTCCATTCCTCTCAAAACTTTTACAAAAGGCTGTTGCGCAGCAACTCACTGCCTTCCTGAAGACAAACAATGTAAACAAAATGCTTCAGTCTGGTTTTAGATCCCATCATAGCTCTGAGACTGCACATGTGAAGGTGGTAAATAACCTTTTAATGGCATCAGACCGAGGCTCTGCATCTGTCCTCGTGCTCCTAGACCTTAGAGCTGCTTTGATACCATCGATCACCACATTCTTTTGGAGAGATTGGAAACCCAAATTGGTCTACAAGGACAAGTTCTGTCCTGGTTTAGATCTTATCTGTCGGAAAGATATCAGTTTGTCTCTGTGAATGGTTTGACCTCTGACAAATCAACTGTAAATTTCGGTGTTCCTCAAAGTTCCGTTTTAGGACCACTATATGTTTTCACTATATATATATATATGTCATTCGAAAACATAGTGTTAACTTTCACTGCTATGCGGATGACACACAGCTGTACATTTCGATGAAACATGGTGAAGTCCCAAAATTGCCCTCGCTAGAAGCCTGTGTTTCAGACATAAGGAAGTGAATAGCTGCAAACTTTATACTTTTAAACTCGGACAAAACAGATATGCTTGTTCTAGGTCCCAAGAAACAAAGAGATCTTCTGTTGAATCTGACAATTAATCTTAATGGTTGTACAGTCGTCTCAAATAAAACTGTGAAGGACCTCGGCGTTACTCTGGACCCTGATCTCTCTTTTGAAGAACATATCAAGACTGTTTCAAGGACAGTTTTTTTCCATCTACGTAACATTGCAAAAATCCGAAACTTTCTGTCCAGAAATGATGCAGAAAAATTAATCCATGCTTTTGTTACTTCTAAGTTAGACTACTGCAATACTCTACTTTCCGGCTACCCGGATGAAGCACTAAATAAACTTCAGTTGGTGCTAAATACGGCGGCTAGAATCCTGACTAGAACCAACAAATTTGATCATATTACTCCAGTGCTAGCTTCCCTACACTGGCTTCCTGTCAAGGCAAGGGCTGATTTTAAGGTTTTACTGCTAACCTACAAAGCATTACATGGGCTTGCTCCTACCTATCTCTCTGATTTGGTCATGCCGTACATACCTACACGTACGCTATGGTCACAAGACGCAGGCCTCCTAATTGTCCCTAGAATTTCTCAGCAAACAGCTGGAGGCAGGGCTTTCTCCTATAGAGCTCCATTTTTATGGAATGGTCTGCCTACCCATGTGAGAGACGCAAACTAGGTCTCAACCTTTAAGTCTTTACTGAAGACTCATCTCTTCAGTGGGTCATATGATTGAGTGTAGTCTGGTCCAGGAGTGTGAAGGTGAACGGAAAGGCTCTGGAGCAACGGACCGCCCTTGCTATCTCTACCTGTCTCTGCCTTCCCCTCTTTCCACTGGGATTCTCTGCCTCTAACCCTATTACAGGGGCTGAGTCACTGGATGACTGGTGCTCTTTCATGTCGTCCCTAGGAGGGGTGCGTCACTTGAGTGGGTTGAGTCACTGATGTGATCTTCCTGTCTGGGTTGGCGCCCCCCTTGGGTTGTGCAGTGGCGGAGATCTTTGTGGGCTATAGGATGGATCCTGTCTCAGGATGGTAAGTTGGTGGTTGAAGATATCCCTCTAGTGGTGTGGGGTCTGTGCTTTGGCAAAGTGGGTTGGGTTAAATCCTTCCTGTTTGGCCCTGTCCGGGGGTATCATCGGATGGGGCCACAGTGTCTGCTGACACCTCCTGTCTCAGCCTCCAGTATTTATGATGCAGTAGTTTATGTGTCGGGGGGCTAGGGTCAGTTTGTTAAATCTGGAGTACTTCTCCTGTCTTATCTGGTGTCCTGTGTGAATTTAAGTATGCTCTCTCTAATTCTCTCTTTCTCTCTTTCTTTCTCTCCTAGGACCTGAGCCCTAGGACCATGCCTCAGGACTACCTGGCATGATGACTCCTTGCTGTCCCCAGTCCACCTGACCGTGCTGCTGCTCCAGTTTCAACTGTTCTGCCTGCGGCTATGAAATCCTGACCTGTTCACCGGACGTGCTACCTGTCCCAGACCTATTATTTTACCATGCTGGTCATTTATGAACATTTGAACATCTTGGTCCGATCCTTCATACTCCTCGTCAGAGGAAGACGAATGTTGTTACACATGCTTATTTAAGATGGTGAGGAAGGCATTTAAAAAAAAAAAACAGGCATCCTCTACTGACGGAATGAGATCAATATCCTTCCAGGATACCCCGGCCAGGTTGATTAGAAAGGCCTGCTCGTTGAAGTGTTTCAGGCAGCGTTTGACAGTGATGAGTGGGGGTTGTTTGACCGCTGACCCATTACGGATGCAGGCAATGAGGCAGTGATCGCTGAGATCTTGGTTGAAAACAGCAGAGGTGTATTTAGAGGGCAAGTTGGTTAGGATGATATCTATGACTGGAGGTCTACAGGAACTGTACTTCCCCGACTCTGGGGAAGTAGATACATGATTTTATTAATAAAATCTCGAACTATTCCTTTAATATGGGGCAAATTACATTTTTTTTCTGTATTGAAAATTATTAGGCAGGTCTCTTAGTGTTCGTTTTCAGGATGAAAAAGCAGTTTCAGTGTCAATTTAAACAACCAAAGCCAGATAGAAAGCATGCAGAAAAGAAATGGAACTATACATATTTTTTAATAATACCAAATTTGACAACTAACAATCAAATAAAAGTTAAGACAGTCTGGGAGAATCAAAAACTGGGCATTCAGGGCACATGCCCATTGGTTTTGTTCTGCCCAAGTTAAGCAGATCATTAATTATTAAGCAAGTGAGGGAGTTTTTATGGGGGAGAAATGAGTGTCAAAATGAGTTAAGATAAAAGGAATTGCTATTTTGATATGTGAGGCTTATTTGATCTAATATATGTTTAGTAATGCTTAGGTTATTAAAAGTGTACAGATAAGTGTGATGCACGTGACATCCCAGCATTGTTGAGAAAAAACACTTTATTGGAGTTGTCCCTGTTGAAATTCGAGTCCGTCTATGCATATTCATATTCTCAAAATATTTTGTAATCAAGGATATTATTTCTGATCTGACAGGTTTTTGCAACCTATAGGCTAATGGGTGTATATCCAGCTAGTTCAGGTTCTGTCTGACTGTTTTCTGCTCTGAATGCAGATAGAGGTCTCACACACACACAAACACACACATACACACACACACACACACACAAAGACATACACACACACACAGTGTTTTTGCAACAAAAATCTTTATTCTCATCTACTATGCTACAAATTGTTTTACTATTTGGCATGCATAGAATCACACAAGGAAGACACATGCAAAGTCACAAATAAGACTGCCTAAGGGAGACTCGCACAACAAAATACACAAGCACTCATACATAAACACTCTCATCAGTACATAAATACACACACACACACATTCTCACACAGGTTTCAGTGTTATGTTGATCACCACAATAATATACTGTGTATATGTTTGTTTGTGGTGCACATTGTTTATTTGTATGGGGAGTTACAGTGTGTCTGGTTAAATCATAAGTGGAGCATGCATACTTAGTATTCATGCAAAACAATGTGCAAAACTGTGTGTTGGGTTGGCCTGAAGAAACCAATTAATTATGATTGCTACCGCATTCCCCAGAGTATTCGGTTCTCAAGAAACAGACCTTCCATTTGTCAAAGCAGGTACCAATCTATGTTCAAAACTCGTATAATATAACTCGATATGTGTTGATAATGATAAAATCTAAAAAAGTGCATCCGTGGTAATACATGGCATTTAATTCAAGATAGAGCCAGCATATGCCATGGGTTTGACGCTAACTGTACAGTAGCTTAAGACATATGAAATCTTACAGGAAAGGATAATTGAGGTGCACAAACACACATGAACGCACACACAATCAATACATATTTTGAGAGTTGGTACACTGATATAATAATATTGCCACTAAAAAGTTTATTTTTGGAGTCCAAAGCCCCAGAGGGGAATATGCTGCTTTAGACTAGTTATAGGAGACGTTGGCATAAGTAAGAAAGTGTTGAAAATGTAAATGTGTCTCCTTTACTTTGCTACAGCATTAACCAACCATTGCAATGAGTGTAAGTAGCTCAAACATCACATTGCTCTTTAGACCCTGTAAACACCTAGATATGTTTTCTCTAATATCTGAAATGTACAATGTAAAACTGTGGGAGGCTGGCTGTTGTTCTGTTTTGCTCTTAGAGACAGCAGTAACAGCATCATCATGATCACTGATGTTGTTCCTTCAGCTTCTGTGCATGTCTTCAGATGTGGCAGTAGCAGAGCGGGGTTGATATGTCGTTTTCTCCTTCTGTAGTTCAGAAGTCTGAGGTAAGAGGTCTGTCGGTAAGGGCTCTGCCATCTCTGCCTCTCCTTCACTTCTTCTTCTCCTTCTCATCCTCTCTTACCAGGAAAGGAACCAGTCGGTATCATGACCTACACTCAGCGAGACATCATGCGCACAAATTCTGAGGGAGATTCGTAAAAGAGAGAGATTAATAAAACTGAGAGACATTAATACAACAACAGGGAAAGAGTGTGAACATGATTCACATAAAGTTTAGTGGCTGATCCCCAACTGGTGAATTTGGCCCACGGGTGATTTGATTTGCCCCCCCCCCCACCCCCTATAAAAGACCGTAAAACACCAGCAGATCAGCTCCAAGAGATTTTCATTTTGTAAATCTGTTCCATAGTATTCCCAAGCATAATAGAGAGATACTGTATATGTGATCATAAACAAATGTAAGCAGTGTTTGAAATTATGATGTTTCAGTCAAATGTTATATGTTTGGGCTTCTTGCGGTCAATTTGCAGTCTACAAATGATTTGTAATTATGTCCTAACGTGTAGGGAATGCATGGTACTGAAGGTCACAGTGCTTTTAAGAACTGTATGTGCTGCTATCAGCCAATAAAAATAAATACATTTTCATAGCAACGATTCTATTTCTAAATGAGCACTGTGGATTATAAATATGAATGTATTTAGAGCGTAAAATGTGTGGGCGAAACTAACGTTTGGAGAACGCAGAGCATACGGATGACTCTAGTAAGAATACCAGCACATTGCTATTTTTGTCCCACTGGCAGTATTCTTCCCTTGTTCTCCTGGTAATCTGTGAGGTGACATAATCCTTTGGTGTGGAGATAATCTGACAGAGCCTGACTCCCTTCATCCTCCCACCTCGCTCTTAGCATGATGCTAGAATATCAGCCTGCCTCAAACTGTATCGTGGGGAGTATGTGTGTGTGTGACGGGATTATTGTGACGGGATTATTGGCATAGCCATAGGAGGGTGCTACAGCACCCCCTGAAAAATCGGAATAAAAAAATATATATATTAGCAGCCCGATATATCCGTCTGCAACGCCAGCACTGGCACAAAGATTTGTTTGATGGGTTTCCTACCATTCCCTTTTATCCATTCTTGCCATTACAATGAGCCTGTCCTCCAACAGCCTCCTCTGGACTGTATATATGAATGGACAAAGCCATCAATCATGTGACACCATTCATTCCTATTTGAACACTCAATAGCGCATTGAAGCCAAATTAAGGTTTGATGGCATATCATGAAGACATAACATGTGCAGTTTGAGCTATTCTAGGTAGTGACGTTGTAGGCTTGATCAGTGCTGCTGACTCTCATTGAGGAACTCAATTTGAAGTCTGACCGGGTACTGCAGGCTCCCATTAGCAACTCAATTATCCTTATAACTCCTTCTGTGTGCAATTTTCAAATAATTGGTTCAAGCACCTACATCTGCTGTATTAGAAGCAATTATTGGTATCATGATCGTCTTCGACTTTTTTGTTTGTTATTTACACAAAGTTTGACCAAGAAGATTGCCATTTTTCCATATACTACAGTATAGTGGGGCATCCTGTTTTCTGCTAACTGCAATACCGCAGTGGCCATTGAACTTCTATGGCTTCAATGAGAGGGGGCTGTCATCCTCCCCTGATATGAACAGTGGACCATGTCAGGGGTTTGTCAAGCGCTGCAATATCATGCAACGAAATAATAATGAACATAAAGTGGATTCGGAAAGTATTCAGACCCTTTGACTTTTTCCACATTTTGTTACATTACAGCCTTATTCCAAAATTAATTAAATTACATTTTTCCTCATCAATCTACACATAATACCACATAATGACAATGCGAAAAATAGATTTTTAGAAATGCTTTCAAATGTATATAAAAAAGAAAAACAAAATACCTTATTTGCTAAATGATTCAGACCCTTTGCTATGAGACTCGAAATAGAGCTCAGCTGCATACTGTTTCCATTGATCATCCTTGAGATGTTTCTACAACTTCATTGGAGTCCGCCTGTGGTAAATTCCATTGATTGGACATGATTTGGAAAGGCACACACCTGTCTATATAAGGTCCCACAGTTGACAGTGCATGTCAGAGAAAAAAGAGAAAAAACTAAGCCATGAGGTCGAAGGACTTGTCTGTAGAGCTCCGAGACAGGATTGTGTCGAAGCACAGATCTGGGGAAGGGTACCAAAACATTGAAGGTCCCCAAGAAGTGGCCTCCATCATTCTTAAATGGAAGAAGTTTGGAACCACCAAGACTCTTCTTAGAGCTGGCCACCCGGCCAAACTGAGCAATCGGGAGAGAAGGGTCTTGGTTAGGGAGGTGACCAAGAACCCGATAGTCACTCTGACAGAGCTCCAGATTTCCTCTGTGGAGATGGGACAACCATCTCTGCAGCACTCCACCAATCAGGATTTTATGGTAGAGTGGCCAGACGGAAGCCACTCCGCAGTAAAAGGCACATGACAGCCTGCTTGGAGTTTGCCAAAATGTACCTAAAGAATCTCAGACCATGAGAAACAAGATTATCTGGTCTGATGAAACCAAGATTGAACTCTTTGGCCTGAATGCCAAGCATCACTTCTGGAGGAACCCTGGCACCATCCCTACGCTGAAACCTGGCACCATCCCTACGCTGAGGCCTGGTGGTGGCAGCATCGTGCTGTGGTGATATTATTCAGCAGCAGGGACTGTAAGACTAGACAAGATTGAGGGAAAGATGAACGGAGCAAAGTACAGAGAGATCCTTGAGGAAAACCTGCTCCAGAGTGCTCAGGACCTCAGACTGGTGTGAAGGTTCACCTTCCAACAGGACAACAACACAAAGCACACAGCCAAGACAACAAAGGAGTGGCTTCAAGACAAGTCTCTGAAAGTCCTTGAGTGGCCCAGTCAGAGCCCGGACTTGAACCCAATTGAACATCTCTGGAGACCTGAAAATAGCTGTGCAACGACAACGACACTCCCCATCCAACCTGACAGAGCTGTCATGAGGATGGCCTGTGGATGAGGTTTATGATCCCATCATAAATACCTTTATCCCTTTCCTCTCTCTTGACTCTACAGAAGGACTCTTGAAAAGCCTTTGTTAAACAGAGAGTCTGGGAACATCAAAAGGTGGGGGGAAAGGAACCATATTTCAGTAATCCAACCAGCTGAAAATATGTGTTGGTACTAAATGAATATGATGCCAGATCAGTTGGCGTCTGAGACATTATTACTGATGATAGGACGACATAAACTGTATCTTGGAAAGTCTACACATTTTAGTTATCAGATTCACATGGAATTGTTGTGCAATTTCAATGTTTAAATATGAAACTAGTTGTGAAAAGATTAAATGTAATCTAGCTTCTTAATGAGAGAACGGTTTGTCATAGAGTAAACTATGCTCAACTCAGTGGCCTTGCCCATGTGAACAGACATTGGTTATAAACTATGAAACACGCCCTTCTCTCCCCTCCTATATAAAGCCCTTGACGAAAATGTAACTTTCTGTTCCGAGGACGTTAGGGCGACAGTCCTACGTTAAAAGGGCTCTGATAATAAGCTGTTCCAAGGACGTGTGGACTTGAGGTCCCCACGTTGAAAGGACAAAGACCACCTACAGAACTAAGCCAATCTTAGAGAACCTAACAAAATTAGCATCGAGTTTCATTGTGAAGGTGACAACCTACACCCCGGAAGGATGAATTTCGACTATACCAGCCAGAATATAGCATGAGCTTAAAAGTATGGCAACTTGGTATGAACTTTGAACTCTTATTCACTCCAGAAGTGATACCTCCTAGCCGTTGAGTTAGCAGCAGTCACTAAAAGTGGGCTAGGAGAGGATGGACAGAGTATCCATTCTACCACGCTCCAGTTCACCACTAGACATTCTTCAGTGGACCAGAGATCCATAAAGGACAAACCGGCCTTCCATCGACTACCAATCTACCGAAGCGCAGCTCAGAGTAAATATTTATTGCATTCTCCTTTTTCAAATGGGCGGTTATTTAGAATGCATAAGATTCTGTATTTACGATAGCATACCTTCTGCCTTTGTTGTTCAGTCTTCCCGCTCTTTCACTCAAACCCAACCCCCTCTCTTTGTGTAACCAGCTGTCGTATCTGTTCCGTCCAACAGGGACGTTTTCTTTATGACATAATTTGTAATCAATGTATGATCCATTCTGTGTGATTATTTAGGTATTTAGTAAATAAATAATTAAACCAAATGTTGTATTGCTGATTCAACTTGTTAGCCACGGTTCTTGAAGATAACCAAGAATTTACAACTTTCAGATGAGACTGAATAAAGTGACGATTAAATATTGACTGCTATTAATGCAAAAGATTACTAGGTCTTTAAGGGTTTATTCAGAAGATAACAGCTCTATAAACATTATTTCTAGTTAATTACATTCACCTGATTAGCTTAATCAGGTAATATTAATTACAGATAAATGATTTTAAAGAATAGCATGTCATATCACTTAATCCGGCATAGCCAAAGACACAACAGCTTTGTATTTTTTATAAATTTGCAAAAATTTATAAAAACCTGTTTTTTCTTTGTCATTATGGGGTATTGTTTGTAGATTGATGAGGGGGAAAAAACTATTTAATCCATTTTAGGCTGTAACGTAACAAAGGCTGTAACATAATAAGGCTGTAACATAACAAATATTTGGAAAAAGTCAAGGGGTCTGAATACTTTCCGAATGCACTGTAATTACCTGTCAAACAACATCCTACAGGGAGGTGTCTTAGAACCCACTGAGATACTGTAGCTCACCTTCAAAGTCGACATGGCCGTCTCCATTCAGGTCAATGTCCCGTAGGATGTCCTCTAGGTCTCTATGACCAACCTAGTAGAATAGGGAAAGAACCGAGAAAAAGCACTGCTCAAATGTAGGCTACAGTGAGACATGATCAGACAGATGCGTGGACAGGTTGAGTGAAAGACGGAAAAACTCAAACAGAAGGACCACTTTTCTTACCTGTTGACCTAAAAGTTTCTTCATTGCTTCTCTGAGTTCAGATGTGCTGATCTGGCCATCACCATTTGTGTCAAACTGAGAGAGAAGGAGAGCATATAATAATGAATAATTATCTAGCTAATCATGCAGTATTGTATTCTGCTCTTTCACCAATACCGTTGTCTTTCCTATATTACTAATGAGTTCCCCATACACATGAATGCTTCTCCTCACTTAATCAAATTTATATTAGCTTAAATCTTTCTAGCTTTCTTTCATCCCCTTTGGATTTTGTTCTGTCTTTCTCTATTATATCACAAAAAAAATAAAAGTTACCTTCACTCTATTCCTATCTCTCGCTGTCTTATTTTTCCATTCCATACCACCCTTCTCTCTCTCAATCTCTTATCCTCACCTCTTTGAAAGCATCCCTTAGCTCCTTGACCCCGATCATATCTGCTGTTTCAGCCAGAAGTTTGGGCCCCATCAACTCCACAAAGTCCTCAAAGTCCACATGTCCTCCCACTGTGTGATGAAGAGTAAACGTAGGTTGAAGGATGTCAGATATAAATTCACAAAACATGTCACACGAATACATCTACAGGGACATTTGTACAATGTCAGAAATATGCAGCTTTGAAAGAGGAGAGAGAGAGAGAGAGAGAGAGAGAAAAGACTGGCAAAATTTAAGCTACTGTCATGTCTACATCATATTCAGTCATCAATTTTCTCCAAGCCCAGATAGTATTGATAGAAGCGAATGTTATCTTCTTTTCAAGGTTAATTGTTAAAGGGATCAACATCAGAGGTATTGGACCTTGAATGTTCAGAGCCTCTGTGTGTAATGGTGTGTGCAAGTGTCTTTTAGTGTGTGTTAGTGGAAGGGGACGGGGGGGGACAGGGGTACATAGAGCATGAATTAGAGAAAGAAGGAAGAAAGGACATAATATGATAGTGTAACAAAAGAGAAAAGGATAGAGGAAAATGCAAGAGCATAGAAAAAAGGAACGCAGGACCTCCCATATTACTCACAGTTCATGTTGATCTGCTGGCTCAGTTCTATCAGCTCCATCTCAGTAGGCATGTAGCCCATGGTTCTCATGCAGTTGCCTAGGTCTTTACAGCCAATGAAGCCATCTTTGTCTTTGTCAAACTCTTTAAAAGCCTCGCGCAACTCTGAGAAAGGAAAGCATAGATGGAGAAATATCAATTGTGCTTTTTAATCACATTATAAAAACCATCAGTTGGCTTATTGTTTTACTACACTACAACGAGTGTGGAGTTATAATACACATGACAGGGAGAGTGAGAGGTAAGCTTGAAACAGTCCGCAGACTGAAAATATTCCAACGGTACTCAACACGAGAATGAGATTTTACCAAGGTCAGGCAGATCCTTTGTTTGTATGGATCTAAACCAGTAAGGACTGCTCAATGACTGTATATATGAATGTTCAAAGCCATTGATCACATGACACCATTCATTCCTATGTGAAGACTCAATAGCGCATTGAAGCCAAATGAAGTCGGTTCAGATAGCGTCTCATGGAGACACAAAATGAGCAGTTTGAGCTACACTAGGAAGTGACGTTGAAGGTTAGCTCAGTGCTGCTCCCTCTCATTGAGTAACGCAGTTGAGGGCCGACTGGGTTACTGCAGGCTGCCATTAGCAACTAAATTATCCTTATCACTTCTGTGTGCGATTTTAAAATAATTGATTCAAGGACCTACATCTGGTGTATTACACAAAGCTTGACCATGAAGATTGCCATTTTTCCATTCACTATAATGAGGGATCTAACCTTGCCTACAGTACCGTGGTCAGCCTTGGACTTCGGTTGCTTCAATGAGAGGGGGCAGTTGTTCTCCCCTGGGAATGCTACAGTCCAATATGCAATATGAAAGCTTATTGTAATTCATACTGTTTGCTCCTGTATAATGAAACCTACCATCCATCTCCTCCGGCCTCAGCTCTCTATCCTGTAAAGAATCACAAGTCAGGGTTAGGATCCAGCAAGTGGCATTCCACAATTGATGGCTCATAACAGTACAAAACTCGTGTGAGATATCATCAACTTAACAATCGTTATACATCGTAGAGTACTTTTGTTACACGTGCAATCACAGTTTTTTTTGTGTTAAATCATGTAATGATGAACCCAAATGCAACTTAGTTTAGAGCATTTGTTTGATGCTTGAGTAGTCCATCTACTTAGCTGAGAGGTGCATGCCAACTTTGAGGGTTGGTGGTGAGTCCTGGGGGAACATAGGATGAAGGAGTTCCATTTGTTCTCTCTTAAGATTAACGTCTAGCCTTTGAATTAGCTCGACCCCACCCCTGCATCCCCTAATGGCATCACAGAACAGAACATATCATCATGACAGGCTATGAACGGTGCCAGTCTACCAAGGAGAGGTCAGTGCACATCTTCCCTTAATGACAATGCCTTGCTACTGAGTCTACTGATCACAGTGAGACTGATACAGACAAAGACAGATGACCTTGTTGCTGCTCCACAGACTTTAGTAAACATTCCGTCAAGGCAATACTCCATGGAACACAACGACTTACATTCTATCAGAGTAGCACAAATGGCAGTGAGTGCTAACACTCACACACAGTCGCACACACTCATTTTCACACCAACTGACAAGCATTCTATATGTAGGTTACTGTGGATATTTTGAGTCCATTACCTTCTTCTTTGAGTCCATAAGGAGTGTATTGGTCAACGTGGGTGAAAAAGAAACAGACAAAGACAAAATGTCTGTATGATTATGTGTAAGTTTGTATGAAAATGTTTGTTTTCTTACATGTAGCTACAAACTGTAAATGTGTCTCTGCATGCATTATGGGCATGTGTCTGTTTGTGTCTGGACTTACGTACAGCCTGCCGGCTCTCAGCGAAGCCCTTGCGTAGAAAGATGCAAGCAGGCCCCAGTACGTTGTGCATGTTGCCTCCATTCTGAGCCATAGCAACTAGTGGCTCAAGATAGGCCCCCCCAGTCGCCTCCTCACAGGACTGCACTGCTCTGTAGTTCTTCTTCTGGTCCTGGGCTCACAGATATCCAGGGTGTGGGGCCAGGAGATAGAGGCGCAGGGGCAGAGACAGGGACATATAGACTGTGACTCAGCTTGTGGATGGACAACATGGAGTCAGTCAACAACAAGGGGCTAGCTGGTATGAGGGTGGGTGTATGGAAGTGGAGGTGGTGGAGAGGTGGAGAGGCTGAGAACATGTCTGTTAGTCCCTGTGAGTGAGGTCAGAGGTCAGGATAGTAATGGGGCTAGTCAGTCAGTCATGTGGAAGGAACACAGTCAGGGATTGGGTTCAGTGAACGGGGCAATTAATGCCACCCATCCATCCCAAAGATGTCTCCGTACTGCTGAGGACACTGATTTGACTCAGCACACTGCTAGGGTTAGATAATCAAAGAGACACAACAGCTAACTAAGACAATCAGCACAATCCAAGAGAGGGCACACAGGGAGACCCAAACACATATCTGCAAGCCATTCTGCTTTTGACATCTGCATAAAATTAAAGAAAGATGTACACTTTCCACTCTGTGCTTTGGTCTCATTCCGACGACAGATGTAACAAAAGGAACATCGGCCACCATAAGAAACCTTTAAAAGTAAAAATATAAGGGCCAACCTTTCGGCAGTGTAATGACAGACAAAGAGAAAAGTGGCATCAGTGGACAGAGAGGAGCTGTGGTAAGAGACTAGAATGCTGACTGGCTTATGACAGAAAGTGTCACTATACATGGAACACTGAGCAGTTAACTTAAAGTGGAACTGACAGCATTGTTGGCAGAATAGATGGATGCAGTTTAATGTATGATTCATATAATTCACCAATACATTTCTTAGTAGTCTGAACAATATTGCCATCAGGTTGGTACAATGTTTGCTGCCTCCATTCGGGATGCACTGTTTCAGTTTCAATGTCTCAATATTTTGGTAAAAACTAACAAATGTAACGAGGGCTGGGAATGTAATTTGGTTAGCTAGCAAGAATTTGAACAAATGTTATCCCGTTAGCATATCTCTTGCGTTCGCAAATTCTTTCTGGCTATCTACTCCAATTTCAGAGCACTCTCATCTGAGTGCCAGAGCCCAGAATAACTGATACATTTACGTACGCGCAACATCTGTTGAATATGATCGGTGTCAGTAAACGTAGGCAGAAAAAGTAATAGTAAACGCTATAGATAACATATAAAGAGCCAAACCAACTCTGCTAGGGTGAGTAAAATGGTCAGTGAGGTGTTCTCTCATTTGTGTCTGTAAGTAGCTAGCTAGCAAGCTAACCATCTTTAGCCAGTAAGCTTGGGTGCTTGGTTGGGACAAGCATGCATTGGCAGAAAAGCTGCAGAAGGCTACAATTCCCCATCGTTTATCAGTGCAATTTTGAAGGCCAACTAGCTGAAAAGGTTTGATAGGGTTTATAAAATGTTCCTTAGTTAGATTTTCTCTCATCTTGCTCTGGCTAGCATTAGTTGTTTAATCTTGTTGGTGCATAACTGAGGGAGAGCGAGCCTACCTTTTCATGTTGTTTGATCAAAAGAACTGTAAAGTTCCCAAATTTAAGACGACTCCCGTGGTATTTAGATATATGCAGAAATCCATTCAGGTGTATTTTGTGGCATTTGGCGAATGTGTTCTAATGGTCTAAAGTCATGCTGTTGCAACTTCCTGTAAACACACTGTCCAGTTAAAAGTGAATGATGGCAGGCCTGTGTGACAAATGGCTTATTTGCCTACTGTAGCCCTGATTGGCTATGGCTCACCGGTCTGCGTAGACTCCGGTCCTGGACAAGACAGACGTTTTTATTAGGTTTTATTGACTGCAGTGTCTTAATTGTCCAAACTTACGGACGCTTTCCCACTCTATAATGCTATAGAATTTCCACAAAAGCTGTATTTTACGTAATTCCCAAACATTCTAAGAATTTATGAAAACGTGAAAATGGCCATCTAAGTGCTCGCCTGTCAGAAAATATAACAAAATAAATAAAGTGTCATTTTCTTCCTGGGGGTGTATATGAACAGATTTTAATAAGATGTAATGTTGCTAAAATGCTGTCAGTTGATCTTTGAGGACAAATGTGAAAAGAGATGCATGCCAAGAGTGTGCAAAACTGTCATCAAGGCAAAGGGTGGTTACTTTGAATAATGTGTTTAACATTTGTTTTTTGGTTACTACATGATTCCATATGTATTATTTCATAGTTTTGATGTCTGACAATTATTTTACAATGTAGAAAATAGTACAAATAAAGAAAAACCCTTGAATGAGTAGGTGTGTTCAAACTTTTGACTGGTAAATTACTGTATCTCTATATGACATGCCTCTAATGTGAACTGATTCAGGAAACTAGGCATATGAATTTGTTCTTAATTTACCGACTTGCCGAGTTAAAAATTGGTTCAATGAACGCTTTTGTCTATTTCAGCTGGTCAATCTGTGTTGGTAATCCTGATGTACGTGGCTTTTTTTGTATGTAGCTGCATAAATGTTGCTCTCCACTGGAGGATCGAGTTTTGAAATCAGTGGAAATAGAGTACGATAGCTAAAGAGATGGGAAAACACATGTTTCCAGATTACGTCTTCAAACTAAGGACATTTGTAGCATGGATCGGTGACAGGGAGACGCGTCCATCATGCATGATGATGTATACGGGTAAGATTAGCTAGCTACATTTTCAGATATTACACGTTTCTAATTTTGACCAAGTGGTTTCATTTCAAGCTAAAGTGTACTGTTAGCTAGCGTTAGCTAACGTTAGGTGGCTGGCTCATAAGCTAACGTGATGTGTGTGATCGTACACGTTGTTTACCTAACTAGGTTCCTTGTTTACTTAGGTAGCTAGCTACATGTCTTAAGCTAATGTGTACAATACCCGTTGACTATGGCCAGTGTCAGTAAACATCGGCAAAAAAACAATGAAATTGTTGTAAGCAGAGCTGGTTAGGCTGTTTTCATGTTATCCAGAGGTAAACAAACCATCGGCCAGAGCATCAAGCGAGCGCTCTGAATGCAACAAGATAGGTGGGCATAAAGTTTAAGAGGGTGTGAACGATGCTGAATGGGTGAAGACGAAGAAGAGCTCTCTCACCGAAACACTAAAATGCCATTTTCTCAAAAGTGAGTTTACAAGTTTATCAACATTCAAAGCAGAATTATTTTCCCATTGTTCCTCAAATGCAGTGTATGATACCATTTTGTATCTCTGAGTTGGGTTTTGAGAATAAGGAGAGAGGGCACAAGGAGTATGAATGAGATTCTCCCCCTCTATCCCTGCCCATTTTCCAGACCCCCCTCCACACACACACACACACACACACTGCATTTGCCCTCCAATGTACATGACCTTCACACTCCATTTGTTACAGTGGCATTTCCAGTGCCAGCTCCTGCCCTGCTACACAGGGCACATCAGCAAGTGATACACGAAGCAGTGCTGATTATCTGATGGTCCATTGTGTCACCAACCTCTACTAATGTTTTTTTTAAAATGTATTACATTGAAATGACAGCTAAAACAATATTCTAATGTGAGAAGCAGTAACTTCCCTAGCTACAAGATGGCTTCAACAGTTGCTTGTCATATTGTACTGTACACGCTCAAGGATGTACAGCTGCTGAAGGGGATGAATCTCACTGATGCGTGGCGAAGCAATGCTCCCACTGAACATGAAATCCTGTCTTTACTGTGCAGTTACTAGATGGCTAAAGATCTATGGCTGTCATTGTTGATCCTTCTGTTAAATCACTGAATTATTGTTTTACATGGACTAATCATATACTACTGGCAGATAATGTAAACATCCCTTCATGATAAGTTCAATATATCCATTCTATAGTCCATTTATAGTACAATGAACATTAACTGGTACTATACTCCTGTCTGTTAAGATCAGGCTAAAATCCATCATGCTCCTGCAGGCATGGTTCAAGACTATAGCGCCACCTGTTGGTATGTCTGCGCCACATAATCCCCTCTGAAAATGTGAAGTGTTGATGCTTGACACATGTGGTTGATCATTACAGGAGCCTGCTCAGTGACACCACTCATCCCAGCTATCGGATTCAAGAACAACACAAGACACTGTCTACTACACTAAGGACTCCCACACAGTCACTCCAGTACAACTGTTTTATTCACATCTATGACAAATAAATATGTAAAAACAGTCACAATGTAGTCTTAATGCGTGGTAGAGTTCATATAGTCCATGTACAACTATACTGTCGTCTTCCTGTCCACAAAATATTTCAGGCTTCACAGTCGGTATTCTACGCTGGTCAGCTGACTATTTTAGTCCTTGAGGTTCAGTGGGGTTGATGAGACCATAGCATGAGACACTAGGTTGTCCTGTCTCCTCTAATATTCACAACTAGTCTGTAACAGCGAGAGCACAGCTCCTCAGACCAGAAGACTGACAGAGATGCCCCACAGTCAATGCAAAAAAAAATCCATGTCCAGTGTGGTCCAATAGCCTCCAGTCAAGTTAAGGACAGTGAGACAGACATGCACCACAGACAGTCAGGGGTTCAGGTGGTCCACAGCCAGAACACAGTACACAAAACCTTACCTTCTTGGAGAAGTGAGATTTGACTGAGTTCCCCATGGTAAAGTCCCTCTCGGTGTGTGTTGTGTGTCTAACCGTGTCTGTGTTAGTATGTCTGTATGGTGTGTGTGCATGTGTATGCGTGTGTGTTTGCATGCGCATGTGTTTCTATGCATGCATGGGATAAAGAGAAAGGAGGTTCAGTGGGTCACAAACTAAGACAAAAGGGAATTTAGGGGGAGAGAGAGACACAGAGAGAAAGAAAGAGCGGGAAAGTGAGGTTCCACAAGATCCACAGAAGACCTAGAGGGAAAGACACTGGGAGTCACGGTGAGAGAGGTAGAGAGGGGAGGTAAACTGAAATGGAAGAAAGCAAAGAAATGCAACAAAGAATGAAAGATCAGAGAGACAAAGACATGAGAGGGAGAGGAGGCAGGCATGCGTGTCTTAGCGAGATGCAAGCGCTCAAAGTAGAAAATGCAAGATTGCTTATTCATTAGCTCACCATCCTCTCTCTCCCTCAGCCTCTCTCTTTTTCTCCCTCCCCCTCTCGTCTCTCCCTCACTCTGTTGCACAGTTTCAAACCATCTCTACAAAGCGAGAGAGTGACAAAGAAGCTTGTTCGGACAAGCATATTACCTTCCCCGAGCAAGATACTGGAGACAGTAATCCAAACACACACACGCGCGCATACACTCGATTAAACACACTCACGGATGTGGGGCTGTGGAGCTAAAAATATAATGCACCCTCTCTCTCTCTTCCCCCTCTCTTTTTCCCTCCCTCTTTCCCCTCTCCCCCTTCTCTCTCCCACCTGTCTCCCCTCCTCTCTCTCCCCCTCTCTTTCCCCTCCTCTCTCCCTCCCCTCCTCTCTCTCTCCGCTCCTCTCCCCTCCTCTCTCCCCCCTCCTCTCTTCCCCCTCTCCCTCTCTCTCTCCCCTCCTCTCTCTCCCACTTTCTCTTACACACGTATGCACATACACAGAAGAGTATGTTCCTCACAAAGTAATTTTAAGCTAGAAGGGACAGTATTGAGATCAAAGCTCTACAAAATACACAAGAATTTAACATAAAAGGCATGTGGATGATGGACCACACACACACACATGCATACATGTACAACACACACCACAAATCACTGCACACTTGGTATATATCTGCAGGGTTCTGAGCATTTAGGCAATAAGCACCACATGTATGCTGATAGCAATCTATGCAATCACCTGCAGTGGCTGCCACTGGTCAATCGTTTCCCATAGTTACACACACCAAGGTCCTTTCTCTCGTCTATCCTCTACCTCTTTTATTCATTTATTCTTAGTCTGCCTCTCTGTTCAACTCCTGATGATTCATCCAGCCTCTCACCGGAGGCTCATTGTGAACATCAGAACACATCAGAACACATCAGAAATCAGACACAGGAGCCGTTGGCTCTCATAATGTCAGCCCAGTGTGTGCACAGGCATAACACACACACACACCTGTTTATGTGCCAATTCACATAAACAATAACGCTCACTGTGTTCACCTCCTGATATACACTCATCCATACAACATCCCTCTATATGTTCCTTTCATAACAAGGCACAGTCAGCACACAAAGGAAAGCATGCATTAGTACATTCATACCCACATTCACACACATGCAGACACATACAGTTTGCCACGGGAGAGACATGCCACTAATTCGAAGAGGACATTTGATGTTAATAATTGCTTTTGCAGTTTAATGAAGATTTGAGGTCAAAGTTAATCCCATTTGATCCAGTGCCATCTAGTGAGCTAAATGGCTTGGGAGAGGAGGGAGAGGAGTCTGGACTGGTAGGGCTGGTAGCATCATCTCTCATGATTCTGCCATGGCATGTCTTTTTTCTCATTCCATGTATGTACTATACTACAGTACTGTATGTGAGTGTGGGTTCATTCTGTAACCTCCATATGATGATGAATATATCTGCCTTTACAGTCCATTTTTAGTTCCTCATCCAATTGCCTATAATTATTACTGTATTATAATGCTACCTTAATATTCCCATCAATATTCACAAGTCAGACACAGATGTTCTTCAGAGATATTACATTAATAATGTACTTTATACCTTATATGTTAGTTTCATCTGGGGTAGATATTGAAGAATGGATGACCCATATGTCTGGCTCCTTATGGAGGAGAGAAGAGCCTGAGAAACAAATTGATTTGGGATGATGACCTTATAGCATCTGTATGTGAAAATCACCCGAGGAGGATTCAGTCAGTGACCTGTAAACAGCCCAAGTAGGGAGAGATTATGGTGATGACACACCATATCAACCCCCGAGTTGAAATAACAGCCTTTTTAATTAAAAGTCTGAAAAATGTATTAGGTTAAATAGGTTGTTATTTTTATGGCAATGAAAGTATCATCTTTCATTTGAAACTAATTTATTCCATGCTAGGAATAATTAAGTGAGAAGCTAATGAAAAGATTTCTCCTTTTTCTAAAGGAGAATGGATGGGGAGTAGTTTGCCGTCAACATTTCAAATAGCATAGCACATATTATCATGATACAACCTTAGCCAATATTACTATTCTCTTCTTCTGCCTCTTGCCTCTGTGTCCCCTTTCACTCTCTCTCCTTTCCCTGTTTCCCTGTCTCCCTGATTTCCTCTTCCAGTGGCTACGGACAGCCTCAAGTTCCCATGAATATTCATCATTAGCACTCACACACATAAACACACACATGCGCACAGACACACACGTCTTTACACAGTCTCTTGAATTTCACGGTCTAATCCTTCACATTTCAATGGGGATTTAACTGAATAGTGAAAATGTCTACCTCCTTCACAACCATCCATTAATGGACTGTATAAATAGCTATCTGTGGCTATAAATAGTCTTTGGGCTATACACATATTGAAGACAGAAATTACAGTTGATACGACAATACTTATACATGTATCATGGCAGCTTGTCCACACCTCCTTTTCACTTCCCTTTACCACCCAGTCCTTTCATTTTTCTCTCTCTTTCCTGTCATCCATGCTCTCTCTCTTTCCCGTCATCCATGCTCTCTTTCTTTTCCGTCATCCATGCTCTCTCTCTTTCCCGTCATCCATGCTCTCTCTCTTTCTCGTCAACCATGCTCTCTCTCCATTTTCTCTGCCCCCTCTTTCCCTTTCAGACCTCAAGGTCAGTATGACCTGGCAGGAGAGAGGGAGGGAGAGATGGAGAGGAAGACAGGGAATGATGGAGCGAAGGTCAGAGAACTAATAAAAAAGGGAAAGGAATGAGACTTACAAAGGAGAGAGAGAGATGACATTTGAAATGTCTATTCCTTTAGAACCTTGGGAGTGTAATGTTTACTGTTCTTTTTTTTGAGAGAGAGAGAGAGAGAGAGAGAGAGAGAGAGAGAGAGAGAGAGAGAGAGAGAGAGAGAGAGAGAGAGAGAGAGAGAGAGAGAGAGAGAGAGAGAGAGAGAGATATTCAGTGACTAGGAAGCATACCTCCACCAGCAGGAAAAGGAGGCTTTTACTGGAGAGGTTTCCTTGCTGTCACGCTCGTTGAAATGATTGGACCAAGGCGCAGCGTGCGTAGAGTTCCACATATTTTAATCAATTGAAACTCACCAAACAAAACAATAAAGCACAAACAAAACGTGAAGCTAACAGTGCTACTAGGCAACTATACATAGACAAGATCCCACAAATCGCAATGGGGAAAATGGCTACCTAAATATGATCCCCAATCAGAGACAACGATAAACAGCTATCTCTGATTGGGAACCATACCAGGCCAACATAAACCATTAATCACCTAGATGACCCACCCTAGTCACTATCACGCCCCAACCAACAGAGAATAAACAGCTCTCTATGGTCAGGGCGTGACACGTGCATTATCTCCAGAGCTGTCAAATGCTCCGTGACCAAGGAGCTGAAGGGGAAAAATAAAGTTATGTATTTTCCTTACATAACCTAGGTCTGTTAGCATGACTGCCTTCCCACATAGCTCAGAATCTTCCTCCTATTTATCCAATTCCTTCACTCTTTAAATTCCTGTCACCCCTGTGGCTGCTCGTATGACACACAGAGGTTGGGTTTGCGAACTGTGAATTTGCTAATGTGGGATTGGCAGGATCATTACCCTAATACACACACACACACACACACACACACACATCATTATCACACAATCACACACAGTTTATTTAATGAGTGTAACTTATCTCAAGCTGGGTAAACTGGATAAGAACCGACACAACCTGTTATCAAATACTGTTGTATACATAAATTAAGAGTTTATTTCCTAAAATAATATAGCCACCTACTTTTCACTTGTTTTTTCATCAGAAATGATTGCTTATGGGTACCTTCATGTGTGTGTAAAATATTACTGTTCTTAGAGTTTTTATTCATAGATTTGAGATGTTTATGAACATTTTTTATGAACATTTTTTTGCAAAACCCTATACTGTATTTACATTTGTTTCGCTGGAATGGAATGTTCGAATCCTGTATATTTGACTGTAATATGTGGTTGTCTCACCAAGCTATCTTAAGATGAATGCACTTACTGTAAGTTGCCCTGGATAAGAGCATCTGCTAAATGACACAAATATCAAATGTAACTGTTTTACATACAGATCTCATATTCCTGTATTTAATTATAATTTTTAAACATATTTGAAATATTGATTTCACAAATGATACGTTTGTATAGTTCTTTATTGAAAATGTAGTTATTTGTTACAATTGACTGTGTAAAACCTAGGAGTACTACTTATTTCTCTGAGAGTGAGGCAGATAAATAGCATCAAGTGATAGATTTTAAACAAATGCACTGCATGACCAAAGGTATGTGGACACCTGTACATCTCATTCCAAAAGCATGGCCATTAATTGTCAGCCCAATTTGCTGCTATAACAGCCTCCACTCTTCTGGGAAGTCTTTCCACTAGATGTAGGAACATTGCTGCTATAACAGCCTCCACTCTTCTGGGAAGGCTTTCCACTAGATGTTGGAACATTGCTGCTATAACAGCCTCCATTCTTCTGGGAAGGCTTTCCACTAGATGTAGGAACATTGCTGCTATAACAGCCTCCACTCTTCTGGGAAGGCTTTCCACTAGATGTTGGAACATTGCTGCTATAACAGCCTCCATTCTTCTGGGAAGGCTTTCCACTAGATGTAGGAACATTGCTGCTATAACAGCCTCCATTCTTCTGGGAAGGCTTTCCACTAGATGTAGGAACATTGCTGCTATAACAGCCTCCACTCTTCTGGGAAGGCTTTCCACTAGATGTTGGAACATTGCTACTATAACAGCCTCCACTCTTCTGGGAAGGCTTTCCACTAGATGTTGGAACATTGCTGCTATAACAGCCTCCACTCTTCTGGGAAGGCTTTCCACTAGATGTTGGAACATTGCTGCTATAACAGCCTCCATTCTTCTGGGAAGGCTTTCCACTAGATGTTGGAACATTGCTGCTATAATAGCCTCCACTCTTCTGGGAAGGCTTTCCACTAGATGTTGGAACATTGCTGCTATAATAGCCTCCACTCTTATGGGAAGGCTTTCCACTAGATGTTGGAACATTGCTGCGAGGACTTTCTTCCATTCAGCCACATGAGCATTAGTGAAGTCGGGCACTGTTGTTTGACGATTAGGTCTAGCTTGCATTCGGTGTTCCAATTCATCCCAAAGGTGTTTAATGGGGTTATGGCTAGGGCTCTGTGCAGGCCAGTCAAGTTCTTCCACACCAATCTCAACAAACAATTTCTGTATAAACCTAGCTTTGTGCATGGGGGCATTGTCATGATGAAACAGGAAAGGGCCTTCCCCAATATGTTGCCACAAAGTTGGAAGCACAAAATTGTCTAGAATGTCATTGTATGCTTTAGCGTTAAGATTCACTAGAACTAAGAGGCCAAGCCCGAACGATGAAAAACAGCCCCAGACTATTATTCCTCCTTCACCAGTATGCATACGGGCAGGTAGCGTTCTCCTGGCATCCGCCAAACCCATATTCGTCTGTCAGACTGCCAGATGGAGAAGCATGAAGCATCACAACAAAGAACACGTTTCCACTGTGCCAGAATCCAACGGCGGCGAGCTTTACACTACTCCAGCCGACGCTTGGCATTGCACATGG
Organism: Oncorhynchus keta; assembly: GCF_023373465.1. Classification (NCBI taxonomy): domain Eukaryota; kingdom Metazoa; phylum Chordata; class Actinopteri; order Salmoniformes; family Salmonidae; genus Oncorhynchus; species Oncorhynchus keta. The sequence continues at coordinate 33,640,269 of NC_068432.1, forward strand.
TGAGACTTGCGTGTGGCTGCTCGGTCATGGAAACCCATTTTATGAAGCTCCCGACGAACAGTTCTTGTGCTGGATGTTGCTTCCAATGGATGTGACTAATATAGCCGAATCCACTCATTTGAACGGGTGTCCATATACGTTTGTATATATAGTGGACATGTCTGTCATTGAAGAACGCCATACCATGATTAGACAGTGTGTGTTTTTTTTACCAACATTTCTCTTTTATTTAATTTTACCATGCACCTGCTCAGACAATGCCCCCTCCTTTTGCATGTTGTACCCAAATTTCTGAAAATGGATGCCCCCTCCTCATTCAATTCAATGTCTATTCCACCTTGGTTCATTGAAATGACGTGGAAACAACGTTGATTCAACCAGTATGTGCCCAGTGGGGAGTGTAATGATGAGTATGGAGAGTATAGTGTAATGATGATATCATTCATAACTGATGAAAATTGGTGTTTTATTTATAGCTATGCATGAATTCATATGTCTAGACAGGGATATTGTATTTATATCAGGATTTTCCTTTATTGATAGGAATCATTCATCATTAAACACTCATTATTTTCATGTCCAATTCTCACAATGCCCCATACTCATCACTTTCCTCATAACGCCCCCTCCTCATCACATTCCTCATAATGCACCCCTCCTCATCCGTTTATTCATAATGCCCACCAACTATTCCCTTTCCTCATAATGCCCCTCCTCATCTCATTCTTCATAATGCCCCCTCCTCATCCCTTTCCTCATAATGCCCCCCTCATTCCTTTACTCACAACGCCCCCCTCCTCATCCCTTTACTCACAACGCCCCCTCCTCATCCCTTTCCTCACAACGCCCCCTCCTCATCCCTTTCCTCACAACACCCCCTCCTCATCCCTATCCTCACAACGCCCCCCTCCTTATCTCTTTACTCATAATGCTCCCCTCCTCATCCCCTTTACTCATAATGCCCCCTCCTCATCCCTTTCCTCATAATGCCCCCCTCATCCCTTTCCTCATAATGCCCCTCCTCATCACATTCTTCATAATGCCCCTCCTCGTCACATTCTTCATAATGGCCCCTCCTCATCCCTTTCCTCATAACGCCCCCCTTCCTCATCCCTTTACTCATAATGCCCCCTCCTCATCCCTTTCCTCACAACGCCCCCTCCTCATCCCTTTCCTCACAACGCCCCCCTCCTCATCCCTTTACTCATAATGCCCCCTCATCACTTTCCTCATAACGCCCCCTCCTCATCACATTCCTCATAATGCGCCCCCTCCTCATCCCTTTACTCAAAACGCACCCCTCCTCATCCCTTTATTCATAATGCCCACCAACTATTCCCTTTCCTCATAATGCCCCTCATCACTTTCCTCATAACGCCCCCTCCTCATCACATTCCTCATAATGCACCCCTCCTCATCCCTTTACTCAAAACGCACCCCTCCTCATCCCTTTATTCATAATGCCCACCAACTATTCCCTTTCCTCATAATGCCCCTCCTCATCTCATTCTTCATAATGCCCCCTCCTCATCCCTTTCCTCATAATGCCCCTCCTCATCACATTCTTCATAATGCCCCATCCTCATCCCTTTCCTCATAATGCCCCCCTCATCCCTTTCCTCATAATGCCCCCCTCATCCCTTTCCTCATAATGTGCCCTCCTCATCCCTTTCCTCACAACGCCCCCTCCTCATCCCTTTCATTACAACGCCCCCCTCCTCATCCCTTTCCTCACAACGCCCCCTCCTCATCCCTTTCATTACAACGCCCCCCTCCTCATCCCTTTCCTCACAACGCCCCCCTCCTCATCCCTTTCCTCATAATGTGCCCTCCTCATCCCTTTCCTCACAACGCCCCCTCCTCATCCCTTTCATTACAACGCCCCCTCCTCATCCTTTCCTCACAACGCCCCCCTCCTCATCCCTTTCCTCACAACGCCCCCTCCTCATCCCTATCCTCACAACGCCCCTCCTCATCCCTTTACTCATAATGCCCCCTCCTCATCCCTTTCCTCACAACACCCCCTCCTTATCTCTTTACTCATAATGCCCCCCTCCTCATCCCCTTTCCTCACAACGCCCCCTCCTCATCCCTTTCCTCATAATGCTCCCCTCCTCATCCCCTTTACTCATAACGCCCCCCTCCTCATCACTTTCCTCATAATGCACCCCTCCTCATCCCTTTACTCATAATGCACCCCTCCTCATCCCTTTACTCATAATGCACCCTCCTCATCCCTTAACTCATAATGCCCCCTCCTCATCCCTTTCCTCACAATGCCCCCTCCTCATCCCTTTACTTATAATGCCCCCTCCTCATCCCTTTCCTCACAATGCCCCCCTCCTCATCCCTTTCCTCACAACGCCCCCTCCTCATCCCTTTACTCATAATGCCCCCTCATCACTTTCCTCATAACGCCCCCTCCTCATCACATTCCTCATAATGCGCCCCCTCCTCATCCCTTTACTCAAAACGCACCCCTCCTCATCCCTTTATTCATAATGCCCACCAACTATTCCCTTTCCTCATAATGCCCTCATCACTTTCCTCATAACGCCCCCTCCTCATCACATTCCTCATAATGCACCCCTCCTCATCCCTTTACTCAAAACGCACCCCTCCTCATCCCTTTATTCATAATGCCCACCAACTATTCCCTTTCCTCATAATGCCCCTCCTCATCTCATTCTTCATAATGCCCCCTCCTCATCCCTTTCCTCATAATGCCCCTCCTCATCACATTCTTCATAATGCCCCATCCTCATCCCTTTCCTCATAATGCCCCCTCATCCCTTTCCTCATAATGCCCCCTCATCCCTTTCCTCATAATGTGCCCTCCTCATCCCTTTCCTCACAACGCCCCCTCCTCATCCCTTTCATTACAACGCCCCCTCCTCATCCCTTTCCTCACAACGCCCCCCTCCTCATCCCTTTCCTCACAACGCCCCCCTCCTCATCCCTATCCTCACAACGCCCCCTCCTCATCCCTTTACTCATAATGCCCCCTCCTCATCCCTTTCCTCACAACACCCCCCTCCTTATCTCTTTACTCATAATGCCCCCCTCCTCATCCCCTTTACTCATAATGCCCCCTTCCTCATCCCTTTACTCATAATGCCCCCCTCCTCATCCCCTTTACTCATAATGCCCCCCTCCTCATCCCCTTTACTCATAACGCCCCCCTCCTCATCCCTTTACTCATAATCCCCCTCCTCATCCCTTTACTCATAATGCCCCCCTCCTCATCCCCTTTACTCATAATGCCCCCCTCCTCATCCCTTTATTCATAATGCCCCCCTCCTCATCCCCTTTATTCATAATGCCCCCCTCCTCATCCCTTTACTCATAATGCCCCCCTCCTCATCCCCTTTACTCATAATGCCCCCCTCCTCATCCCTATCCTCACAACGCCCCCCTCCTCATCCCTTTACTCATAATGCCCCCTCCTCATCCCTTTCCTCACAACCCCCCCCTCCTTATCTCTTTTCTCATAATGCCCCCCTCCTCATCCCCTTTCCTCACAACGCCCCCTCCTCATCCCTTTCCTCATAATGCTCCCCTCCTCATCCCCTTTACTCATAACGCCCCCCTCCTCATCACTTTCCTCATAATGCACCCCTCCTCATCCCTTTACTCATAATGCACCCCTCCTCATCCCTTTACTCATAATGCACCCTCCTCATCCCTTAACTCATAATGCCCCCTCCTCATCCCTTTCCTCACAATGCCCCCCTCCTCATCCCTTTACTTATAATGCCCCCTCCTCATCCCTTTCCTCACAATGCCCCCTCCTCATCCCTTTACTTATAATGCCCCCCTCCTCATCCCTTTACTTATAATGCACCCCTCCTCATCCCTTTACTCATAATGCACCCCTCCTCATCCCTTTACTCATAATGCACCCTCCTCATCCCTTAACTCATAATGCCCCCTCATCCCTTTCCTCACAATGCCCCCCTCCTCATCCCTTTACTTATAATGCCCCCTCCTCATCCCTTTCCTCGCAATGCCCCCTCCTCATCCCTTTACTTATAATGCCCCCTCCTCATCCCTTTCCTCACAATGCCCCCCTCCTCATCCCTTTACTTATAATGCCCCCTCCTCATCCCTTTCCTCACAATGCCCCCCTCCTCATCCCTTTACTTATAATGCCCCCCTCCTCATCCCTTTACTTATAATGCCCCCCTCCTCATCACTTTCCTCATAACGTCCCCCTCCTCATCCTTCTTGTCTTTCTTTATTTAATTGTTATTTTTTTTATTTAACTTGGCAAGTCAGTTAAGTACAAATTGTTATTTAAATGGCGGCCTTCCCCGGCCAAACCCGGATTATGCTGGGCCAATTGTGCACCTTCCTATTTGACTCCCAATCATGGCCGGTTGTGATACAGCCTGGAACGCCTCCCTCCTCACCCCTTTACTCACAACGCCCTCCTCCTCATCATTTTCTCATGACCCCCCCTCATCACTTTCCTCATAATGCCCCCCTCACCCCTTTCCTCATAATGCCCCTCCTCATAACGCCCTCCTCCTCATCCCTTTACTCATAGCCCTTCTATTTCAGCAATTCCTTCTGATGAAAATGAAAGTGAAAGTGTAGGCTCTGCCCTAATTTATGTGCTCTCTATCATCATAGCATGACAAATGGCCCAAGACGATGCCCAAGGACCAGTCAGCCCTTCCATCAAGGGGCCAACATCTTTCTCTACAGTATCCAGAGGACTGACTATTAAATGTGTGATAGAATAATACTATAGCGTCTATGTTTAGTATATATCAATAGAACTCTGAAGCTAGCTACAGTATATGGATGTATGATCTCTGTGGTTCCTTATAGTTGTTCAGAGTAATACTCTGCCCACCCCCACAGGTCATCACACATAGATGTGACCCCCTTCCTAGAGGCTTCCTTGACAGGTTTGATCTGATTGGATATCTTAGTTTTACTACCTTTTCGTTTGGTCTCTGAATTGGACAACAATTTATTTTGAATACAAACAAGTCATATCTGGTATAAATGGAATGAATGTCTGTTCTCTCATCTTGATATTTTCTAATTTCCTAGGCTTCTATGCCTCTGGCCTAGTAGGCATCTCTTAGTTCATGCTTTGTCTTGTAACTTAACCTTAGGACATATATGCCTAGAATTATGTTTTGTTAATAATGTCAGTATTGCCTTGTAATTTTTTAAAGCTTTATGCCTTGTATGTGAATCCATTCAATTTATAAAGTTATTTAATAATACTTGCATTTTGCCATCACTTCTCATGACCATTCCTTGTTCTTACACAGCTAAACGCCTAATGCTTGCTTGCATATTTTCCTCACGTGTGCTCCCTCTACAGCCTGTAGGTCACCAGGCGCACACCTGTCACCAGCGTTAGGCGCATAATGACACTCACCTAGACTCCATCACCTCCTCGATTACCTGCTCTATATATGTCACTCCCTTTAGTTTCTTCTTGTTCCTGTTCCTGTTCCATGTCGGTGCACTGTTCGTGTTTTCTTGTTTTGTTATTTTATTTATTAAATGTATTCACTCCCTGAACTTGCTTCCCGACTTTCAGAGCACATCGTTACAATTGTAATTATCTTTATGGAGTCAGATATAGTTTTAATAGACTTTGTCCATTAATTGAATAGTCTTATTACAGGTCGCATGTAAGGTACATATACACATATCAAATATTACCCTGCTACAAAAGCATGCTATTTATATGGATGCTTGAGATAATGTGTTTTCTTATGCAGGAATCCCTGCTTTAGTCACCAATTTGCAAACTGGCTTTGTCAGGTAGCGCGTTAGCCAAAGGATTTGAATATTTTTACTACCACACGAATGGCTGTTCTCCTCCACTCTCTCATAATCAGGTCTTGGGAGTGTTATATTTAGCTTCCACTGGCAGAGAATGAGTTCTGTAGGGAGACCTTGATGTTACATAAGAAAAATATGAAATATAGAATGTCAGTGGGTACATTCTCACTCCATATCAAAAGATTTATTCAAAGTATACTTGTGCCAGTGCCAATAAAAAATATATGATAAGATAGATATGATATGTAAATGTCACCTAATACATTATCACAACCAAAGATCCAAACACACGCATGCACCTATGTGCACACACAGGCAAGTGTACACACACACACACACACACACACACATCTTTGTATCAGACAAACAGAACATCTTGCAATATCTAGACAACACCACACAACTCTCATTTGACTTGAAACTTTGCTATTATGTAATTGGACACAAACACTGCATATCCAGTTATAGATCTGATCCTACTGAAATAGTCAGAGCTTTCTGACAAGTCTCTGACTTACAGTAACTAGCATCAAGTGACAGTCCCCTTGCATACTTTTTCTGCTCAAAAACTCCTCCAGCTGAGCAATTTCACAGCCAAGTGAGTGAGAAATAGACAGATATTGTCATTAAAGGTCCTTCAATATTCCCATTTCAAAGCACAATGACTGGATAGAGTGATAGAGGGCTACTGCATCGTGTCTCACTGTGGAGCAGATTGAGATACTGTAGGCACGATAGAGCACAGCAGTGCTGCATAGATTGGGGTTTGCTGCCTAGAACTCCTGTGACTGATTGAAGCTCTGGCCTTGTTTGAGTGAAGTTATTTCTGGCACACATTAACACATGGGAAACGTGTTGTCTCCTTCTGAGCTTTCTATCTCCCTTAGCACTGAAACTAATATCTCAGCGCCACGGGAAGAAAACAATGGATAGCCTATGGAGAGCAACAGAGGCACTATAGGAATGGGGTTATTTGATGAGGACTTTGAAGAGGACCTTTGTATTAGTAGAGGGGAGAGGGTAGATGGAGAGGCACACTTCTTTTGCCATCCACAATCACCTGTCTATCTTCCGGTGTACGGACCCAAAATCTGGCAAAGTTTATACCTTTTCCATCCGTAAACCTTGATGTGAGTGTGACTTACCACAAGTGTGTGTGTGTGTGTGTGTGTGTGTGTGTGTGTGTGTGTGTGTGTGTGTGTGTGTGTGTGTGTGTGTGTGTGTGTGTGTGTGTGTGTGTGTGTGTGTGTGTGTGTGTGTGTGTGTGTGTGTGTGTGTGTGTGTGTGTGTGTGTGTTCAGCACAATACAATTTCCACAGGATTGGAAAGTTGATCCACCTGCCATTGCTCAGGTGACAGACATGATGAGAGTATCCTTCATATCAACACACATGACAGTCTGCCACCCCCTCCATCAAACTAATTACCAGATACACAGATAAGTGAAATTTGGACTCAAAACATATCTACATTTTTGATATGGTCAGCTGGGGTGAATGGGTGTCAGGTCACATTTGGCTTGGGTTCCTGCTCTACCTGTCCCTCACGTTTGACCCTATCCTACCAACCTGACACTGTGAAGCATTCTCATTTTGTCATGCTTGAGCTGTCTAAACTATATAATCTGACCTGACCTATCGGCTACTACTCATATCTATCCAACGGTCTTGTTTCAAATACATTGGAATCTTTTAGGAAAAATCTTTGGGAAATGTTATAGTGCACTGTGCAGTTGGAAAAATCCATAATCCCAGCCTTCTGTTGTCACATCCTATAGCTATTGCAACTACCTGCTCTGAATGAAAGGTTCATCTTTAATTCTGTGTTATGAATTACTGTTTAATGGTGTTACACAACAAAACACATACGTGTTTATCCGTGCATAATAGAGCCTTAATGCCGAAATGCATTAAATGGTTAATTGTGTAAATTAAGTTGAATAATTTTGCATTTAGACATTATATTTCAAATTGACCCTTGAAATAAAAGTGAGTTTAGGTCGCCCGGCGTTTTTTGGCAAGTGCACATAAATTAATTGCCTATTGTGACTAAAAATCCCCCGTCTACTTGTTGAATCCTTGAGCTGATTTTGAATGTTTGTTCGAGAGTAAGCAGGCTAATCAATGTATTGTAGTGCTGTCTAGACACGGATTTACCTACCTGCCCGAAGACTGATTTCACTATCGGATGCAGATTGGAGTCATGTTCAGGTGGAGCTGTGCTGAGTCTTTTGGCGGTGCGGCTGGTAAGGGGACGGGGCACTGGCGTGGACGATACCGGTGGGTCAGAGTTTAAACTCGTGGACGACCCAGCAATTATTCTGTCCTTTGATTCAAAAAAGTACGCAGTGTCGTCGGATTGTTTTGTATAGGATGGAGTTGGCGAGGACCTCCGGTCCGGACGTGCGTTCCCGTGGTGATGCGCAGGCGGCAGGTCACATTTGGAGGTGTTGTGATGGTGGTGGTGTGGGTGGAGGTGTCTGGACGACTTACTGCGGTCTTTCCCACTGCGATCCATCCGCTCTCTCATTTCTTCCTGTCTGTAGCCGTCATCGTAGTGGTTGCTGTGTTGTTGTAAGTGGTGGGAATGTCCCCGTTTATCACCTCCATTCCTGTCTGTCCTGCCACCGGCATGCCTCGGTTGACAAAGCGGTCTGCGCGCGCTTGCCTCGCACTCATCGCTCCAACACGGCTCGCCAGGTACACCGCTACCTCCTTCGGGTTGATGATGGTTACTGCGGTGGCTGCGCGACCCATGATGCTCGGAATGATGTGCGGATCTGCGACTCACCGGTACCGCTGAGGATCTCAACAGAGAGGTCGTAGATTCGCTCTTGGGAAGAGAGGAGCTCATTGCCGTGTGCCGTTCTTTTTACCTTAATGTATTACTTTGTGCAGATACCAGGACAAGACTGAAGGTCGTGTGAAGACAGTTGCAGGTGCTGGGCATTTAGACGGTATACTGTGTAGTCAGGGCAGTCTATTGGATCCCCTCTCAGTAACCTATTCGTGCGTCTCTACAGCCCAGGCTACAGTGCAAATTAGGAACACCCACCCACTGCGAAATGATAAAGTTCTGAATGCCACCTGCTCGCTCTATTGTATAGATGCGAGGCTACGTGTCATACGAAGTGACGAATCAGTCGCTTCTATACACGCGCAGAACGCATCAGTGAATTTGGGTGGCTTTGGAAAGGGACTTTATAGTTGCCTGCTATGCGACGTGCCGTACACTGTCCTCGCGCAAAGTTCGTTAGGTCCCGCGTCACCACAGATTATAATGAATCGTAAAAGAACCGTATATCATTATAATTAGTCACTGCTTTACTCATTCACCCCGACCCCGGGGGGCCATGAGGTTGAGCATCACATGATGTGAAGCAAGATCATAGGTGAGAGGGGTACGACATTGTTTTTACTTCACTGCCTTACCAGAACAATTGTCAATCAATGTTTTTTTGTTCAGTTATTGATTAAAATACCTAACTAGAACTGCATCTCTTGGACAAATATTCCTATATTCATGTCAAAGTTAAGTACATTAGTATCAGCATGATATTCTCAATTTCATCAATGAACGGTTTTCCTCTTTTCCTCTCATCTTCTGTCTAGTAACTCTACGAGGACCATTAGGAATTGCCATTCTACCAGAGTAAAAAGCAACAGCCTGCATGGAATTCCGACCATACTCCCCATCCCCAGACCTATCTAACCATCTTCCAACTTTCCATCCATCCATCCTACTCTAAACATTTTCTAAATATATATCCGGTGAAACCCTGTTGCTCAATGCCATCAAAACAAAAATCTATATATTTATTTTCCTCCACAATGTCTAAATAGGCTATTACCACTCCTGTTGGCAGGTGGCTCTTTCTCAAGTGGCCTCTGTCTTTCTCTGGCCTCTCTCTCTCCCCTAGTGTTCTCCCTCCCTCCCTCCATCCTCCCTAACCCTAACTCTCTCTCTAGGGTAAACAGATGCTCTCAAGCTGAAAGTGGAGCTTATGTAACATTGTACCTTCACCTTTCAACCCCATCTCCATACATTTGTAATGGTCAAATCACATGTACAATTACTTAGCACTTCACCTTTTATAAAGGTTTTGTAGGGGATGTATCATTGGTTGTAATTGTGTGATTGCTTGCTAAATAATTGAGTTATATGTCTGTTATAATTCAATCAATTAGTTATTACTGTTTAATACCAATAAAAAAAATGCTCTAGAAACAAACTGTTTTTACAACTTTTGCAAAGCCTTTTTAAAGGGCACTTAAATGTGATGGGTATTTTGAACAGCACCATTTACTCATATGAGTGTGTCAAATGTATTTGTCTCAATGGAAATTGTAAAAAAAAAAAAAAAAAAGAATTAAAATAAAGAATAATCAATAATGAAATTCACTATACATTCTTGACCATACATATTTGGGTTGTTCCACCAATTTGGTCAAAGAAAACGTTTGATTTCACCTCATTTTTACATTCTGTCATACACTGTAAACCCTGAGGCATGTTTAACTCAAATACTTCTAGTAATTTGTACTCAAAGTAATGAAAAGTAATTATTACATAAAATGTTTATGTGGTAACTTTTTCCCCAGCATGCTCTACTGCAGGTTGATTAAAAAAATGTTTTTAATATCTGTGTTTTTGCATGTACATTGAGTGATTGATTTATTAAATGCTATGATACACAAAGATAAATAAAACAATTCTAACTAATCCAATTATTGAATTTGTGCACCCATTACTGAAATGGTTGTTCCAGTTTTGCTGGGTTAGGTAATTTCCTCCTACCATTTTTATCCCTGGCAGCCATTATGAATGCAGGTTGTGGATGAATACAAATTGCAACTATTGGATAACCTAACGCTGGCTGGATTCCAATATGAATTACATATCACGTTGCAAGACAGTATAATGCGATTATCAGTACATTTCAGGTACATTTTCCATGTTGCCCATAAATACTGGTTGGAAGATTTCTGAACATTTTTTGGAAAGTTTGTAGAATTTTGCATCCCTACTTGCAGGCCTGATGTGGCCTGTAAATTATGTGTTTCATGCCGCTGTATAAGGCCTTATGCTATATGTAATGGTTCAATTATAATGATAATATTCACCTAGGAACTCACTTGGTGAAGGCCACAGGACTGAAAATGAATTAATTCAACAACCATGTCTCTGTCACTAACAAATACAGTCATGTGTTGTTTACTCTACAATTCCGTTGAAAAGGCAAGGTACACTCGCAAGTTATTGGAAGTGTGGCTTAGTGGGGGCGTTACATTTAAGTATGCCTTACTCAAAAAACCTGCATTTGTATTACTCATATGAAGGTAATCAGTTTCCTCAAAATGTTTGAGTAGCTGTCACGCCTTGGTCTTAGTATTTTGTGTTTTCTTTATTTATTTGGTCAGGCCAGGGTGTGACATGGGTTTATTTTGTGGTGTGTTTTTGTATTGGGGTTTTAGTAGGTATTGGGATTGTGGCTGAGTAGGGTTGTCTAGGAAAGTCTATGGTTGCCTGAGGCGGTTCTTAATCAGAGGCAGGTGATTTTCGTTGTCTCTGATTGGGAACCATATTTAGGCAGCCATATTCTTTGAGTGTTTTGTGGGTGATTGTTCCTGTTTCTGTGTTTGTAGTCACCAGATAGGCTGTATAGGTTTTCACGTTCCGTTTGTTGTTTTGTATTGTTCGTGTTTTTGTCGTTCAATAAACATGTATGGAAATTACCACGCTGCATTTTGGTCCGACTCTCTTTCGACGGAGGAAAACCGTAACAGTAGCCAGAACGTCTCCGGTTTTACAGTGTAAGGAGTACACGTTCAACTTAATTAACAAAAAACATATTTTCCCATCTCAAGAGGTAAAAATAAAACTATATTATTTAAGTAAGTACCAAACAAAGTAGGGTTGGCGTGACGGGGTTGACGATTTCATCTTGTGACAGGGGGAATGGAAGCGTTTTGTGTGCGACAGAAGGACAAGCTTCATTTTTAAAATTTCATTATCAATACATTTCTAGCCTATCTATGGGTAACAGGGGACGTTTTATTCTCGACCCGCTGTCACGACTTCTGCCGAAGTCGGTTCCTCTCCTTGTTCGGGCAGTGTTTGGCGGTCAACGTCACCAGTCATCTAGCCATTGCTGATCTGATTTTTCATTTTCCATTTGTTTTGTCTTGTTTTCCCACACACCTGGTTTTCATTCCCTCATTACGTGTTGTGTATTTAACCCTCTGTTCCCCCCATGTCTTTGTGTGGTATTGTTTGTTTGTAAGTGCTTGTGCACATGTTGACTCGTGTGCATCGGGTTTTGAACCCAAGTTGTTATTTTCTTGATGCCGTTGGTTTTGGAATTAAACTGCTCCAGCTATTACCTAGTTCTGCTCTGCTGCGTCTGACTTCCCTGCCACCAGTTACGCACGCCTTACACCCGCTCAGTTTTCCAATGTGTCTATTGAAAAAAAATATTGAAAAATGGATAGTTTCACCATATTAAAACGAGAGTTCAGTTCACCTAACAGGCTTAACTTTAAACAGATGTAAATGGAAAGATGTAAATGAATCACTAATAACATTACATAAATAAATAATAATCTTCAGAATTGATTTTGTCAAAGAAACAAAATAGCTAGGACTTTACAATGATGGTGAAAACTTGGAGAAATGTTGGGGTTAAGTTGGTTAAAATCTTCCTAGAGGTCTGAGACGGTACACAGATGGACATGTCAAAATGCAGAATTTTGGCACTTTAGAAAGTCTTTATTCATATTGAAAAGGAGATTTACTGAATTATCTATATGGTCTATATTAAAGGGCTCTTCATTTAATATAACAGGCTTTCAAAATATTCAATATTGGTCCACAAATTCTACTTAAAATATCAAAGGGATGCAAAAGGAACTAATTTCATGGAACGACCCATTAAATGATAAACCAGAAGATCTAACAGGTGGGGGACAGTAGATCTGAAGCTCTTTATCAATAGCAGGTCTTCAGATAAAAAACATAATAACCAATTTCTGTTATGATTATGTAGCACATGGGGATGTGTGAAACTTACTCCTCAGCTTGAAGTGTCCCCACTTGCACCATGAAATAGCTAGCTTTCCACGTGGCGTGACTGGTAACGCGGTCACGTGTGCTAGCAAAGCAGTGCTGGGTTTGAGTCAAATCAGGTGTAAGTGGTACTTGCTAAGCAAGAGCGTGAAGTCATTTACAATTGCATCATTAATGAAAGAAGAACTAAGTGAGTGCTGAAAGTGTAGTCAGATAGCTGAAGTAAAATGTGACAGTATCTGTATGCCCATGGTCTTTACTCACACAACAGATGTCCAGGGATCCAGGCACATGTCAAATTCTGTTAATATATAGACACAATTAGACACACAACCCCTCCTAACTGTGCTTCAGTGTGCAAAGCTGAGAAGTGAGCCTCCTCTCCCCTGTCTCTTGGGAGTTTGTGTTTTCTGACATCTGTGTCTCTGTATCCCCTGCTCCAGGGATAGTCGGCAGAATGTCTTGCTTCTCTTTTCATTTCTTTCCCATGCATTCCCTGATTTCATCGCCTTCTTCTCCTGCTCTTGTTCCAGCTATTTCTAATTTTGTCATCCTCTCCCCTTCCCTGTCTTTCCTGTTTCTTCTCTGTTCTACTTTTTTGGTGAGAAATGTCACCAAATGTTGACATGTCACTCTTATGTATGTAGGCCTGATATTTATGGGGAGGAGGAGTTATAGATATTAAAACTTAACATAATAACATATTTATACCAGTGACGGTTAAGATTAGGAAGAACAATTTATATTAATGAGCATGATTTTATTTCTATTTCAGCCTATTGGATGACTGTCATTCATATTCCATTCACCTAGCTTAATGTAACATTGCTAGGTTTAGGCTACAGTATGACATTATACTCAAATTTGCCCTATACCCATCATTAGGTTGCTGGAACCTAGCCTTAAAATGAACATTTATAAAGTAAGTGCACAGGTCAAGGGACAAATTGGAGTAATCAAGGTGACAGCATAGCTGCGGGATGTAGAGGTGCTAAGGGGGCTGCAGCACCAAAATTCACTAAAATAGTGCACTAGGCCTTTATTACTCCTGTATGAGCAAAGCAAAATATTCATCAGAAGAGCGGGGAGAAATCTTTCTCTTTCGCTCTCTCTTTGCTGCTTCTCCTTAATTTTTGAAGAAATGAATTTGTTCAAATCAAATCAAATCAAATCAAATTTATTTATATAGCCCTTCGTACATCAGCTGATATCTCAAAGTGCTGTACAGAAACCCAGCCTAAAACCCCAAACAGCAAACAATGCAGGTGTAAAAGCACGGTGGCTAGGAAAAACTCCCTAGAAAGGCCAAAACCTAGGAAGAAACCTAGAGAGGAACCGGGCTATGTGGGGTGGCCAGTCCTCTTCTGGCTGTGCCGGGTAGAGATTATAACAGAACATGACCAAGATGTTCAAATGTTCATAAATGACCAGCATGGTCGAATAATAATAAGGCAGAACAGTTGAAACTGGAGCAGCAGCAGTCAGGTGGAATGGGGACAGCAAGGAGCCATCATGTCAGGTAGTCCTGGGGCACTGTCCTAGGGCTCAGGTCCTCCGAGAGAGAGAGAAAGAAAGAGAGAATTAGAGAGAGCATATGTGGGGTGGCCAGTCCTCTTTTGGCTGTGCCGGGTGGAGATTATAACAGAACGTGGCCAAGATGTTCAAATGTTCATAAATGACCCAGCATGGTTGAATAATAGTAAGGCAGAACAGTTGAAACTGGAGCAGGAGCATGGCCAGGTGGACTGGGGACAGCAAGGAGTCCTCATGTCAGGTAGTCCTGGGACATGGTCCTAGGGCCCAGGCCAGTTGAAACTGGAGCAGCAGCATGGCCAGGTGGACTGGGGACAGCAAGGAGTCATCATGTCAGGTAGTCCTGGGGCATGGTCCTAGGGCTCAGGTCCTCCGAGAGAGAGAAAGAAAGAGAGAAGGAGAGAATTAGAGAACGCACACTTAGATTCACACAGGACACCGAATAGGACAGGAGAAGTACTCCAGATATAACAAACTGACCCTAGCCCCCCGACACATAAACTACTGCAGCATAAATACTGGAGGCTGAGACAGGAGGGGTCAGGAGACACTGTGGCCCCATCCGAGGACACCCCCGGACAGGGCCAAACAGGATCAAAACTGTTCAACTATTTTATTTTTCTCTCGTTGAGTCAACTACTCACCACATTTTATGCACTGCAGTGCTAGCTAGCTGAATCTTATGCTTTCAGTACTAGTTTCATTCTCTGATTCTTTGACTGGATTGACAAAATGTCAGTTGATGCTGCAAGAGCTCTGATAGGTTGGAGGACGTCCTCCTGAAGTCATCATAATTACTGTGTAAGTCTTTGGAAGGCGGTGAGATCCAAGAGCCACCAAGGTTTTGTATTGAAGTAAATGTATCCAGAGGAGGACAGAAAATAGCTGTCCTCTGACTACACCACGGTGCTACCCTACAGAATGCTGTTGAGGCTACTAGAGACCTTCATTGCACTGTGTGTTTTAATCAGTTATTTGGTAACGTGAATATATTTAGTATAGTTTTATCTACAAAGGATAACTTTTTTAAATGTTTCGCTATTTTTATTTTTATGAAATTCACTGAGTAGGATGGTCCTCCCCTTTCTCCTATGAGGAGCCCCCACTGATTATATCAAAGCTGCTCCCCTCTCTCTCCCTCTCTCTTAGCCCCCCCTCCTCCCTTTCTTTCTATCTCTTTAGAAAACGTTGGGCTCCAGCAGCAGGGGACATGAGCCTCAGGCTTCAATATGGCCTATTTACAGTCCACACACACAGAAACTAAACAATGTGAAACCATTTCCAGCTCAGTAAACAACCAAAAAAGCACATCTACATCAATGTGTGTGTTAATGAAGTAATTTTAGTAATTTGACAACAATATCATATAGTAATATACAACTGTTGGTCTAAATATACCAACTCAACATGACGTGTGAAATTTGAGACAAAGTACCTCTAGTAAGCCATGTAACAGTTACTGTAACACTTGAAGTCACCTTTCTCTCACCCTCACGATCAGTTTACACCAATGACATGGTTCAATTAAGTCTCAAGGATCTCACTCTCTCTCTTTGTGCACAGTCTCCTATTTCATACTTACTGGACATTTCTTTCTCAGAGTTTACATGCAAAATAAAACATAAAAAGGGAGATATGTGTGTTCCTGGACATGTCCCCCTATAGGGAGATATGTGTGTTCCTGGACATGTCCCCCTATAGGGAGATATGTGTGTTCCTGGACATGTCCCCCTATAGGGAGATATGTGTGTTCCTGGACATGTCCCCCTATAGGGAGATATGTGTGTTCCTGGACATGTCCCCCTATAGGGAGATATGTGTGTTCCTGGACATGTCCCCCTATAGGGAGATATGTGTGTTCCTGGACATGTCCCCCTATAGGGAGATATGTGTGTTCCTGGACATGTCACCCTATAGTGAGATATGTGTGTTCTTGAATGGTGTGTGTTGTTGTCCATGCAGCCCTCTCCCTGCTGTTGGTCTCTTATCTCTGACCACATCTTGCACCCCCATTAACCCGGTCCCCTGGCACAGTTTGGTAACCCTGAAAAATGTATCGATTGCTTTAATAATTAACCACACAGCAGCTTGTGGCATACAGGTTTTTAGTTGCTATTGTAGAATATCATGATTTATATCTTAATGAACCATCCACTTGTACTTTTTTTGTTCTCCAATAGTTTGGTGTTGCGCTCACACTGTTTTGTGTACTGTGTTTCTCCACTACCCCATGTTCTAATCTTGCCCCCTCGCTCTCTTTCTTTCCAGGAGTGACTCAGTTGGACGAATATTATTCTGGAACTATATTTCCGCATCAATGGAATAAAGGCAGATTTTTGCTCATTCATCTGTCTGGCTGTCTATCAGCTTCCAAGTATACTATACAGTAATGGTTGTTGCCATCTCGTTACAAAAATAACCAAAATGCACCGAAAAACAAAAGGGTAAAGAACATTTTTAAGTGTTGAAGAGAGGATAAAGTAGTATATTATTTGGGTTTAATGATTTATGGAAGAAAAGAAAGGAAACAGAAATTGCAAAAATGACTTGATGAGTAGCTTCATAGCCCCAAAAACTAAAGGATGGGATGCAGGGGAGTATGGGTGTGGAAGAGGGGATTTGGTGGGGGGTTGGTGTGGCGCAAAAGAGTGCAGAATGATAACTAGCTAATGCTATTTATAGAATTATAAAGACCTTTGTCTCTCTGCTTCAACACACACGCCTACCCTGTCTCTGGGTGTTCTCCTTTTCAATTACACAATTTGTATAACAACAGTCATTATATCATCAACATACAATTATACAGTAGTTACTGATTCAGGTTATGATAATGATAAGACGACTATACTAAGCTGCACAATAGGATATATAAAATCCCATTCAAATGAGGTGCTTTCTTTCAGGCACCTACTGTATTTGGATGAATTGATCCTTGCTTTCAAACACAATTCATCATTAGAATAGAAACCTTTACAGTATGCCAATAATTCAGGTCATATGACTGCAGGGTGTGAAATATAGCACATGACCCTACATTAAATACCTGATAAGTATGTTTGTTCATATTTCTAGCCCAGTGTTTTACCTGAAGCAAGACGCCATATGAAAAGGGTACCAGGACTTCCTGAATGAACAGGTCCTAAACAGCTAATTAACATGAGAACGGGATCTTCTACAGACTGGACATACAAAGACTCCTATCCTATAATATTTTGTTGATGAGATGCTGTGTATGCATAGTCTGTGATGGTGTGGAATGGGGCTTGCAGATGTAGCTGGTGCTAGTGATACTGGGTTAACACTGGGGCAATGAAAGGATGGTGCACTTTGTAATTACAGTGCATTCGGGAAAGTATTTAGAGCCCTTGACTTTTTCCACATTTTGTTATGTTACAGACTTACTCTAAAATGGATTAAATAAATAAAATCCTCATCAATCTCCACACAATACCCCATAACGACAAAGTGAAAACAGAAATACCTTATTTACACAAGTGTTCATACCCTTTGAAATGAGACTCGAAATTGAGCTCAGGTGCATTCTGTTTCCATTGATCATCCTTGAGATGTTTCTACAACTTGATTGGATTCCACCTGTGGTAAATTCAATTGATTGGACATGATTTGGAAAGACACATACAGTACCTTTATATACAAGGTCCCACAGTTGACAGTGCATCTCAGAGCAAGAGGTCGAAGGTATTGTCCATAGAGCTCAGAGACAGGATTGTGTCGAGGCACAGATCTGGGGAAGGGTACCAAAACATTTCTGCAGCATTGAAGGTCCCAAAGAACACAGTGGCCTCCATCATTCTTAAATGGAAGCAGTTTGGAACCACCAAGGCTCTTCCTTCAGCTGGCTGCCTGGCCAAACTGAGCAATCGAGGGAGAAGAATCAAGATTCTCTGGTCTGAGGAAACTAAGATTGAAGCAGAAGATTGGTCCTTCTGTAGCTCAGTTGGTAGAGCATGGCGCTTGTAACGCCAGGGTAGTGGGTTCGATCCCCGGGACCACCCATACGTAGAATGTATGCACACATGACTGTAAGTCGCTTTGGATAAAAGCGTCTGCTAAATGGCATATATTATTATTATTATTATCACGCCTGGAGGACACCTGGCACCCTACGCTGAACGATGTTGGTGGCAGCATCATGCTGTGGGGATGTTTTTCAGCGGCGGGGACTGGGAGACTAGTCAGGATCAAGGGAAAGATGAACGGAGCAAAGTACAGAGAGATCATTGATGAAAACCTGCTCCAGAGCACTCAGGACCTCAGACTGTGGTGAAGGTTCACCTTCTAACACAACAACGACGCAATAGTGGCTTCGGGACTCTGAATGTCCCTGAGTGGCCCTGCCAGAGCCCGAACTTGAACCCAATCAAACCTCTCTGGAGAGACCTGAAAATAGCTGTGCAGCGACACTCCCCATCCAACCTGACAAAGCTTGAGAGGATCTTCAGAGAAGAATGGGAGAAACTCCCCAAATACAGGTGTGCCAAGCTTGTAGCGTCATACCCATGAAGACACAAGGCTGTAATCGCTGCCAAAGTTGCTTCAACTAACTACTGAGTAAAAGGTCTGAATAGTTATGTAAATGTTATATTTCTGTTTTGATTTTTTATAAATGTGCAAATATTTATAAAAAACTCGTTTTGCTTTGTCATTATTGGTTATTGTTTGTAGATTTAATCAATTTTAGAATAAGGCAGTAATGTAACAAAATGTGGAAAATGTCAAGTGGTCTGAATACTTTCCGAATGCACTGTATACTATTAAATGGGGATTAATTAAACTATTTTGTCACGTCCCGACCTTAGTTCCTTTTTGATGTCTCTATTTTAGTTTGGTCAGAGCGTGAGTTGGGGTGGGCATTCTAAGTTTTGTGTTCTATGTTTTCTGTCTTTGTATTAGTTACCAGACGGAACTGTTTCAGTTGTTCTTTTTGTTTACTGTATATTGTATTTTTCAGTTCAGTTGAATAAAATTGAATAAAGTTGAACACTAACCACGCTGCATATTGGTCCAATCCTTCCTACTCTTCATCAGAAGAGGAGGACAACCGTTACAGAACTACCCACCACCACCACAACCGGACCAAGCAGCGTGGTAACCAGGAGCAGAGGGTTCTGGACTCCTGGACATGGGAGGAGATTTTGGACGGTAAGGGACCCTGGGCACAGGCTGTGGAATATCGCCTCCCCCGGGAAGAGCTGGAGGCAGCCAAAGCCGAGCGGTGGCATTATGAGGAGTTAGCACGGCAGCGCAACAGGGACGAGAGGCAGCCCCAAAAGTTTATTGGAGGGGTGGGGGCACATGGGGAGTGTGGCTAAGTCAGGTAGGAGACCTGAGCCAACTCCTCGCGCTTACCGTAGTGAGAGGTGGACCGGGCAGGCACCGTGTTATGCCGTGAGGCGCACGGTGTCCCCAGTGCGCAGGCATAGCCCGGTGCGCTACATTGCAGCTCCTCGTATCGGCATCTGGTCTCCAGTGCGTCTCCTCGGCCCGGGGTATATGGTGTCCCTGGTTTGCCAGCACCGGCCAGTGCAGTCTGTTGGGCTACGGGGAGTATCCAGCCAGGACAGGTTGTGCAGGCTCGGTGCTCGAGACCTCCAGTGCGCCTCAATGGACCGGTCCATCCGGTGCCTCCTCCACGCACCAGGCCTCCTGTGGCAGCCCCACGCACCAGGCTGTCTCTCCGTCTCCTCCCTCCAGGTGCTCCCTCCTGTCCAGCGCTTCCAGAGTCTCCCGCCTATCCAGCGCTTCCAGAGTCTTCCTCCTGTCCAGGGCTTCCAGAGTCACCCTCCTGTCCGGCGCTGCCAGAGCCGCCCGCCAGTCAGGAGCTGCCAGAGCCGCCCGTCAGTCAGGAGCTGCCAGAGCCGCCCTTCACTCCGGCGCTGCCAGTGCCGCCCTTCACTCCGGCGCTGCCAGAGCCGCGCTTCATTTCGGCGCTGCCGGAGTCTCCCGTCTATTCGGGGCCCGCTGCAAGAGTCCCCAGTCCGAGGTCGGCGGCAAGAGTCGCCACTCCAAAGGCGCCACTTAATTGGGACTATGGTGGAGTGGGGTCCACGTCCCGTGCCAGAGCCGCCACCGCGGACAGATGCCCACCCAGACCCTCCCCTATGGGGTTAGGTTTTGCATCCGGAGTCGGCACCTTTGGGTGGGGTTTCTCTCACGTCCTGACCTTAGTTCCTTTTGTATGTCTCTATTTTAGGTTGGTCAGGGTGTGAGTTGGGGTGGGCATTCTATGTTTTGTTCTTGTGTTTATATTTCTAGGTGTTTGGCCTGGTATGGTTCCCAATCAGAGGCAGCTGTCAATGGTTGTCTCTGATTGAGAACCATACTTAGGTAGCCTGTTTTCCTCACTCTTGTTTGTGGGTGGTTATTTTCCATTTCAGTGTTTTTCACCATACGGCACTGTTTCGTTTTTTCTTTATTTGCTTGTTCGTTTGTTCTCTGTGTTCAGTGTAATAAATATGACGAACACTTACCACACTGCATATTGGTCCGATATTTCCTACTCCTCCTCAGAAGAGAAAGATGACAACCGTTACATATTTAGTTCAATTGAGGGATGTTTGTTTAATTGAATCTCACAATCACTCTGTAAAATGTTCAGCCTTAAATTGTGAGGTGTAGTTCAAGTTCACCCAAATGAAAAATGTACACAATTTTACAGAAATCTAGAACGAAGCTAATGGACACTGATTTAGGTTAGCTATTTAAAGCATGCTAACAGGGGTCTGCACTGTTAAATTTGGGGACTTCCGGATTGAAGCAGCGGATGAACAAATGTTCGTGAGACCCGACCTCCTCTCACTCCGGTGTTCTCGTAGACGCCCATCAATCCTAATCATGAGGGCGATGAGGGAATCGAGGTCCAATGATAACTCCCGCTAGGTGAGCTTGTCTTTTATTTCCTCTGACAGCCCGTAAAGGAAGGAATCGAATAGAGCCTCCAGATTCCAAGCACTCTCGGCAGCCAATGTGCGAAACTCTACTGCGTATTCTGCCACAGTACGGGAGTTCTGATGTCCCTTCAGTAGTTTTCGGGACGCCTCTCTCCCGGGCACAAGAGAATCGAACCTTCCTCAACTCCGCTATGAAATCTTCCAAGTTATGGCAAACAGCGGATTTAGATACGCTATCTTTGATCGATCCAAAGGGAACGAAGAAGGCTGTCGCTCAAAAACGAGGTAGCACTGGGAAAGACATGCCCGGCAGGTTCCCGGATCGCCAGCATATCGCTACGGAGGAGGTAAGCGGGGTTCTCGGGGAGCCGGATGTGGCAGCTGTTTGCGAGCTAATTCACGGAATTGCTCCATCAACGCCATGAACCCCAGGTCGTTGCGTTCCGTCAGATATCAGAACCCCTCCATCAGGTTCTAAAGTAGCTCCTCCTGTCTCTTAATGGTAGCTCCCTGCTGGGAGACTGTGTGATGGAGCTGGTCCAAGTCTGCTGCATCAGTCAGGGACAGTTTGTACTATAACGACACAAGGCGAGACCCAGATGCAGACACAGGAGGCAGATGGTTAGAGCTCTGGTATTATTACAATCCAAGGGATAGACAAAAGGCAGGTCGGGGACAGGCAAGCATTCATAGCCAGGGCAGAGTCCAAAGGTACAGGGCTCGAGGTCAGGGGCAGGCACGGGTCAAAACAAGGAGAACCAGAAAAGAGAGATTGGGGAAAACAGGAGTTGAGAGAAAGAAAACACTGGTTGACTTGGCAAGCAAGACGAACTGGCACAGACAGAAAACACAGGTATAAATACCCAGAGAATAAGTTGGGAAGATAGGCGACACCTGGAGGGGGATGGAGACAAGCACAAGGACAGGTGAAACAGATCAGGGTGTGACAAGTTCTCAAAAGAAAAGAGGGAGAAAGAGGCAGAATGGTTCAAGTATGGCTCCCCAATTTACACATATTGTTATTGTGGCTTTTGTGAGAGGCACCAAATTTCACACACAGCTAAGACATGCCTAAACAAGTATTTCTGGCTATCGTGCCATAGCAGATTTAGTCCATTAGCCCCTGGCAGCCAGTTTGGACAGCAGTCATATCAGAGGCGTCATGCCCGTAAGGGGCACAGGGACACGTGATTTGTCTCGTTTAAGAAAATCATAATAATAAACATATATTATATATATTAATACTACTAGCCACTTAGCAATTTTATGAAGTTGTCTTTAGCTAGCCCAGATAGGTTCTCAATCTCCCAACCTCATAACTAGCTACCAAGAAGCCATTTCAGGCTATCAATCAAGTTAGAGTAGGTAGCTTGTCTAATATCTTAGCTGGCATGCCTGCTTGAAAGGTTGGTAGACTTTAGAAAAGCAAGCAATTACTAAATGTACTGAATAAGACTCACATTATTTTCAATCTTTTACCCAGATTTTAGCAGAGATGCAGATAAGTATATTTTGTTTCGTTTCAAAATGAACCTCCAGTCAGGAAGATACAGACAGATATGCCGAAATATATTTAAAAAAATGTTTTTTTTTACATAGAATTAAGCATAATGATTATGGCTCTAGAAAAGGCTAATTCAGTTTTATTTTTTTCAGAAATCTCCAACTTCCACATGTGGGGGGCCTAGTCCCCGTCCAGACCACCCCCCAGCCACCCCCTTCTTTGTGCCCCCTCAGAGTCACATGGCCAGTGTGCTAAATTTAAAAAAAAAAATGTTTTAAATCATGTCTAGTTCCAATATGAACTGAGCTAATTACACCTTCCTAACGCTTGTCAATTTCAAAACGAATCAAGTGGAGCATGACAATGAGTCATGATGAAAACCATTTTGTCATAGTATTTGGGGGTCTGCATAGTCACAGGATGTAGGGGTGCTGAGCGTGCTGTAGCACCCCCTGATAAATCAGAATATTTGGGGGTCTGCATAGTAACAGGATGTAGGGGTGCTGAGCATGCTGTAGCACCCCCTGATAAATCAGAATATTTGGGGGTCTGCATAGTCACAGGATGTAGGGGTGCTGAGCGTGCTGTAGCACCCCCTGATAAATCAGATTTTTTTTTTGTTTGCACGGGCACTGAACAAAAATAGTCCTCAGCAGTAAGAGGTTGCTGGTTTCGAATCCCTGAGCAAACTAGGTAAAAAGTATGATGATGTGCCCCTTGAACAAGACACTTAACCCTAATTGCTCCTGTAAGTCGCTCTGGATAACAGTGTCTGCTAAATGACTAAAATGTAAATGGGTACATAGGTCATGCTACAATACATGTTGAGGATGCAATGAAACAAGAGTAGTTAAAGTGTGCTGATCAGGACTGTCAACACAGATTACCCTGATCTTTAGGTTACGTTTGGGACAGGAAGGAACTTTTACCACGTTGCTGCACTTAACATTGACAGAAAGCTGAGGATAGAACAGAGTGCTGCTTTTTATACATAGTATACTGCTGATAGAACAAAATAGCCAACAGAGGGGCAATGTTCTGAGAAGCATCTGGATATCCACAACATAAAGACTCCTCTGTGTCATTGACATCCAGTTTACATACTAAAACTGTACTCTGTCGAGGATAATAGTAACTGTTGTTTATGCATACTCTGCATTTGACATTACTGTAACAAATGACAGGATAAGGGTATCAAGGGTCAGCACAAGAGTAACATTAAAGTGATTAAAGTGACAGATTAAAGTGACAGGAGTGGTACTATGTGTGTAAACATTACACACACGGACACAGTATTCACTATTTCCTGTAGTTGAAAACAAAAAAAAGTGTATTAGCTGATTAGAAATAGTGGACCTAAGCATAATACACATGTAGCCAGCAAATGGAGAGCACAATGAATACGTTGAAAAAGATTTGTTCTTTATTTATTTTTTTAATTTCTAAAACGATTTCAAGTAAGCCCAGTTCAACATCTTTAAAACATGGTTGATGATAAGCCTATTTACATGTATAATATGCATAGACTGTTTGTATGAAGATAATATGCCACATTCCCTGCCAATGTCATCTAATATACACTGAACAAAAATATAAACGCAACATACAACAATTTCAATGATTTTACAGTTAATATAAGGAAATTAGTCAATTGAAATAAATTCATTACACCCTAATCTATGTATTTCACATGAGGCCGAGACAATAAGAAGACACAGTGGCAGAATAAATTCATTACACCCTAATCTATGTATTTCACATGAGGCCGAGACAATAAGAAGACACAGTGGCAGAATAAATGCATTACGCCCATTACACAGTGGCAGAATAAATTCATTATGCCCTAATCTATGTATTTCACATGAGGCCGAGACAATAAGAAGACACAGTGGCAGAATAAATTCATTACGCCCATTACACAGTGGCAGAATAAATTCATTACGCCCTAATCTATGTATTTCACATGAGGCCGAGACAATAAGAAGACACAGTGGCAGAATAAATTCATTACACCCTAATCTATGTATTTCACATGAGGCCGAGACAATAAGAAGACAAAGTGGCAGAATAAATTCCTTACACCCTAATCTATATATTTCACATGAGGCTGAGACAATAAGAAGACACAGTGGCAGAATAAATTCATTACACCCTAATCTATGTATTTCACATGAGGCCGAGACAATAAGAAGACACAGTGGCAGAATAAATTCATTACCCCCTAATCTATGTATTTCACATGAGGCCGAGACAATAAGAAGACACAGTGGCAGAATAAATTCATTACGCCCATTACACAGTGGCAGAATAAATTCATTACGCCCTAATCTATGTATTTCACATGAGGCCGAGACAATAAGAAGACACAGTGGCAGAATAAATTCATTACACCCTAATCTATGTATTTCACATGAGGCCGAGACAATAAGAAGACAAAGTGGCAGAATAAATTCATTACACCCTAATCTATGTATTTCACATGAGGCTGAGACAATAAGAAGACACAGTGGCAGAATAAATTCATTACGCCCTAATCTATGTATTTCACATGAGGCCGAGACAATAAGAAGACACAGTGGCAGAATAAATTCATTACACCCTAATCTATGTATTTCACATGAGGCCGAGACAATAAGAAGACACAGTGGCAGAATAAATTCATTACGCCCTAATCTATGTATTTCACATGAGGCCGAGACAATAAGAAGACACAGTGGCAGAATAAATTCATTACGCCCTAATCTATGTATTTCACATGAGGCCGAGACAATAAGAAGACACAGTGGCAGAATAAATTCATTACGCCCTAATCTATGTATTTCACATGAGGCCGAGACAATAAGAAGACACAGTGGCAGAATAAATTCATTACGCCCTAATCTATGTATTTCACATGAGGCCGAGACAATAAGAAGACACAGTGGCAGAATAAATTCAACCACACCTTTGTTTCATCACAAAACCGGAGAGCAACCTCTGTCGGCTGAAGTCCACAAAGCATATTATTGCATGTAACAAACAGTTACATGACCTACAGCATGGTCAAGCAAGTTAATGTTTCTGACATTATCAGGCTACAAAACAACTATTGATTTAGAACCATGGAGAGTTACCGCAAGTCGCAAAGAAAACAGGAGCCACTATTCCAGCACTATTTCGACTTCAACATTTCAACATCATCAAGTCACATATGCTTTCTTAGTCTAATACAGTGACAACGTAATTTAAATATGATGTGGTTGTCCATGGTGCGTTCTTGCAAATAGATAAAGCATGTTGACTCACCCTACATGTAGGGAAACGCCAATACCATCTTCCTCTCATTCATGTTGACAAAACAGTCTTTAACTCTGTCATACAGTACAGGTTTTATATTTTGTTATCCTAGGCTACCTGGCTAAAATACTTGCTCGCTAGCCCAACTTCCTTTCATGGGCAATGTTAGCTACACTACCGTTCAAAAGTTTGGGGTCAGTTAAAAATGTCCTTGTTTTTGATAGAAAAGCTAAAAGACGTGTCCATTAAAATAACATCAAATTGATCAGAAATACAGTATAGACATTGTTAATGTTGTAAATGACTATTGTAGCTGGAAATGGCAGATTGTTTATGGAATATCTACATAGGTGTACAGAGGCCCATTATCAGCAACCATCACACCTGTGTTCCAATGGCACGTTGTGTCAGCTAATCCAAGATTATAATTCTAATTGATCATTAGAAAACCCTTTTAAATTATGTTAGCACAGCTGAAAACTGTTTTTCTGATTAAAGAAACAATACAACTGACCTTCTTTAGACTATTTTAGTATCTAGAGCATCAGCATTTGTGGGTTCGATTGCAGGCTCAAAATGGCCAGAAACAAAGAGCTTTCTTCTGAAACTCGTCAGTCTATTCTTGTTCTGAGAAATGAAGGCTATTCCATGCAAGAAATTGCCAAGAAACTGAAGATCTTGTACAATGCAGTGTACTTCTCCCGTCACAGAACAGCGCAAACGGTCTCTAGCCAGAATAGAAAGAGGAGTGGGAGGCCTTGGTGCAGGTCATTGTCCTGTTGCTTCAATTGGCGGACAGATAGCCTTACATTCTCCTGCAAAATGTCTTGATAAACTTGGGAATTAGTTTTTTCGTTGATGATAGCAAGCTGTCCAGTCCTTGAGGCAGCAAAGCAGCCCCAAACCACGATGCTCCCTCCACCATGAGGTTTTGATGTTGGTATGCTGTGTCTTTTTTTCTCCACACATAGTGTTGAGTATTCCTTCCAAACAACTAAACTGTAGTTTCATCTGTCCAGAGAATATTTTGCCAGTAGTGCTGTGGAACATCCAGGTGCACTTTTGCAAACTTCAGACGTGCAGCAATTGGGTTTTTTGGACAGCAGTTGCTTCTTCTGTGGTGTCCTCCCATGAACACCATTCTTGCTTCGTGTTTTACATATTGTAGACTCGTCAACAGAGTTGTTAGCATCTCCCAGAGATTTCTGCAAGTGTTTAGCTGACACTCTAGGATTCTTCTTAACCTCATTGGGCATTCTGTCAGAACAGTAGGCTAAGTTATGAGGGGGAAAGGGACCAAATTATTAGGGTGAGGCACATGAGCTACTAACAGCTTACTACACAACATACACTTAATATTACTTTCTTAGCTACCATTAACCTATCTCCCTGGCATATCACATTATTTATGCAGCAGCATACAAGACATTTTTGGACTCACCTTGTTGTGCTGTGCTCACTTGAACAGGAAGGTAGCGCAGAGGTCCTTCATGTGGGAAAATGTTGTCATCAAACTTTGTCATCAAAGTCTGGCATTCTCTGGATTTATGGTGCTTTCAAGACAACTGGGAACTCTGGAAAAAAACCAAGGTTAAATCATGAAGTCATGCTGGATTGACAGCATGGCCAATGTATTCAACATTTTCTGGCCCATGGTGTTGAATGTTTATCATTTTAAGCTTGGAAAAAATACCCGTAAACCCAAACTTGGACCACACATCCACTCCACTGAATAGCAGGCTAGTGATTGCTTTGCAACGTTTGCAGTTAGCCACTGATTCCTTCCAAACCACTCATTGTTGAATATGCGATTTCCAACTTGTTGTGAAATGTTTATGTCCAGTGGCCAATATGTTTTATCTATAATTTCTGTTCATCATTTCTCTTCATATGACCAGGTTTGAAAAGGATTTGCCAGTAGATTGTCGACTTGATTCATGATGATGACTGCTTGTCTAGTTTGCTAGCTAAGATTTTGAAAGTATGATGTTGACATGATCAGTCCTATCAAAGCTATGGTACATATAACGTGATTTGACATTTTATCTGTGGTCAATGACCTTGTTGGATGGGCACTGCTAATGTAACTCTATGGCAGCACCCAATAGGGTTGAATTTTTTTAGCTCTTCCTGTAGATTTTGCGGTGACATAGTGTCCCCAACATCGTCTGCGGTCGTGAGGCCGGTTGGACGTACTGCCAAATTCTCTAAAACGACCTTGGAGGCAGCTTATGGTAGAGAAATTAACATTACATTATCTGGTAACAGCTCTGGTGGATATTCCTGCAATCAGCATGCCACCTGCAAGCTCCCTCATAACCTGACACATCTGTGGCATTGTGCTGTGTGACAAAACTGCACATTTTAGAGTGGCCTTTCACTGTCCCCAGCACAAGGTGCACCTGTTTAATGATCAGGCTGTTTAATCAGCTTCTTCATATGCCACACCTTTCAGGAGGATCGATTATCTGGGCAAATAAAAAATGCTCACTAACAGGGATGCAAAGAATTTGTGCACAGCATTTGAGAGAAATAAGCTTTTTGTGCATATGGAACATTTCTGGGATCCTTTATTTCAGCTCATGAAACATGGGACCAACGCTTTACATGTTGCGTTTATATTTTTGTTCAGTTTCAGTATGGCTCAAGGGGAAACAACGTTCACTATCACTTCAGAAATGCAACCATTTGATCGAGTGGGGTGGAGGAGGAGTATGAAGGCTCATTGACTACTAAGCGGTGAGCTCTTGGAACGGGACAACACTTTCTGCCCAGCGGAGAATAGTATTTTTGGAAAAGTTTTTCTCTTGAAAGCATGTCCAAATATAAGCCATGGCAGGTTGGTTGCTGTCTCTGTATCGGTTTATTTGGTGCTATAATATTAATCTGTCTCTGCATACTAGCCTTCGGCGTATTTATCCACCGAGGATGCTCCGAGGACACGTACAAGCACGCGGCGGTTTCTGCGGACTCTAAACTTTGCTCGGACATTGGCAGGTAAAGTAGAATACGGTCGCTTCGATCGTACAGCTAGTTATAATAAATTATAATTGATTTAAAACATGTTATCTAAAGTTTCACTGCTCTAATGGGCTACCTATGATAATTGGATTTGGTAGTCTGATTGAACAGGCGTTGTTTGGTGTTATTTTACCAAAATGAAGTATAAAGTATTTGTTATATTTTTTATCAGTGACTTTTCCCATGTATTTTAAGCATACTGACACTTTTGCATATACTCAGTTGGTTTGAGCTTTCCATTCCTTTGATATAACCCCTAGCAAGCATGGCCAATAGTCAGCTCCCCCAGCAAAAACATGTACCTCAACACAAAATGTTCAGCTTTGTTAGCGGAGCCGGTAGCGCACACAGATCAGCTTGCGTCTCTGTGTTATAGGTCATCTATTTCCCCTACCACCTGCCAAGAGTTGTCACTCATCAGCAATGCACTTACTTGTTCAGTCGTGTGAAGTTATGTGAACATCTCTTATTTTAAGCAACAAATGGGGCATGAAGACACTTCACTTCTTCAGCTGTCCCCATTTGAGAACCTTTTATGGTTCCAGGTAGGACCCTCTGTGGAAAGGGTTCCACATGGAACCCAAAAGGGTTCTTCTACCTGGAACCAAAAAGTTTTCTCCTATTGTGACATTTGAAGAACCCTTTTAGGTTCTAGATAGCATATTTTTTTCTAATAGTGTAGAGGTCCAGATGACCCAACATGCCTACACTGGAGGAGAGAGGATGTAAGCACAATTAAAGTTGGACCTGCTTTTATGTGATGGGGCATTTCTGCAGGGTGTACATAGTAAGCAAGCTTTGTGTTGACACCATGGCCTCTTAGATCCCCCTGCTGTCTCTGTTGTTTAACACTGAGAAAGGACACAAGGCGTTTAATACCTGTGTCATAATATTTAAAAATATATTTTTTGACCCTATCCTTTGAAAGCCCTTTATTAGCACTTGAATGGAAGTTATTCTTTTAGTATTGTGTATAGTAGGCAGAGTCTACCGCACATCCAGGGCTGATTGGTGAAGGTGCTGGAGGCAAAAGCCTAAACTGGAGAAATAGGAAAAAGTCTCTGCTCACTTTCATTCAGATACACATTTCTTTAATTGTAGCTGAGCTTCTGCTTTTATACACAGATGATGACAATTATTGCATGGTGATCTTCTGAACTTCCCAATACCTTTCTGGTGCATTTTAGTCACTTCAAACTATACTTTCTTCAGATTTAAAAACTTTGAAAGTACTGTCAGACTGATTTGTAATAGACTGTCAAGGACCAAAATAAAAATGTAAACATTGGCTGTTGATTAGATACATTTTTTTTTACAAGGTGGGGTCGCAAAACATTTTAAAAATCCAAATGGGGTCAATTGCCAACAAAAAAGTTTGGGAACCTCTGCTGTAATGTGGGCTGTTTCCAGAGATATACTGCAACAAGGAGGATCGGCAGTAGATGGCGCCATTGCAGCTCTGTTGTGCACCTCACTGGTCAACCCTCAGAGCATGGGCCTGGGAGGAGGCTCCATATTCACTGTTAGGGACAAAACTGGTGAGTCTGTTCTTTTATAGTCTTTGCTTTTGTGGTACTTTACTGTGGGGTTTAGCCAATAAGGTTTGTGGTGGAATTGTATAACCTATGCATCTCTTTATCTATCCTCAGGCAAGGTGAAAACCTTCAGTTCGAGAGAGACTGTTCCACAATCATTCAAAGCTGATCTGCTGAAGGGCTGTCCAACATCTGTCACATTTATCACGGGTAGTTAGACCTGCCAAAAAATGGATGGATGGATCCATATACAGTATCAATATGTGTACATTGTATGACAACAATTAACAGATTTTTTCAATTCAAATAACTCTGACAGGTAAAAGAGTAATGAGAGTAATGCCTTTTAGTCGTTCTAACATCAAATGTGAGCAAACTACAACACCAAACACTACCCCTTTCATGTCTACTCTTCCTTTCTGTCCTGGAATGTGGCATGATGTAACACCTCTTTTTTTGTTTGTGTATTAGGGCCCATACAGTCCAGTAGCGTTTGCTGACCTACTTAGCACCTCTGAACAGAGTGTCAGCTGTAATTTGTTTACCGAGTGTGCATGATTTTACATGTATCATTGCGTGAAAATGTTGGCAGTCGGACGTTTACAGCAGGTGGTCCCTAAAACACAGCACGCTGAATGATCAGCGCAGACACGCTAAATCCACATTCAGTACGGTGTGTGCAAGCTTTAACATCTCTTTTTGCTTGTGTTGACCCTGGCAGGTAGTCAGTGGATTGGCATTCCTGGAGAGTTGCGTGGGTATGAGGTGGTTCACAGAATGTACGGGAAGCTGCCCTGGGCCAGGCTGTTTGAGCCCACCATTAGACTGGCCAGAGAAGGATTTCCTATGCCACCTTTCCTGGGATCCCTCCTTAACATCACACTCATAGGAAACCTGGTGAAAGCAACATCACTCTGGTAGTAAGAGATCTCACTCACACTTACAGACAGGAACTCAATGTGTACATTAGTTTTCATACACTTAAGGACTCTGGTGTTAAATGAAGTCATTGAGGATTGCACTTGTTTCGATTGATTGTAGTGGTTTATTTGTAATTGTACCTTGTAGTTTTTTTCTTAATTTTTTTTATGTAAATTGTATTGATTGTGAAAATGTTTGTACTCGGGACACCATTATGAATGAGACTTTGGTCTCATTTGGGATCCCCTGAATAAATACAAGTAAGAATAATATATATATAAAGAAAGACGCTAAAACTGCATTTGTCCAAATGTCAGGTCAGCAAAGTTGTTAACAGTGCAGTACATGTATCTGAGGACTTTTCAGTCAGAAAGTCCAGATATCCAGTCCTATTATCCTAGCATGAAGCTAATAAACTTGTTTAGAGATTGACACCTCCACTGTAGTCTGTGGGCTCAGATCATGTTCTCATCTGTATGGTTGTGCCAGTACTATACACAGACAGACTGCAGAGGCTTTCCTGAGTACAGACTGTAGATCAGTGGAGGCTGCTGAGGGGAGGACGGCTCATAATAATGGCTGGAAATCATGTATTTGATACCATTCTACTTATTGCGCTCTAGCCATTATCACAAGCCCATCCTCCTCAATTAAGGTGCCACTGACATCCTGTGCGGCAGACACAGACTGCAGAGGCTTTCCTGAATACAGACTGCAGACACAGACTGCAGAGGCGTTTCCTCGTCTCGGCTCCTCTCCTCCCCTCTCTCTTCCTCCTCTTACAGAACAGAAGTGTGAGCAGTAGCACAGGAGATGTGTGGGGAATGTGCCCTTGGCACCCCAGCAGATGGAGAGGGGGATTCACATATACTCAGGGATAATTTGAGAATGGAGATGGCAATGAAATTACAGAGATCTAATGTTTGACAGTTGCAAATGTTCTGTTCTATCACTGTAATCCAATAAAAAATCAAATCGCATTTTATTTCTCACACGCGCCGAATACAACAGGCTTACAGTGACATGCTTACTTAAAAGCCCTTAACCAACAATGCAGTTCAAGAAATATAGTTAAGAAAATATTTACTAAATAAACTAAAGTAAAAAATAAAATAAGTCAGATAACATCCGGAAAGCACTGTATGATAATGCATTTGTATGTTTGTTCTCTGGTCTTTTTACTGTTTGTGGTTGGTATGGTATATTAAAGACATGCCGCTCTTTCAGTGAGGTGTTCTGCCACAAGAACAAGACGGTGCTGGGCATAGGAGACATGTTGAAGTTCCCTAAACTGGCAGAAACCATGGAAACCATTGCAGAACAAGGTGTAGATGCCTTTTACACTGGCCAAATTGGACTTGACTTGATCCAAGACATAAACGCAGCAGGTGGGAGCGAGATTTATTTGTGTAAATGAGAGAGGGCGAGGGAGAGAAAGATTGGGAGAAATGTAGAGGGAAAACCAGTATAAAACAAATTTAATAAACATTTTAATAAACTCCAGATTGTTATATTTTCTTGTCCGTGTAAGGATTGCTAACATGGATGGACATGCTTGTCTCCCCATTTAGGTGGGACCCTTACCATGGAGGATCTGAAGTCATTCAGAGTCAGAGTGGAGGATGCCTGGATTGTTCCTCTTGGCGATTACCAGATGCACATCCCTCCACCTCCTGCAGGGGGAGTCATGCTTGCCTTCATCCTCAACCTTGTTAAAGGTACCTTAGGTGTCAACACTTTCTCCAAGTGTTTCAAGTCAAGTCAGGTTACAGCTATATCCACAATTTAGAGCTATTGTTTTGTAACCATTATGTTTAAAGTGTGTTGATGGTGTGTCATCATGGTAGTGCACAATCATTGGACAGTTCCAAAAGGTACCTTCTCCAGGTTGTGGAGGTTTGACTGGCTGTTTTTGACCTTTCCCAGGGTTCCATTTCACCCCCAGGTCCATGGAGGAGGACCAGAAGGTCCTGACCTATCACTGCTACATAGAGGCAGCTAAATTTGCTAACGGACAGAGGAAGAGCGCTCACGATCCTGTTTTCAACACTAAAAAAGTAAGGATCTAAGAGAACTGGCTCTCTAAGTGTATTCTGTACTTTTACACACTAATATGTGAAATCATACTTTTTTCAAATGTAGGATGCATCGTATATGGTGGACTCTGACTTTGCTGATCGGATCAGGGTATTGATCAGTAAAAACCGTACCTATAATGACTCCTACTACAACATCACACCTTCCCCTGACCGCTTTGGGACCACACACGTGTCAGTCCTGGCTGAAGATGGATCTGCAGTCTCTGTCACAAGTACCATCAACCAAATGTGAGCCTCTACCCTCACTGAAATGCAGAACAGCACATCCCTCTAAATAGAACACTGTCTAATGTATTAACACAAAGTCTCCTTCTAAATAGTAATATGACCAATGTCTCGACAGCAAACAAACCAGCTAAAACTGCAGGTTTTGGAGTTGTGTACTCTTTTCTCTAGGCTAACAGTCTTTATTTTCTCTCTCTCCAGTTTTGGTGCAGGGATTTACTCCAGTAGAACAGGCATCATCCTCAACAACGAGCTGGCTGACTTCTGTTTTAGAGCAGAGAGATTGAGTGCAGGTACATATAAACTTCATAATTTAGTAACCGTTTTAAATGAATGTATCACTTAGGACTACTTGTCTAACCTTTAACTGGTCTTCATGGGGTGATATCTTATATAAGTCTATGGGTGATATCTGTGTATATTACATTGTCTCATTCCTCGCAGGTGAACAGCCTCCATCTTCAATGGCTCCAGCTATACTGAGCTCCAGCTCTGGGAAAAACACCCTTGTAATTGGGGGATCAGGGGGTAGCATGATCACGACCGCCATGGCCCTGGTGAGTCTTGATTCAGGTGTCTTAACCAATTTCTACCACATGTCTCACCGTTCCTTCTCAACACAGCAAAAAATGTTTTTTTTTAGAAAAGGATACATATAGCCTCATCAAATCTCTCCCCTTTCAGTCCATAATGAACCACCTTTGGTTGGGGATGAGTTTGAAAGATTCCATTGCTGCTCCTATAGTGTTCGTCGATGGCAACAACAATGTGAAGTTTGAGAATGGCTTTGATAAGGTAATTCCTCTGTTCTTATCCTTTCAGTAAATCAATGACAGCCAAGGTCACTGCAATTGGCTGTTGAGTGATGACAAAGTGATGTGTGTGTATATATATATATATATATATATATATATTTTTTTTTATAGCTAATATTGGTTTGATTATAATGGCCATTTTGAGAGAAATACAGTCAAATCATGATTTTAAAATGGGATGAGTAAGGGACAGTGAGTGGTGCTTTTTTTTAGCCTGACTAACTCTGTCTGTCTGCTCTCAGTCTGTGATAGAGGCCCTTAAGATCATTGGACACAGAGTGACAGACTACGAATACTTCTTCAATGTGGTCAATGCTGTGGCCAAGGAGGACGGATGCATCACAGCCGTGTCAGATGCCAGGAAGCAGGGCAAATCTGCTGGCTACTGACCAAAGGTTTACAGCCAATTAGTTGGCTTTAGAACACTGTACAGTAGGTCCCAGAGGACAGTACTTTTAGTGAGATATATTTTTTGTAATTCTATTATCTTCATATATGAACATTTTTATCCAAACCAACAGTCCAGAGCCTTAAACATAATCAAATGGCCCTCTTGACAAAATACTGGAGTTTCTCATTTTACCAAGTACAAACAATTACATGCTTGTTCTTAATGACTAACTGTACAGTACACATAGATTATAGCACAAGGGAGGTCCCGAAGGAACTCAAATGGGAAGAGAAGGTCAGTACAGCCTGTCAGCCTGTACTAACATGGGACTCATACTGTGACCACAAGGACTTGTCAGATTCAGGACAGGACATGGTACAACATGTTACAACTCAATCCTACATGTTCATTTATTAGTCCCTCTCCGGAGTGTTGCAGCAATACTCTGAGACGCACACTTTGAGATAAAACAGGCTTTTTGCAGCCCCCTTCAGTGTCAGAAAGGAGCTCCACTGCCTAATAATACTAACGCACCCTTTGCTGACTCTAACAGCTACCCAATCAGTTTGCTGCCTAATCTTATTAAACTGGTGGAGAGAATTGTGTTTGACCAAATACAATGCTACTTTTCAGAGAACAAATTAACTACTGACTTTCAGCATGCATATACAGAAAAGCATTCAACTTGTACTGCACTGACTCTGATGACAGATGATTGGTTAAAATAAATGGATAATAAGATGATAGTTGAAGCTGTATTGTTAGATTTCAATGCAGCCTTTGATGTTAGATCATAAATTGTTATTGAAGAAACTCACATTGGCTTTACATCACTTGCCATCACATGGTTGGACATCACATGGTTGGACAATTCCACACTACATGTCAGCACCCAAAGTGAGCTTGGTGAGCTCACAAAATAAATAAAAGATTGTCAGTTTTAGAATGAGTGAATAATAATAATAAACTGGTCTTAAATAAATCTCAAACTAAAAGCATTGTATTTGGTTCAAAACATTCTCTAGGCCCTAAACCTTAACTGGAGTTGTACATAAAGGGTGTGACCATTGAGCAAGTTGAGAAAGCTGAACTCCTAACACTGGATGGTCAATTATCATGGGCAAGTCATATTGGCAAAGTTGTTGTGAAGATGGGGAGGGGTATGTCTTTTATAAAAAGAGGTTATGTGTTTGAGACAAATTAACTTGGCATGTATAACAAGGCAATTAGAAATGCCAGACAAGCTCGTTTTCTAACTTGATCACTAAGATCGGGGTGGCAGGGTAGCCTAGTGGTTAGAGTGTTGGACTAGTAACCGAAAGGTTGCAAGTTCAAATCCCTGAGCTGACAAGGTACAAATCTGTCCTTCTGCCCCTGAACAGGCACTTAACCCACTGCTCCTAGGCCGTCATTGAAAATAAGAATTTGTTCTTATCTGGCTTGCCAAGGTAAAATTAAAAAATAATCTGAATGTGTTTGAGACAAGTCAACTTGGCATGTATAACAACCATTGATGACCTGATTTAATCCTACCCCTGCAAGCAAACCTGTGAACTTTCCTCCACAGCTAAAAGCTCAAATAACACCTAGCTTTTCATCTGGTGTTTTGTCTTTATTCCACTTTAATTAAAATATGCGGCCAGATTCTCTCTATGGTTTGGCGCCAACAATGTCTTGTCTTGATTTAGCTGGAGGAAGTTGTAAGACATCCAAGTATTTAAATCACTAATAGTCTAATAATTTATCCGTGTAGCTAAAATCCTCCGGTGACACAAATGTAAAGTTGTGTATCAAGTGCCAACTGTATTTTAGAAAAATTCCAATCTGGTTTTCGTGCCCACTACAGCACAGAGACAGCCTTTGTTAAGGTGGTAAATGATCTTAGCGCTAACAGATGCCAAACAGCTCTCCGTCCTTGTACTCTTGGATTTAGGTGCTGCATTCAACACTGTTGACCATGATGTCCTCTGGAAAGACTGGAGAGGTGGGTTGGCCTCTCAGGTCCAATTCTAAATTGGTTCAGGACCTATTTGACAGGTTGAGTTTTTTTGTGACTCATGGTGAACATAACTCAGAGAAAATACTACCACCTGAGGAACATTGCCAAGGCGCGGCCATTTCTCTCTCAGGCTGATACAGAGAGACTCGTCCATGCTTTTATTATAAGCAGGCTTGACTACTTTAGTGCTCTCCTGTTTGGTCTACCCAAGAAAGCTATTGGTCAACTGCAAAACATACAGAATGCTACTGCACTGGTACTGACCAAGACCAGACGGATAGCACACATTACACTGGTTTTAAGGTCTCTGCACTGGCTGCCTGTGAGTTTTAGAAATTCATTTTAAGATTCTTATATTGCATTTTAAATCAATCCATAATTGTGTACCCCAATACATGTCAGACATACTTTAAGTTATGTACCCAGTAAGTCCCTCAGGTCCTCTGGTACTGGCCTTTTAACTATTCCAAAGCCGAGGACCAAGAGGCATGGAAAGGCAGGCTTTAGTTACTATGCCCCCAGCCTCTGGAACAGCCTGCCAGAGATCCTCAGTGGGCTGAAACTGTGGACATATTTAAAAGAAATCTTAAAACACCTTTTTAGCTTTGCTTTTCCTTAGTTCTTTTTAGTCATTTAGTTTTTGTTATTCTTTTTATCCTCTTATTGTGTAGTAAATATTTAAGTTTGTTTTTCCTGTGAAGCACATTGCGTTGCATTCCATGTCTGCAATGTGCTGTATAAATAAAGTTTGATTTATACTAGTTGTTCAGGCTCGGGTCTTGTCCCATCTTGATTACTGTCCGGTAATATGGTCAAGTGCAGCAAACAATGACCTAGCAAAGCTGCAGCTGGCTGAAAATAGAGCACACGCCTAGCCCTTAACTGCACATATAGAGCTAACATCAACATGCATGCCAGTCTTTTCTGGTTGAAGGTTGATGAGAGATTAACTGATTCTCTTTTAGTTATGAGAAGTATTACTGTAATGAAAATTGCAGATTGTCTGCATAATCAAATAACATTCAGCTCAGACACCCATACATGCCACCAAGGGTCTCTTCACAGTCCTCAAGTTCAAAACGTATTCACGGCAATGCACTGTATTATACAGAGCCAGAACTCCCTTGGATCTCCAATTACTCAGATGTAGTTTTTTGTGGACCCCAGGAAGAGTAGCTTCTGCTAACGTTAAATGGGGATCCAAAGAAAAAACGGTACATATAATAAAATCAATGTCCGAACTAACAAGTAAATTGGTAAGAGTTCTGAATGCCATTACGCAATCTTACAGAAGCTATAATAACACGTGTGAAAAATAATGTACACACAGTGAGAGTACGGTACTGTATTAGCTTTTGATGTATTGCATTGACATCACCAGGGCCTGGTGTCACATGTACGGGTTTATATTGATCCCCCTCCAGGTCTATTAACAATTCAACCAGTGTTAACTTTCAGCATTTAGCTCTGTCATGTCTGCGATGAATACTAATTACTTTGACTTATTATTTTGCCTTAAAGGAAGTGAGAATAGCTTATTTTTTTTAAACAAATGCAGTAATAGTAATGTGATGTTTCAATAGTAGAGCTTGTGAATGAGTAAGGATTTAAATTGGATCCTCCCAGGCACTAGAATGAGTAAGGATTTAAATTGGATCCTCCCAGGCACTAGATGTGAATTATGAAAACATGCAAATATACTACCCAGTGTTGGTGTCTGGTGTTCATGTGGGATCATTTGGAGTAAAGCAGCTCAGTCCTTGGTATAGATGTAGGATCTTAATTTGAGCCCGTTTGCTACAACAGGAAAATAATCCTGCAGCAACAGGCAATGTGAATTATAATTAATGGACATTTTTGTAGGGGTTGATACATTTTCCATAAGGGAAAATCAAGTCTGAAATACACTTTTTTGTTTTACATTTCCTGCATTGCAGGATGTTTTTCCTGCAACAGGGTGAACAAATTAAGATCCTACATCTATATGTGCCCGAGTGTTTCATCAGGTTTAGCTAAATGATATTAAGGAAAATGCTTGAATAAAGCCTTAGTTAATCAACTTTCCAATACAGAATGTTCTCTGTCCGGGGCATTTCAAAGCTGTAAAATTGTTGCGGTAAAATAGTTGTTAAAAGCTTTGCCTCTGAGTTTTTGTCTCTGTTTTATATCCTGCTTTCCAAACTTTAAGGACTTTGTTCCTTTCTAACTATACAGTAAGAGATGTGATATGACCCTGTCAGAAGTTACAGTATTAATGAGGTCATGTCATGAGCTGTTGAAGTCTGTTGATGGGAAATTGTTAGTCATATAGTATAGCTCGCTACCACATGCGTTTCCTACTGTGACATTTAGCCTTTTACGGTAGGTTAATTCATCCCCACATACACACTTTGCCCATTGACCATAGTACAGATACTATGTCCAAAATGTGATGCCAATAGACAGGTTAAATATTTTCTAACAGACATTGTCCCTTTTTGCTATATTTGTTTAAAGTGTATGGTCTGTTACGCATTCACTATACCCCTGAGTGGCACTGAGAATAGTTGCTTTACATATGTTTTCATGTTATGACATAATTTTCTAACATTTTGTGGAATATAAATCAAGGTTTCATGTTTACTGTCCAAAAAAATGGATCAAGTAAATACATTTTTGTGGAAAAAATGTTATGGAACACCTTACGAGATGATCATCAATAAATATGTCTACATGTTCACTCGTGAGAACAATTCAACCCTGAAGTAAGCCCTCTTTTTCTCTTTGAAACTCTCTGATTACCTGTGTTTTCATTGTTGGTCAATGCTGATCCAATTGTTGTAGTCTTGTGAACATTATTACATCCTTAAACTGTTCCATGGATATATATTGTAAATTATTGATCTTGAACCAAAAGCAACACAATTGATATATATATATATATATATATATATATATATATATATATATATATATATATTAGGCAAACTGTGATGATGATTAATAATAATCTCAAAATAAAAGCACCAGTCATTCCTATTCTGACCGATGAAAGACAAACATGAATATAGAGATGGCACTGTTAATTGGAATATGAAATATTGAGATGGTACAGACCGTAGCGATTAATAATCCAATTAAAACAATGTGGAGGAGAACTGTGTATAATGAATTGCTCTATTTCTTTATATCAGACTGAGGTATACTTGGTCATCAAAGACAGGATAATAGAGGAGAAGTTGGAGGGTAGTTTCTCTCCACTTTATGACACCAATGAGCGTAGAAAGGTGGACCTGGTTTACCAGAGTGGACTAAGGTTAAAGGGCATTACCGAGATGAGGAGAGGAATGAGTGTATGTTTCTGTTGGTTTGTAATATAGTCTGTGGGGGTGGTTTTCATCTGAATTGGATGCCTAATCAGCCAGCCTGTCTGTGGAAGCAGGAGTGTGTGTATGGGTCTCAGTTTGTGTAAACTGGGGTGTCTGTATGGGTCTCAGTTTGAGGGAGCAGGTAATGATGGTGGAAAAGAATCTGTACAGTTACATATCGCTATTTTTTGGGACGATGTATATTGATACTTTGACTCCAAGTATTGATTTGTAAAAAATGAGGTAGCTTTAGCTAGAGTTAGTCGGCTGTACCTGTTAATCTTACAGCCTGTTCTCCATCTTTTTAAATAGTGAGCTGACATGTTTTCAGCTATTTTTATTTCCATGACTGATTAAAACTAATTTTCTCATGGTGTCTTGTCTCTCTGCAGCTGTCATAACGTGAGCAATATGTTTGGAACGTCAAATCGCAATAAAATCACAGTATCGAATCACAATAAATATATAATTGTGGGAATCGCATACATGTATTGGCACCTAAGTATCGTGATATCGTATTGTGAGGTCCCTGGCAATTCCCAGTCCTAGTAGTGGCTTGTGTGGTTGGTCTCAGTACCCAGCGGCATAGCCCCACTTCCTGGGGTCAGATTCAGCATGAAGCCGGTCACCCTGGCGCACCACCGCCTGAACCACAGCACATGTGGCTGTCAGGAACTCTGTCTCATGGTTCTTCAAGGCCAAACCAGCCTTCACCCTCTGTAAGGAAAGCATATAGAACACTGTGAAACTTCTATTCAAATAGACACCCTGCATCACTAGCATGATAACCAGCCACGATCTTGACACACTGTAGGGCATGTGTATTGAAGATCGTCAGCCATTTAACCCACCTCGTCAAACCCGGGCTCTCCCTGTGTGGTGTTGGGACTCAGCTGGTTGTGGATTCTGGGATCTGCCACAGCTTTCTTCAGGTCGTAGTTAAAGAACAGCGCATTGAGAATCACCTGCAGAACGAACTGCCAACTATTCAGTCACAGACGACTACTTGGTAGAATGCAAAGAAAGTATTAAAGAGTATTTTCACACAGCAATGAAAGGGCATGGTAGCCTGGCTCACCGTGGCAGTTGCCGTGGTGATTTTTGTTCCTCCTGAGGCCCCCACCACCATCTTGACTTCCTTGCTCCCCTTGTCAAAGAGAATGGCTGGACACATAGAGGACAAGGGCCTCTTACCTGGAGAGAGGCAACTAGGGAATTAGGTCAATCCAGATCCACCATCAAGTACCAATTTCTGGTTATCCGAGTCGGCTGATGCACTGAAAACTTTGGTGTCTGTAGTCAGATGAACCCTTTACCTGGTCTGATGAAGTTGCTTGGTGAAGGGGGCACTCCATAGCCATTCGTGATGAGGGGGTAGCTGAAGTCATCCATCTCATTGTTGAGGAGGATTCCTGTAGAATGCGACATGACTTTGGAGCCAAACCTAGGGAGGAAGTAGAACAGAAAGATAATGAAGACAGGTGAGTAATGAGGACTACTTCCAGTACATTTTTTAAATCAAAACTGGGACTTGATTCTTACAAATGGTTGATGGTGCTGGTGGCTGCCACTGCACTCCCGTCCTCTGCCACCACAGACAGATGTGCTGTCCCGTGGTTCTCGGGGACAAAGTACTCCATCTCATAGTAGTTCATGTGATGGGTGGTATCATCTGTAATCTTCTGACGGAAGGCATCGGCAAAGTAATCTGAAGTCATGTTGTGGATGAGCTGAAGAGGTGAGGGGACAGGAGAATGAGGCTCTGCCATTCAAATGAATGCCAATTCCACCATACGGAACAGTGTAGAATGTTGAAGATGGAGTGGTTTGCATTTACTGACATTTCAACATAGCAGCTTTACAATAGTCTAATCAACTCTCTTATATGAGCATATACATATTTACTCTGTCTCCAACGAACATGACGTTTCAACACATACTAGGACCAGTTGATTGAATATGATTAGTAAGTGCCTGATTGGAGTAAACTCTTGAAAGAGTATACATCTAGTAGAGACATCCTATTAGAGAACTATTCAATATAAGCTCTGGGAAAGATGGGGATGAGAGTTACATCAGAGATGCGGAGGAATTGTGGATCTCCCAGCATGCTTCGCTTGGCATAGGCAAAACGGAAGGCCTCGACCATGCGGTGGTACGTGAGGATCTTCTTCTCAGTGCTGGAGACACTGTCTGAGGTAAAGTTGTATCATGCATGGGAGAAAACCTGGTAATCAACCATAACCACAATCCCTACATTTATTAAACAATAATACAGTATATTTAATTTGATCACGTCAATATACACTTTGACTCTGAAGTGGACATTGAAAAGGTGTTCCCCATATACAGTAAAAGCTCAATATAAAAGTACGGTTCATTCTGTCTCCCAGTCCCAGTCTATCAGTGTTACAACTGTTTCAGTTCACAGCCGTAGAGGAGAGGATGGGAGAAAGGAAAGAAAGCTAAAACCAAATGGAAATATTTGATGAATTTCAGCTGACAAGCAGTATCAGAAGTCATGGTGAACCATCAGGATGAAGGGCTTGAGCGGGCCCTGACATGCCATTAGCAGAAGTCATGATGAACCGTCAGGATGAAGGGCTTGAGCGGGCCCTGACATGCCATTAGCAGAAGTCATGATGAACCGTCAGGATGAAGGGCTTGAGCGGGCCCTGACATGCCATTAGCAGAAGTCATGATGAACCGTCAGGATGAAGGGCTTGAGCGGGCCCTGACATGCCATTAGCAGAAGTCATGATGAACCATCAGGATGAAGGGCTTGAGTGGGCCCTGACATGCCAGTGTTACATGGTTCCCCCGCCACTCATCAGTGTCCAATTAGAGGTAAATTGGAAAGATTAGAGTTTGCGGTAGAGGCAGGGGGCCACGGTGAGTGGGTGGCCAGGCAGAGGAACCACAGGAAGACGAGGTTCAGGCAGTTTAAATACTCTGGAATAAGTTTTTCATCTATTCCTCTGAGACAAACACTGTCACATTATATAGCCATTGTACTGGGTACCAGCAGAGAGAGGAAGTCTGGAGGAGGACATCTATGGACTATATATCCAATAGACCCTGCATGAATGTGGAGCTGAAACAGAGCTTGGAAGAGGAGATTTATTTCTACACCCCAATAACTGGTCACTCAGCAGCACCACCACAAACAAAAGGTGGTTATCTTAATTTGCATGGTCAAGAGAGCTATACATGTATGGTGCACACAGTAATAGGATGAGATACAGTGCCTTGCAAAAGTATTCATCCCCCTTGACGTTTTTCCTATTTTGTTGCATTACTACCTGTAATTTAAATATATTTTTATTGGGATTTCATGTAAAGGACATACACAAAATAGTCCAAATTGGTGAAGTGAAATGAAAAAAATGAACATGTTTCAAAAAATTCTAAAAAATAAAAAACGGAAAGGTGGTGCGTGCACATGTTTCAACACCTTTGTTCTGAAGCCCCTAAATAAGATCTGGTGCAACCAATTACCTCCAGAAGTCACACACTCTGTTAAATAAAAGTCCACATAGGGGGGATTATAAGTGTCACATGATCTCAGTATATATACACACCTGTTCTGAAAGGCCCCAGAGTTTGCAACACCACTAAGCAAGGGGTTCCACCAAGCAAGCTGCACCATGAAGACCAAGGAGCTCTCCAAACATGTCAGCGACAATGTTGTGGAGAACTACAGATCAGGGTTGGGTTATAAAAAAATATCTGTCACGGTTTTCATATGGTGAAGGAGAGTCGGACCAAACTGCAGCGTGTATATTGCGATCCATGTTTAATCAAACAACGTAAACATGAATAAACACAAACACTACAAAAACAATAAACGAACCAAAAACAGCCTATACTTGTGTCAACTAAACCAGCACAAGGACATCAAAACACTCAGGACAATCACCCACAATACAACCAAAGAATATGGCTGCCTAAATATGGTTCCCAATCAGAGACAACGATAAACACCTGCCTCTGATTGAGAACCACTTCAGACAGCCATAGACTCTCCTAGAACACCCCACTAAGCTACAATCCCACTAAGCTACACACCACATACAAAAACCCATGTCACACCCTGGCCTGACCAAATACATAAAGAAAAACACAAAATACTTCGACCAGGGCGTGACAATATCAGATACTTGGAACATCCCACGGAGCACCATTAAATCCATTATTAAAAAATGGAAAGAATATGGC
Source organism: Oncorhynchus keta (assembly GCF_023373465.1). NCBI lineage: Eukaryota > Metazoa > Chordata > Actinopteri > Salmoniformes > Salmonidae > Oncorhynchus > Oncorhynchus keta. The sequence goes on from NC_068432.1 coordinate 33,684,943, forward strand.
ACCACAACAAACCTGCCAAGAGAGGGCCGCCCACCAAAACTCACAGACCAGGCAAGGAGGGCATTAATCAGAGAGGCAACAAAGAGGCCAAAGGAGCTGCAAAGCTGGTGGTGGCAGCATCATGTTATGGGGATGTTTTTCCTTGGCAGGGACTGGGAAACTGGTCAGAATTGAAGGAATGATGGATGGCGCTTGAGGGGCTACCTCTCGTGCCTGTTGCGCTGCCGTGTACGTGGCGCCAACTCCATACGCCGGTATCTTTCCTCACACTGTTCCAGCGAATCCCAGGCGGGCTCCGGCACTCTCCCTGGGTCGACCGACCACCTTTCTATTTTGTCTCAAGTTGTGACATAGTCCAGATCTCGCTGCTGCCTGATACCACGCTGCTTGGTCCGGTTGTGGTGGGGGATTCTGTAACAGCCGTTGTTGGTGGAAGAAGGTGAGGACCAAGGTGCAGCGTGGTATGTGTCCATATTTACAGTGCCTTGCGAAAGTATTCGGCCCCCTTGAACTTTGCGACCTTTTGCCACATTTCAGGCTTCAAACATAAAGATATAAAACTGTATTTTTTTGTGAAGAATCAACAACAAGTGGGACACAATCATGAAGTGGAACGACATTTATTGGATATTTCAAACTTTTTTAACAAATCAAAAACTGAAAAATTGGGCGTGCAAAATTATTCAGCCCCCTTAAGTTAATACTTTGTAGCGCCACCTTTTGCTACGATTACAGCTGTAAGTCGCTTGGGGTATGTCTCTATCAGTTTTGGACATCGAGAGACTGACATTTTTTCCCATTCCTCCTTGCAAAACAGCTCGAGCTCAGTGAGGTTGGATGGAGAGCATTTGTGAACAGCAGTTTTCAGTTCTTTCCACAGATTCTCGATTGGATTCAGGTCTGGACTTTGACTTGGCCATTCTAACACCTGGATATGTTTATTTTTGAACCATTCCATTGTAGATTTTGCTTTATGTTTTGGATCATTGTCTTGTTGGAAGACAAATCTCCGTCCCAGTCTCAGGTCTTTTGCAGACTCCATCAGGATTTCTTCCAGAGTGGTCCTGTATTTGGCTCCATCCATCTTCCCATCAATTTTAACCATCTTCCCTGTCCCTGCTGAAGAAAAGCAGGCCCAAACCATGATGCTGCCGCCACCATGTTTGGCAGTGGGGATGGTGTGTTCAGGGTGAGGCTGAATAATTTTGCACGCCCAATTTCTCAGTTTTTGATTTGTTAAAAAAGTTTGAAATATCCAATAAATGTCGTTCCACTTCTTGATTGTGTCCCACTTGTTGTGAACACGGAAATAACCAAAATAACTAAGAGAAACGACCGAAAACCGTTCTGACTGGTGCAGACACACAACAGACAACAGAATATAATCACCCTCGAAACACAATAGAAAACAGGCTACCTAAATATGGTTCTCAATCAGGGACAATGATAGACAGCTGCTTCTGATTGAGAACCATACCAGGCCAAACACAGAAATAGCAAATCATAGAAAAACTAACATAGACAACCCACCCAACTCACGCCCTGACCATACTAAACCAAAGACATAATAAAATAACTAAGGTCAGAACGTGACAATATTGGAGACTGAGACGGAGGTTCACCTTCCAGCAGGACAATGACCTTGTCCTTTAGCATACTGCTAAAGCAACACTTGAGTGGTTTAAGGGGAGACATTTAAATGTCTTGAAATGGCCTAGTCCAAGCCCAGACCTCAATCCAATTAGAAGATGCACCAGCGGAACCCATCCAACTTGAAGGAGCTGGAGCAGTTTTGCCTTGGCATATATTGAAGAAGAGACAAAAATCCTAGTGGCTAGATGTGCCAAGCTTATAGAGACATACCCCAAGAGACTTGCAGCTGTAATTGCTGCAAAAGGTGGCTCTACAAAGTATTGACTTTGGGGGGGTGAATAGTTATGCAAGTTCAAGTTCTGTTTTTTTGTCTTATTTGTTGTTTGTTTCACAATAAAAAAAACATTTTGCATCTTCAAAGTGGAAGGCATGTTGTGTAAATCAAATGATACAACCCCCCCAAAAATCAATTTTAATTCCAGGTTGTAAGGCAACAAAATAGGAAAAATGCCAAGGGGGTGAATACTTTCGTAAGCCACTGTAAACCAGCACTGCTATAATGTAAATTAACAGCATACTTTTCTTATGTGAACAGCATCAGGCCTGCAAAGCAGAGCGCCTCAGGTGTGATGGCTCGGAAAACAATTATCTTCGGTCCTTATACATTTATAATGTAGCATAGGCTGTCCAAATGTGACCCACAGTTTGATATTGAATACAACTCTGTGGCATCAGTGGGAAGGCTTACCATCCAGGATGCTGAGTATGAGGGACAGGACAGGGCCACTGGCGGGGGCATTGGGTACAAACATGGTGTACCCCCCCACAGTAGCATTGAGAGGATTCTCATCCAAAAAAGGCTTGTATTTCTTTAGGTCATCCAGTGTGATGATACTGTACCATCTGAAACACATACACATAAACACATTCTGTAGCACGTACAGCCAGCAGACCCTGAATGAAATTATATCAAAATTGCAGTTTGTTCATATTTGGTAGATATAAGGGTGAAACCAACTTGAAGCCTGAATGTCCTTCACAAGGTTCTCTGCCAGCGGCCCTTCGTAAAAAGCATTAGGTCCCTCATTTGCTATTATTTCATAGGTGTCAACGAGTTTAGTAAAGGTGATGATGTCATTTTCCTTAGGGATGCCACCGTTTTTGTCACAAAATACCTCACTGAAAGAGAGACCAAAAAAAGAGATGTCATGTCAGAGACAACATACGAGACACTGAGCTCTCATGTTTGCGTATAAGGGCATAAATCATCAACAGGGGATGTACAGTATCTTCTCATGTGAAAACTTGACCCTCTGAACAGTAACTCAGATCGTCACTCCATATTACCCCTCCCTTGTAGGCATTCTCACCATAAAGCTGTGTCACAGATGATGGTTTCCCTGTTCTTGGAAATAGCGGTGGCCAATGCCCTGCCCAAAGGAAAGCCTTTCCGTGCCAACTGGATTGCAGGCTGGAAAAGCTCTCTCCATGGCAATTTTCCATGGCGATAGTGTGCCATCTCATACCCACGGATCTCCCCTGGTATGGCGATGGACAACCTTCCTGCCAAACATTACACGTAATGTAACAGATTGTGAAAGGATATATTGGAAGATGATAGGTTGGAGTGCAGCTTTTGATCTTCTCTAATGTACTACTCTTCATTCCTGTTCCCAAGAACTCTAAGGGTACCTGCCACAATGACTATCGCCTTGTAGCACATCTGTAATCATGAAGTGCTTTGAAAGGCTGGTTATGGCACACAGCAACTCCATCATCCCAGACACCCTAGACCCACTCCAATTTGCATACCACCCCAACAGATCCATAGACAATGCAATCTCAATTGCACTCCACACTGCCCTCACCCACCTACAATAGATAAAAGGAATACCTATGTGAGAATGCTGTTCATTGACTACAGCTCCAAGCTCATCACCAAGCTCGGGACCCTGGGACTGAACACCTACCACTGCAACTGGATCCTGGACTTCCTGAGGGTAGGAAACAAAACCTCCGCCATGCTGACCCTCAACACGAGAGCCCCACAGGGGTGTGTGCTTAGACCCCTCCTGTACCCCCTGTTCACCCATGACTGCGTAGCCAACCACGAATCCAACACAATCATCGAGTTTCCTGACGACACGGCCGTGGTTGGCCTGATCATCGGCGACGATGAGACAGCCTACAGGGAGGTGGTCAGTGACCTGGCAGCATGGTGCCAAGACAACAACCTCTCCCTCAACATCAGCAAGACCAAGGAGCTTATTGTGGACTACAGGAAATAGGGGGGCCAACACACACCCTTCCACATCGACAGGGCTGTAATGGAGCGGGTCAAGAGCCTCAAATTCTTTGGTGTCCAAATCACTAAGGACTTAAAATGGTCCAGACACACACACACAGTCATTAATAGGACACGGCAGCGCCTTCTCAGGAGGATGAAACGTTTTGGAATAGGACCTCAAATCTTCAAAACGTTCTACAAAAAGTTCTACAGCAGCACCATTGAGAGCATCTTGACTGCATCACTGCCTGCTATGGACTCTATGCACACTCACAGGCCTCTACACACTCACTCACACTTCAACACACATACACACTTCATTGGCTCACACACATAACACGCATTCATGGTCCTTCTGTAGCTCAGTTGGTAGAGCATGGCGCTTGTAACGCCAGGGTAGTGGGTTCGATCCCCGGGACCACCCATACGTAGAATGTATGCACACATGACTGTAAGTCGCTTTGGATAAAAGCGTCTGCTAAATGGCATATATTATACTGACACTACACACACAAACACTCACACACAATCATTATATAAGTTGCTGCTACTCCATTTATCATATCCTGATGCCTTGTCACCTTACCCCTATACATACAGTATCTACCCCTACCACTCCAGTATCCCTGCACATTGTTAATATGGTATTGGCACTGAACCTGTCAATATCGCTTACTTACTTTCTTGTGTTTTTCTTATTTCTATTTCTTGTGTGTTTTTATTCTACACTGAACAAAAATGTAAAGTGTTGGTCCATGTTTCATGAGTGGAAATAAACAATCCTAGACATGTTACATACACACAAAAAGCTTATTTCTCTCAAATTTTGTGCACAAATTTGTTTATGTCTGTGCTAGTGAGCATTTCTCCTTTGCCAAGATAATCCATCCACCTGACAGGTGTGGCATATCAAGACGCTGATTAAACAGTGTGGTCATTACACATGTGCACCTTGTGCTGGGGACAATAAAAGGGCCCTATAAAATGTGCCGTTGTGACACAACACAATGCCACAGATGTCTCCAGTTTTGAGGGAGCATGCAATTTGCTTGTGGATTGCAGGAATGTCCACCAGAGCTGTTGCCAGAGAATTTAATGTTTATTTCTCTACCATAAGCTGCATCCAATGTCGTTTTAGAGTATTTGGCAGTAGATCCAAGCGGCCTCACAACCGCAGACCATGTGTAACCACGCCAGCCCAGGACCTCCACATCTGGCTTCTTCACCTGTGGGAGCGTCTGAGGGGGGATGGGGGCGGGCTGAGGATAAAGCCCTTTGGTGGGGAAAAAACTCATTCTGATTGGCTGAGCCTATGCCCTCCCAGGCCCACCCATGGCTGCAACCCTGACCAGTCATGTGAAATCCACATATTAGGGCCTAATTAATTGATTTCAATTGACTGATTTTCATAAATGAACTGGACCTCAGTAAAATCTTTTAAATTGTTGCATGTTGCATTTTTATTTTTGTTCAGTATAGTACTTTACTTTATTTAATAGTACTACTGATATTGATTACTGCATTGTTGGGAAAGAGCTAGCAAGAAAGACTGTACTAGTGGATGTGACAATAAAACTTAGTGTCTTTTGACTCTATTGCAAGGCCATCTTTCATTGTAAATGTGCAACTCATCTTTTTGTTAGGTGACTGATCAAATATTACCCTTCTTGGCTAACTGGGTGCTATTCCCAAACATGTCCTCTGTTGCGTTGGCGGGAGCCGTCTCTCTGGAATCAATGGTCTCTACCTTTCCTGTGAAGGAAGAAAGAATCATTATATCACACCAAGTTACAATGGAGTGAGCTATTACATTTCCTGTTTTTAGTTCAGTTGTGCCAGTCAATGTTTGATTTGTTGACATCATTAAAGATACAGTTGGTTTAGGTTTAAGTCAAGGATTAGGGCTCAGACTCTACCAGTTGTGGCATTATAGATGGTGAAGAAGAGACCTCCTCCAATGCCCATGCTGTGGGCATTCACCAGCCCAACACACAGCAAGGCAGCAATAGATGCATCCACTGCAGAGCCCCCTTTCTGCAACGTGTCTCTGAGATTTTTATTGGACACACAAACACACAGACAAAAGTTTATAGTCAGTGGCCCTGATTTGCATACACAATTTATTTTACCTTTATTTAAACAGGCAAGTCAGTTAAGAACAAATTCTTATTTTCAATGACGGCCTAGGAACAGTGGGTTAACTGCCTGTTCAAGGGCAGAATGACAGATTTGTACCTTGTCAGCTTGGGGATTTGAACTTGCAACCTTCCGGTTTACTAGTCCAACGCTCTAACCACTAGGTTACCCTGCCGCTAGGCTACCCAAGCGCTAGTTTGTGAAGAAACAGCAGGCAGTTTACACAGACAGAATGAATTATGATGACAAAATCATAAGTATTTGTGATGATGGATGAATATACATACACTCAGAAGAAGGAGCATATTTTTATGTTCAGACAAAGAAACATTTGAGCCTGGTATCTGCTATTTAACGGCCTACTTGAGACAGCGTGTTTTGAAACAGGGATCTTTGTATTGTATCTGAATGTCTACAACAACATTTCAATTAGTAATTTCACCGGTGTGCAAACGTTTGAGACTAGTACTGTATGTATATGTATAGTATGTTTGTGTTTGTGTGTGAAAGAGAATTCTAACCTGCTGATTTCTGAGCATCGGCCAGCATCGGCTGCCACGGCAGCCCTTAAGTAGGAATGGCCATTCGAAGACGTACTGCTCCCCAAACCAAAGAAAACTCCCACAAAGGTGCTCACGGCTGCCACCAGCAGCACCACCAGACCCACCACTATAGACTTATGGACCATCTTTCTATCAGGGAAACACAGGACATCACAGTAGAGTCAAACTCAATTGAAAAGAGTTAGACAAGTATAAACACACAGAAACACCCCCACACAAATGTACCTTCAAAATAGAAAAACAGCAAAGACGATTTTTTCAAACATGTGTATCACAATTATAAAATGTGAGTTGTGGCTAAGTTCTCTAACATTCTTTTCAGATATAAAACCAGGCCATTACAACTCACCTCATTCAACAGTGTGTCCTCCTAACCTTATCTAGAGAGTAAACTCGATAGTAATCCTTTTGGTATTTCAACTCAATAAGATACAGTTACCTCCTAACTAGTATATTTTGTTGAAATCTGAGACTGTGTTTACACAAGCAGCCCAACTCTGATTTCTGTGCCCCTTTATTGGCAAAAAATCTGATCTGGGTCAGAAGACCAATTACTGGTGAAAGTTTTTTGTCTGCCATTGTAAACGTACTGTCACGGCTGGCTGAAGGACTGGACCAAGGTGCAGCATGGTAAGCATACATTTGAACTTTATTTAAAAAATGACGACGACAAAACGAAGAACAAAAAAACAACCGTGAAGCTTTGGGCTATGTGCCCTGAACAACTACAAAGTTAACTTCCCACAAAACAGGTGGGGGAATAGGGTACCTAAGTGTGCTTCTCAATCAGAGACAACAATAGACAGCTGTCCCTGATTGAGAACCATACCAGGCCAAGACATAGAAATACTAAACATAGAAAAAAGGACATAGAATGCCCACCCTAGTCACACCCTGGCCTAACCAAAATAGGGAATAAAAAGCCTCTCTATGGCCAGGGCGTGACAGTACCCTCTTCCGGCTGCAAAACCTGACTCTAAAGGGGAGGGTCCGGGTGGGCCTTCTTACGGCGGCGGCTCGGGTACGGGACGTGGACCCCGCTCCACCTCAGTATTGGCCCACTTCAGTCCGGGACCCTCGCAGCGGGCCCTGGACTGAAGACCCTCGTAGAGGGCGTCACTGGACTGTGGGGCGCCTCTGGACTGAGGGGCTGCGGCTCCGGCAGCTCCGGACAGGCGGTCGGCTCTGGCAGCTCCGGACAGGCGGGCGGCTCTGGCAGCTCCGGACAGGCGGGCGGCTCTGGCAGCTCCGGACAGACGGGAGCACCTGGAGGGAGGAGACGGAGAGACAGCCTGGTGAGTGGGGCTGCCACCGGAGGCCTGGTGCGTAGTGGAGGCACCGGATACACAGGGCCATGGAGGCGCACTGGCGGTCTCGAGCGCAGAGCTGGCCCCACCCATTCTAGCTGGATGCCAGCTTCCCCCTGGCAAATGCAAGACGTTGGCACCGAGCATACCGGCCTGTGAATACTCTGCATCGGTACCGTGCACATCACCCCATAGCACGGGGCCTGACCAGTCCCATGCTCGCCACGGTAAGCACGGGGAGTTGGCTCAGGTCTGCTTCCTGACTCTGCCAACTCCCCGTGTGCCCCCCCAAAAATTTTGGGGGGGCTGCCTCTCGGGCTTCCTTGCCAGCCGTGTTCCCACGTACCGCTGGTTCCTCTCTCCGGCTGCCTCTGCTCTCCTAGCTGCCTCCACCTGTTCCCATGGAAGGCGATCCCTTCCCGCCAGGATCTCCTCCCATGTGTAGACTCCCTTGCCGTCCAGAACGTCCTCCCATGTCCAGAAGTCCACCTTACCATGCTGCTTGGTCCATTGGTGGTGGGAAGTTCTGTCACGGCTGGCTGAAGGACTGGACCAAGGTGCAGCAATGTAACCGTACATTTTAAATTTATTTTAAAAATGATGCCGACAAAACAAAGACACCTCCAAATGAAAGAGTTTGGGGAAGGCCTAACCACACCCAGTAATGTTGAGGAATCTACAACTTCAGTAGCACTGTTCGGACTTATTCAATGAGTCTAAATATTAAAGCTATCCGTAGAGACATGCATCGGCTTACGAATAATACAATGGTGATTAAATTTGCGTTGTGTGACAGAACTGCACATTTTAGAGTGGACTTTATTGTCCCAAGCACAAGGTGCACCTGTATAAAGATAATACTGTTTAATCAGCTTCTTGATATGCCACACCTGTCAAATGAATAGATTATCTTGGCAAAGGAGAAATGCTCACTAATAGGGATGTAAACAAAATTGTGCACAAAATTAGAGAGAAACAAGCTTTTTGTGCGTATGGAAATTTTCAGGGATATTTTATTTCACCTCATGAAACATAGGATCAACATTTTACATGTTACGTTTATATTTCTGTTCAGTGTTGATAAAAATAAATAATGGTTTTGTCCTGTGCCCATTCCCAAGGTATTTCATTTGGTTTCTCTATGTGTTTAAAGAACATTGGTCCGCAGCACTTTTGAATTGAGATTGTGTGTCACATTCATCACTAAATCCCAGCACATGACAAAAGACGATAACCTTCCTCTGTGAAGCAAATCCTGCCTGATGCCAACAAAATTAAACCAACAACACAATAGACTGGAATCAGATAATACCTCCTCCCTTCAGTGCTATGTATTTACTGCCATGCAAATTCCTTAGCCTGTCAAACAGTGTTCAATGCATGTAACATCTCTGGACACTTCATTTAATCACCTGAAATACATTTCAATTAACAGGTGTGCGTTCTTCAAAAGTTAATTTGTGGAATTTCTTAGTTCTTAATGCGTTTGAGCCAATCATTTGTGTTGTGACAAGGTGGGGGTGGTATACAGAAAATAGTTATATTTGGTAAAATACCAAGTTAATATTATGGCAAGAACAGCTCAAATAAGCAAAGAGAAATGACAGTCCATCATTACTTTAAGACATGAAGGTCAGTCAATACGGAACATTTCAAGAACTTTTAAAGTTTCTTCAAGTGCAGTTGCAAAAACCATCAAGTGCTGTGATGAAACTGCCTCTCATGTGGACCGCCACAGGGAGGCCCAGAGTTGCCTCTGCTGCAGAGGATAAGTTCATTAGTTACCAGCCTCAGAAATTGCAGCCCAAATATATGCTTCAACTAGTTCAAGTAACATACACATCCCAACATCAACTGTTTAGAAGAAACTGTGTAAATCAGGACTTCATGGTCGAATTGCTGCAAAGAAACCATGACTAAAGGACACCGATAAGAAGAAGAGACTTGCTTGGGCTAAGAAACATGAGCAAGACCGATGGAAATCTGTCCTTTGGTCAGGAGTCCAAATTTGAGATTTTTGGTTCAAACCATCGTATCTCTGTGAGATGTGGTGTGGGTGAACGGATGATCTCAGCATGTGTGGTTCCCACCGTAAAGCATGGAGGAGGAGGTGTTATGGTGTGGGGTTGCTTTGCTGGTGACACTGTCTGTGATTTATTTTGAATTCAAGGCACACTTAACCAGCATGTATTCCACAGCATTCTGCAGCGATACACCATCTCATCTGGTTTGGGCTTAGTGGGACTATCATTTTCTTTTTCAACAGGACAATGACCCAACACACCTCCATGCTGTCTAAGGGCTATTTTACTAAGAAGGAGAGTGATCGAGTGCTGCATCAGATGACCTGGCCTCCAAATTGAGATGGTTTGGGATGAATTGGACAGCAAAGTGAAGGAAAAGCAGCCAACAAGTACTCTGCGTATGTGGGAACTCCTTCAAGACTGTTGGAAAAGCATTCCAGGTGAAACTGGTTGAGAGAATGCCAGGAGTGTGCAAAGCTGTCATCAAGGCAAAGGGTGGCTATTTGAAGAATCTCAAATATAAAACATATTTTGATTTGTTTAACACTTTTTTGAAAAACCCTTGAATGAGTAGGTGTTCTAAAACTTTTGATCGGTTGTGTATATTATTTAAGTATAGAATACTCTGTAATACTCTGATGGCTAAATGTGAGAGAGAAAGAGAAAACATTAACATTAATGAATCCATATTTTCTACATCAATTGTGATTTGATCAAATCAATGCGCTGAATACAACAGGTGTAGTAGACCATACAGTGAAATACTTACTTACAAGCCCTTAACCAACAATGCAGTTTAAAAAAATAAGTGTTAAGTAAAAAATAGATAAGTAAGAAATTGAAACTAAAAGTTACAAAAAATGTAATAGCAGCAGTAAAATAACAATAGTGAGGCAATATACAGGGGGTACAGGTATAGAGTCAATGTCAAGGTTTAGTCAAGGTAATTGAGGTAATTTTTTATTTTTTTTATTTCACCTTTATTTAACCAGGTAGGCTAGTTGAGAACAAGTTCTCATTTGCAACTGCGACCTGGCCAAGATAAAGCATAGCAGTGTGAACAGACAACACATGGAGTAAACAATTAGCAAGTCAATAACACAGTAGAAAAAATGGGCAGTCTATATACAATGTGTGCAAAAGGCATGAGGAGGTAGGCGAATAATACAATTTTGCAGATTAACACTGGAGTGATAAATGATCAAATGGTCATGTACAGGTAGAGATATTGGTGTGCAAAAGAGCAGAAAAGTAAATAAATAAAAACAGTATGGGAATGAGGTAGGTGAAAATGGGTGAGCTATTTACCTATAGACTATGTACAGCTGCAGCGATCGGTTAGCTGCTCGGATAGCTGATGTTTGAAGTTGGTGAGGGAGATAAAAGTCTCCAACTTCAGCGATTTTTGCAATTCGTTCCAGTCACAGGCAGCAGAGTACTGGAACGAAAGGCGGCCAAATGAGGTGTTGGCTTTAGGGATGATCAGTGAGATACACCTGCTGGAGCGCGTGCTACGGATGGGTGTTGCCATCGTGACCAGTGAGCTGAGATAAGGCGGAGCTTTACTTAGCATGGACTTGTAGATGACCTGGAGCCAGTGGGTCTGGCGACGAATATGTAGTGAGGGCCAGCCGACGAGAGCATACAAGTCGCAGTGGTGGGTGGTATAAGGTGCTTTAGTGACAAAACGGATGGCACTGTGATAGACTGCATCCAGTTTGCTGAGTAGAGTGTTGGAAGCCATTTTGTAGATGACATCGCCGAAGTCGAGGATCGGTAGGATAGTCAGTTTTACTAGGGTAAGCTTGGCAGCGTGAGTGAAGGAGGCTTTGTTGCGGAATAGAAAGCCGACTCTTGATTTGATTTTTGATTGGAGATGTTTGATGTGAGTCTGGAAGGAGAGTTTGCAGTCTAGCCAGACACCTAGGTACTTATAGATGTCCACATATTCAAGGTCGGAACCATCCAGGGTGGTGATGCTAGTCGGGCATGCGGGTGCAGGCAGCGATCGGTTGAAAAGCATGCATATGGTTTTACTCGCGTTTAAGAGCAGTTGGAGGCCACGGAAGGAGTGCTGTATGGCATTGAAGCTCGTTTGGAGGTTTGATAGCACAGTGTCCAATGACGGGCCGAAAGTATATAGAATGGTGTCGTCTGCGTAGAGGTGGATCAGGGAATCGCCCGCAGCAAGAGCAACATCATTGATATATACAGAGAAAAGAGTCGGCCCGAGAATTGAACCCTGTGGCACCCCCATAGAGACTGTCAGAGGACCGGACAGCATGCCCTCCGATTTGACACACTGAACTCTGTCTGCAAAGTAATTGGTGAACCAGGCAAGGCAGTCATCCGAAAAACCGAGGCTGTTGAGTCTGCCGATAAGAATATGGTGATTGACAGAGTCGAAAGCCTTGGCGAGGTCGATGAAGACGGCTGCACAGTACTGTCTTTTATCGATGGCGGTTATGATATCGTTTAGTACCTTGAGTGTGGCTGAGGTGCACCTGTGACCGGCTCGGAAACCAGATTGCACAGCGGAGAAGGTACGGTGGGATTCGAGATGGTCAGTGACCTGTTTGTTGACTTCGCTTTCGAAGACCTTAGATAGGCAGGGCAGGATGGATATAGGTCTATAGCAGTTTGGGTCCAGGGTGTCTCCCCCTTTGAAGAGGGGGATGACTGCGGCAGCTTTCCAATCCTTGGGGATCTCAGACGATATGAAAGAGAGGTTGAACAAGCTGGTAATAGGGGTTGCGACAATGGCGGCAGATAGTTTCAGAAATAGCGGGTCCAGATTGTCAAGCCCAGCTGATTTGTACGGGTCCAGGTTTTGCAGCTCTTTCAGAACATCTGCTATCTGGATTTGGGTAAAGGAGAACCTGGAGAGGCTTGGGTGAGGAACTACGGGGGGGGCGGAGCTGTTGGCCGAGGTTGGAGTAGCCAGGCGGAAGGCATGGCCAGCCGTTGAGAAGTGCTTATTGAAGTTTTCGATAATCATGGATTTATCGGTGGAGACCGTGTTTCCTAGCCTCAGTGCAGTGGGCAGCTGGGAGGAGGTGCTCTTGTTCTCCATGGACTTCACAGTGTCCCAGAACTTTTTGTAATATGTGACTCTACCTGGATTTGGTCTTATGTAGCAAAATGTTGAATTGGGTTTTTAACATTGGTAAAACAGAGATTCAGAGCTACCAAATGGTATATCATACACTGCATTTTTGATGAACAATGGGAAAGTAATTCTGCTTTGAAAGTTGATACACTTGTAAACACACTTTTGAGTAAATGGCATTTTAGTGTTTATGTGAGAGAGCTCTTCTTTGTCTACACCCATTCAGCATCGTTCACACCCTCTTAAGCTATAGCCCCACATATCTTGTTGCATTCAGAGCACACGCTTGACGCTCTGGCCGATAATTTGTTTACCTCTGGATAACATGAAAACAGCCTAACCAGCTCTGCTGGCAACAATTTCATTATGCTTTTTTGCCGACATTTACTGACACCGACCATATTCAACGGGTGTTGTACACTTTCGCTTAAGACATGTAGCTAGCTACCTAGGTAAACAATTAACCTAGCTAGGTAAACAACATGTACGATCACACACATCCAGTCACGCCATCTAAAGTTAGCTAGTTAAACAACAATGAACAGTGCCAAATCATGTCATTACTACCCCTGCATGAATAATAATGACAATAATAATAATAATAATGTCATACACGCAATGTTCTCCAGGGAGCCAGCCAGCTAACAGTACACTTTGGCTTAAGACATGTACCTAGCTAGCTAGGTAAACAATTAACCTAGCTAGGTAAACAACATGTAAGATCACACACATCATGTCACAACGTTAGCTAACGAGCCAGCCACCTAACTAACAGTACACTTTAGCTTGAAATTAAACAACTTTCTGTCAAAATTAGAAACGTGTATTATCTGAAAATGTAGCTAGCTAGACTATCTTACATACATCATCATGCATGGTGGACCCTCCCTGTCACGGAACCATGCCACAAACGTCCTTAGCTTGAAAGCGTAATCTGGAAACAGGTGTTTTCCCATCTCTTTGGCTATCATACTCTATTTCCACTGATTTCAAAATTTGATCCTCCAGAAAGTGGAGAGCAACATTTATGCAGCTACATTTAAAAAGATGTGTTCAACAGGATTACCAAACAGAGACTGACCAGCTCAAATAAACAAAAGCCTTCTATATGGCAGACCAATCAGAACTCATCTCTCAGCATGTCCAGCCCACTCATTATCTTAGCCAATCATAGCTAGTGGGAAGGTTGCTGGCTTTTTAGGTGGTTTAAACAAGGCTCGTAATTTCTCTTTGTATATTTACAGATGGCATACAAGTCTGTTATTAAGGCACATGAAAGTACACATGTTCAAGAAGACATTTCTGCCAAAAAACACATTTTTATTTAAAAAAATGTTTATGTTCAAACTGCTCTCCTGTGATGTCGTGACTTGCGACATACGCAGAGTTTCCTGAATCAGCTCACATATGTACATGTAGGTACAGTTAAAGTGACTATGCATAGATAATAAACAGAGATTAGCAGCAGCATAAAAGAGGGGTCTGGGTAGCCCTTTGATTAGCTGTTCAGGAGTCTTAACGCTTGGAGGTAGAAGCTGTTTAGCGCTCTGTTACCGCTTGCCGTGCGGTAGCTGAGATAACAGTTTATGACTAGGGTGGCTGGAGTCTTTGACAATTTTCAGGGCCTTCCTCTGACACCGCCTGGTATAGAGGTCCTGGATGGCAGGGTAGTGCGTACTGGGCCGTACGTACTACCCTCTGTATTGCCTTGCGGTCGTAGGCCAAACAGTTGCCGTACCAGGCAGTAATGCAACCAGTCAGGATGCTCTCGATGGTACAGCTGTAGAACCTTTTGAGGATCTGAGGACACATGCCAAATCTTTTCAGTCTCCAGAGGGGGAATAGCGTTTTATCGTGCCCTATTCACGACTGTCTTTGTATGTTTGGACCATGATAGTTTGTAGGTGATGTGGACACCAAGGAACTTGAAGCTCTCAACCTGCTCCACTACAACCCTGTCGATGAGAATGGAGGCGTGCTCGTACTCCTTTTCCTGTAGTCCGCAATCATCTCCTTTGTCTTGATCACGTTGAGGGAGAGGTTGTCCTGCACCACACAACCAGGTCTCTGACCTCCTCCCTACAGGCTGTCTCATAGTTGTCAGGGATCAGGATAATGGTGTTGATGTGAGCCATGACCAGCCTTTCAAAGCACTTCATGGCGACAGACGTGAGCACTACAGGTCAGTAGTCATTTAGGCAGGTTACCTTAGTCTTCTTGGGCACAGGGACTATGGTGGTCTGCTTGAAACGTGTTGGCATTACAGACTCGGTCAGGGACAGGTTAAAAATGTCAGTGAAGACACTTGCCAGTTGGTCAGCGCATACTCGGAGTACACGTCCTGGAAATCCATCTGGCCATGCGGCCTTGTGAATGTTGACCTGTTTAAAGGTCTTACTCACATCGGCAACAGAGAGCGAGATCACACAGTCGTCCGGAACAGCTAATGCTCTCATGCACATTTTAGTGTTAATTGCCTTGAATCGATCATAGAAGTAATTTAGCTCATCTAGGTTTGTGTCACTGGGCAGCTCGACGATGTAGTCTGTAGTAGTTTGCAAGCCCTGCCTTATCCGACGAGCATCGGAACCAGTGTAGTATGATTCACTTTTAGTCCTGTATTGATGCTTTGCCTGTTTGATGGTTTGTCGGAGGGCATAGCGAGATTTCTTATAAGCTTCCGGGATAGAGTTCCGCTCCTTGAAAGCGGCAGCTCTAGCGTTTAGCTCAGTTTGGATGCTACCTGTAATCTATGGCTTCTGGTTGGGGTATGTACGTACGGTCACTGTGGAGACGATGTCATCGATGCACTTATTGATGAAGCCAATGACAGATGTGGTGTACTCCTCAATGCCATCGGAGGAATCGTGGAACATATTCCAGTCTGTGCTAGCAAAACAGTGCTGAAGCATCTGCTTCATCTGGACACTTTTTTATTGACTGAGTCACTGGTGTTTCCTGCTTTATTTTTGCTTGTTAAATCACATCATATTTATTTGTCACATACACATGGTTAGCAGATGTTAATGCGAGTGTATGCTTGTGCTTCTAGTTCCGACAATGCAGTAATAACCAACGAGTAATCTAACCAAACAATTCTGCTACTACCTTACACACAAGTGTAAAGGGATAAAGAATATGTACATAAAGATATATGAATGAGTGATGGTACAGAACGGCATAGGCAAGATGCAGTAGATGGTATAGAGTACAGTATATACATATGAGATGAGTAATGTAGGGTATATAAACATAAAGTGGCATAGTTTAAAGTGGCTAGTGATACATTTATTACATAAAGATGGTAAGATGCAGGAGATGATATTGAGTACAGTATATACATATGAGATGAGTAATGTAGGGTATGTAAACATTATATTAAGTGGCATTGTTTAAATTGATAGTGATACATTTTTACATTAATTCCCATCAATTTCCATGATTAAAGTGGCTGGATTTGAGTCAGTATGTTGGCAGCAGCCACTCAATGTTAGTGGTGGCTGTTTAACAGTCTGATGGCCTTGAGATAGAAGCTGTTTTTCAGTCTCTCGGTCCCTGCTTTGATGCACCTGTACTGAACTCGCCTTCTGGATGATAGCGGGGTGAACAGGCAGTGGCTCAGGTGGTTGTTGTCCTTGATGATCTTTATGGCCTTCCTGTGACATCGGGTGGTGTAGGTGTCCTGGAGGGCAGGTAGTTTGCCCCCAGTGATGCGTTGTGCAGACCTCACTACCCTCTGGAGAGCCTTACGGTTGTAGACGGAGCAGTTGCTGTACCAGGCGGTGATACAGCCCGACAGGATGCTCTCGATCGTGCATCTGTAGAAGTTTGTGAGTGCTTTTGGTGACAAGCCAAATTTCTTCAGCCTCCTGAGGTTGAAGAGGCGCTGCTGTGCCTTCTTCACAACGCTGTCTGTGTGAGTGGACCAATTCAGTTTGTCTGTGATGTGTATGCCGAGGAACTTAAAACTTGCTACCCTCTCCACTACTGTTCCGTCGATATGGATAGGGGGGTGCTCCCTCTGCTGTTTCCTGAAGTCCACAATCATCTCCTTTGTTTTGTTGATGTTGTGTGTGAGGTTATTTTCCTGACACACTCCGAGGGCCCTCACCTCCTCCCTGTAGGCCGTCTCTTCGTTGTTGGTAATCAAGCCTACCACTGTACTGTCGTCCGCAAACTTGATGATTGAGTTGGAGGCGTGCATGGCCACGCAGTTGAGGGTGAACAGGGAGTACAGGAGAGGGCTCAGAACGCACCCTTGTGAGGCCCCAGTGTTGAGGATCAGCGGGGTGGAGATGTTGTTACCTACTCTCACCACCTGGGGGCGGCCCGTCAGGAAGTCCAGTACCCAGTTGCACAAGGCGGGGTCGAGACCCAGGGTCTCGAGCTTGATGACGAATTTGGAGGGTACTATGGTGTTAAATGTTGAGCTGTAGTCGATGAACAGCATTCTCACATAGGTATTCCTCTTGTCCAGATGGGTTAGGGCAGTGTGCAGTGTGGTTGAGATTGCATCGTCTGTGGACCTATTTGGTCGGTAAGCAAATTGGAGTGGGTCTAGGGTGTCAGGTAGGGTGGAGGTGATATGGTCCTTGACTAGTCTCTCAAAGCACTTCATGATGACGGAAGTGAGTGCTACGGGGCGGTAGTCGTTTAGCTCAGTTACCTAGCTTTCTTGGGAACAGGAACAAAGGTGGCCTTCTTGAAGCATGTGGGAACAGCAGACTGGCATAAGGATTGATTGAATATGTCCGTAAACACACCAGCCAGCTGGTCCGCGCATGCTCTGAGGACGCGGCTGGGGATGCCGTCTGGGCCCGCAGCCTTTAATCGTTGCTGTGGGTATAACGTCGTCAATGCACTTTCTAATGAACTCGCTCACTGAATCAGCGTATTCGTCAATGTTGTTGTTGGACGCAATGCGAAACAAACCCCAATCCACGTGATCGAAGCATGGAGAGTGGAATCAGATTGGTCGGACCAGCGTTGAACAGACCTGAGCGCGGGAGCTTCTTGTTTTAGTCTCTGTCTGTAGGCTGGAAGCAACAAAATGGAGTCGTGGTCAGCTTTTCCGAAAGGAGGGCGGGGAAGGGCCTTATATGCGTCGCGGAAGAATAACAAGGATCCAGGGTTTTACCAGCCCTGGTTGCGCAATCAATATGCTGCTAGAATTTAGGGAGTCTTTTTTTCAGATTAGCCTTGTTTAAATCCCCAGATACAATGAATGCAGCCTCAAGATATGTGGTTTCCAGTTTACATAGAGTCCAATAAAGTTTGTTCAGGGCCATCGATGTGTCTGCTTAGGGGGTAATATATACGGCTGTGATATATTCCCCCCAAGCAGACACATCGATGTTAGCAGCAATCAATAGGATAGAATGATTGTAAGACTTGCTAAATGGAGGGACGAAGGAGAGCTTTGTAAGCATCTCTGTGTGTGGAGTAAAGGTGGTTGCACATTTAACAGAGGCCGCTGTTCTATCCTTCCAAAAAAGCGTAAAACCCGCCAGCTGTATGTTATTCATGTCGTTCAGCCAGGACTTGGTGAAACATAAGATATTACAGTTTTTAAATGTCCCGTTGGTAGGATATACGTGATCATAGTTGGTCTATTTTATTATCCATTGATTGTACGTTGGCTAATAGGACCGATGGTAAAGGGAGATTACCCACTCATTGTCAGATTCTTACAAGGCACCCAGACCTTTGTCTGATATCTCTGTCTCTTTCTCCTGTGAATGACAGGGGTGAGGGTCTTGTCGGGCATCTGAAGTAACTCCTTCCCTTCCGACTTGTTAAGGAAAAAGTATTCATCCAGTATGGGGTGAGTAATCGCTGTCCTGATATCTAGAAGCTCTTTTTGGTCATAAGACATGGTGGCAGAAACATTATGTACAAAATAAGTTACAAATAACGAGAAAAAACACACAATATCACAATTAGTTAAGGGATCGTAAAACGGCAGCCATCTCTTCCTGCGTCATTATTCAGACTGATAGTATGTGATATGATAATTTACTATGATAATTGACAAACTGTGTACAAAATGTATTAGCATTAAACCATCCCTCTCAAATAGAAAGCTAAACCATCATGAGCTGCTAAACAACATAACTGGTCTTGGACAGTCGAGGATACTGAGAGAGTAATCCCATGATTGATCGAGGCAACGCAGATTCTTATTGGAAGCAAAGACCACGATCGCCACGTGATGTTGTAGTAGGCTACACTGACTGCTCGAGCTCTGTTGTGGCAGTGCATGGTTATAACGGCAAGACGGTGGAAATTATTTGAATATGAGTAGAAAGCTATGCAATACTGCTGGTGTAATGCTCTCAATGTAATCTAATAGAGAATATAGTAATTTATCAACCTATATTTTCTCCCTTTGTTTTCATACTGTTCAGATAAAAAAAAGCGTGTGTTCGTTACTCAATATCCAAGTTTAGGCTACTGTGTAACTGTTATGGCTAGATTCTGTCAGGTACATGTGTATAGCGTCTAGGAACCGTTGTTCAACTGAAACATTCTGTGAAGTAATGGGTTCTAAATTGACCAGGCAAAGAAGTCTGGACCAAATAGAAACCACATTTTCCAACAGGAGACGCCAGCAGCATGACAGCTCCGGAGCAAGTGAGCGGAGTAGTGGCAGGGGAGGCGGGGAATTCTTGTTTACATCCCTGATGCTGAAGTCAGATAAGCTCCCAGGGATGCTGCGGAAAACCAAGCACAGCCCCTATGTGAGACGGGTGGCATGGATCCGGGAAATACAGAAGCTTCTTCGAGAACAGAAACAAGAACATGCAGTCGAGGTGCTCAAATTGCTAAGAAAGGTAACAGAGAATGTTTAACATTGAATAATAGTTTACTTCTCCTAAACTTCATAAGATGTGTCCGTCCGTAAATTATTTGGTGCACCTGCAGAATTTGATGCTGTTAGATCAGCAGTATCCACAAGTTGTCACTCAAGTCAGCCTGATCAAAAATATGAAATGTACTGGTAAAATGCTGCATTTATTATTTGTGTTAGATTATTATGCCTGTGTAAGTGACTGTAGGTTTGTTTGTAAATTAGGCGTGTTACTTCATATTTTGGGGTTTCCCCTTTATTTTGGGGTTTCCCCATTCAGCCACAAGAGCATTAGTGAGGTTGGGCACTGATGTTGGGTGATTAGGGTTTTTTTTGTTGCTTGCAGTCAGTGTTCCAATTCATGCCAAAGGTGTTCGATGGGGTTGAGGTCAGGGCTATGTGCAGGCCAGTCAAGTTCTTCCACACCATTCTCGACAAACCATTTCTGTACGGACCTTGCTTTGTGCAAGGGGACATTCTAGATGATTCTGTGCTTCCAACTTTGTGGCAACAGTTTGGGGAAGGCCCTTTCCTGTTTCAGCATGACAATGCCCCCTTGCACAAAGCAAGGTATGCTGTAGCATTACGATTTCCCTTCACTGCATCTAAGGGGCCTCGTCCGAACCATGAAAAACAGCCCCAGACCATTATTAATCCACCAAACGTTACAGTAGGCACTATGCATTGGGGGCAGGTAGCGTTCTCCTGGCATTCCCCAAATCCAGATTTGTCCGTCGGACTGCCAGATGAGGAAGCGTAATTCATCCCTGCAGAGAGCGCGTTTCCACTGCTCCAGAATCCAATGGCAGCGAGGTTTACACAACTCCAGCAGACACTTGGCATTGCTTCCAAAGGCAGTTTGGAACTCGCTGGTGAGTGTTGCAACAGAGGACAGACAATTTTATCACACTACGCTCATCAGTGTAACGGATGTGAAATGGCTAGCTTAGTTAGCGGTGCGCGCTAAATAGCGTTACAATCGGTTACGTCACTTGCTCTGAGACCTTGAAGTAGTAGTTCCCCTTGCTCTGCAAGAGCCGCGGCTTTTGTGGAGCGATGGGTAACGATGCTTCGTGGGTGACTGTTGTTGATGTGTGCAGAAGGTCCCTGGTTCGCGCCTGGGTGTGGGCGAGGGGACGGTTTAAAATTATACTGTTACATCAGCACTCGGTTGTTCTGCTCTGTTCGCCTTGTGTGACCTACCACTTCACGGCTTACCCGTTGTTGCTCCTAGACGTTTCCACTTCACAATAACAGCACTTACAGTTGACCGGGCAGCTCTTGCAGGGCAGAAATGTGATGAACTGACTAATTTGAAAGGTGGCATCCTATGACGTGACACATTGAATGTCACTGAGCTCTTCATTAAGGCCATTCTACTGTCAATGTTTATCTATGGAGATTGCATGGCTGTGGGCTCGATGTTATACACCTTTAAGCAACAGGTGTAGTTGAACTCATTTGAAGGGGTGTCCGCATACTTTTGTATATATACTGTAATTTAGTTTAGGGTACAAATATTCAGTGGCTTGCCCCTTACAATTTATTTTGATCTGTGATTATGTAACTGCTGTGTCAGATTGTCTGCCTTGTCTGGCTCAGGTATGTATGGTAACACCTTCACTGCTGTTGAGGTGTAGGTCTTCAGGCTCTTCGTGGAATATCACATTTCAGACAGATGACAAACGGAGACTGAAATAGTGTCACATGAATAACACCAACAAACAAAAAAACAGCCATACGAGCATTGATCCAAGACAAAAACCTGCAAAAAACAAAAACAAAACAACAACTTTACAACTCAAATCAAAATCAGTTAGAGCCAGTTACAGTACGTGTTAGTTATCTTTATTTTCTTTATTATTTTGGTTAGGTCAGGGTGTGACAAGGGGTGGTTTGTTGTGTTTTTGTCCTGTCTAGGGTTTTGGTATGTTTATGGGGTTGTTTACTAGTCTAGGTGTTTTGTATGTCTATGGTTGCCTAGATTGGTTCTCAATTAGAGGCAGCTGTTTATCGTTGTCTCTGATGGGGGACCATATTTAGGAAGCCACATGCCTTGGCTAATTCGTGGGTGATTGTCTATGTGATGTTGCGTGTTTGCACTCAGTGTTGATAGCGGTCACGTTTGTTTGTTTAGGGTACTTTGTGTTCATTCGTCTTACATTAAAAGTATGTATTCACACCAACCTGCACTTTGGTCTCCTTCCTACGACGATCGTGACAAATAGAGTTTATAGAGGGCAACCACTGAATATGTTAAACGAAAGGCCAATTTTCTATTCCTTAGATATTAGTCTCGGGGACACAGAAATGCAATGTTTTCCTACATTACACAGTTCTACATAGTGTACATTAAATGTGTCCACATATTTATCCTGCCATGCTGGGTGGTGCTTGCACACAAATTAGTGAATTATCTGAGCCACGTGCCAATCATCAAATTGAAACAGCAGCAAAAGGCGTAACCTTGCGCTTCTCTGCTTCCCTGTAGCCCTGAAGTTACATGAATGAAAACTTGCTCAGCTCCACCTTCTCTTGTCCATGGCTGGATTACCGACCGGGTACGCAGGGCACTGACCTCCAGGGGGCCCTCAACCCCTCAAAAAATACAAATAGCATGTAAACATGTCGGTTGTGGGCCCCCTGGAGGTCGGGGCCCCCCAGATAGCATATGAACACGTCATAAGCCATGGAAAAATGTGTAGAATTGCAGAACTTGCTTTAAAACATTTTCTCTCAGCCTCATGACAAGATCTGTGACAAGATAGCGCCGAACATCTTACGAGTTCCAACCAAACTTTGCTTTATAGTGACTTTTATCGTGTTTATCCTTACCTTTGTTGTACAGAAAGTTCATCCTATTATCACATATGACCACCAAGCACTTCTAGACATCAGATTGACAGTTACTAACCTCGATTTCGACTTCAAATACGTCTTCAACTCTGACTCAGCTGTTCCACTGTTCATGCTGTACCCTATTTCTTTGTTCCATTGGCGACAAAAACGCTGCAGGCGTAGACATGGGAGACGAGGTGATGTCCTGGTGAAATTGAGGCGAAGAGAAAACCGAACGGCGCTCCCCCCTCGAGGATCCGCCCGTTTCGGTGGCGACTCTGGTGCAGGGATCGTCGCCGGAGGAACCGGACCGTGGATCATCGCCGGAAGCTCCGGACAGTGGATCGTCGCCGGGGACTCCGGACCGTGGATCGTCGCCGGAGGAATCGGGGCCGTGGATAGTCGCCGGAGGAATCGGGGCCGTGGATAGTCGCCGGAGGATCCAGACCGTGGATTGTCGCCGGAGGCTCCAGACAGTGGATCGTCGCCGGGGACTCCAGACCGTGGATCGTCGCCGGAGGAATCGGGGCCGTGGATAGTCGCCGGAGGAATCGGGGCCGTGGATAGTCGCCAGAGGAATCGGGGCCGTGGATAGTCGCCGAAGGATCCAGACCGTGGATTGTTGCCGGGGACTCCAGACCGTGGATCGTCGCCGGAGGAATCGGGGCCGTGGATAGTCGCCGGAGGATCCAGACCGTGGATTGTCGCCGGAGGCTCCGGACCGCGGATGTCGCCGGGGACTCCGGACTGGGAACCCACGCTGAAGGCTCTGGACTGGGAACCCTCGCAGGAGGCTCCAGACTGGGAACCCTCGCAGGAGGCTCCGGACTAGAAAACCCCTTGACAGGTATTCAAACCTCTTGACATTTCCAAATTTTGTTGTGTTACAGCCTTATTCTAAAACTGATTTGATAGTTTTTTTTTGCATCAATCTACACACAATACCCCATAATGACAAATCAAAAACAGGTTTATAGAAATGTTTGGCAAATCTATAAAAATGTAAAATGTAAAAAACGTATTTACGTATGTATTCAGACCCTTTGCTATGAGACTCGATATTGAGCTCAGGTGCATCTTGTTTCTACAACTTGATTGGAGTTCACCTGTGGGCTATATAAGGTTCCCACAGTTGATAGTGCATGTCAGAGCAAAAACCAAACCAAGAGGTCGAAGGAATTGACCGTAGTACTCAGGGACAGGATTGTGTCAAGGCCCAGATCTGGGGAAGGGTTCCCAAAAAATGTCTGCAGCATTGAATGTCCCCAAGAACACAGTGGCCTCCATAATTCTTAAATGGAAGAAGTTTGGAACCACCAAGATTCCTGGACAAACTGAGGAATCGGGGGAGAAGGGACTTGGTCAGGGAGGTGCCCAAGAACCCAATGGTCACTCTGACAGAGCTCTAGAGTTCAGGCCTTTATGGTAGAGTGGCCAGACGGAAGAGAATCCTCAGTGAAAGGCACATGAAAGCCAGCTTAGAGTTTGCCAAAAGGTACCTAAAGACGTTCAGACCATGAGAAACAAGATTATCTGGTCTGATGAAACCAAGATTCAACTCTTTTGCTTGAATGCCAAGCGTCACGTCTGGAGGAAACCTGGCACCATCCCTACAGTGAACCATGGGGATGGCAGCATCATGCTGTGGGGATTTTTTTCTGCGGCAGGGACTGGGAGACTAGTCAAGATCGAGAGAAAGATGAATGGAGCAAAGTACAAAGAGATCCTAAATGATATCCTGCTCCAAAGCGCTAAGGACCTCAGACTGGGGCAAAGGTTCACCTTCTAACAGGACAACGACCCTAAGCACAGAGCCAAGACAACGCAGTAGTGGCTTCGGGACAAGTCTCTGAATGTCCTTGAGTGGCACAGCCAGAGCCCGGACTTGAACACAATTAAACATCTCTGGAGAGACCTGAAAATAGCTGTGCAGCAAGGTTCTCCATCCAACCTGACAGAGCTTGAGAGGACCTGCAGAGAAGAATGGGAGAAACTCCCCAAATACAGGTTTGCCAAGTTTGTAGCATCATACCAAAGAAGACTCAAAGCTGAAATTGCTGCCAAAGGTGCTTAAACAAAGTACTGAGTAAAGGGTCTGAATACTAATGTGAATGTGATATGTTTTTCATTTGTAATAGTTTAGCAAAAGTGTCTAAAAAACCGTTTTTGCTTTGTCATAATGGAGTATTGTGTGTAGACTGATGAGGGGAAAAACAATTTAATACATTTTTGAATAAGGCTGTAACCTAACAAAATTTGGAAAAAGTAAAGTGGTCTGAATACTTTCCAAAGGCACTGTACATGTATAGCCCTATGCCCTCGTCTGCTACTTGTAACGTCTGCTTCCAACTCACACCCTCAAACACGTACATCCCCTGAACGCAGCTCACCTAGATCCCCTGAACGCAGGTTCTCCAAGCTGTGCAGACTCATCCCCCTTCCGCATCGACCTAATGCCATGGAAATGGCTGAGTTGCATGTTCCAGCAGGTGTTTCGTCTGTATGGGATCCCGGAAGACATCGTTTCGGGGACCCCAGTTCATCTCCAGGGTGTGGCGAGCCTTCTGCGACCGACTGGGGGTCTCCATCAGCCTATCCTCCGGATACCATCCCCAAACCAACATGCAGACGGAACACCTGAATCAGGAAATAGGGAAATACCTTCGCCAACACTGCACCCACCAACCACACAAGAGTCGCTATCTAGCCTGGGCCGAATACGCACAGAACTCCCTGGTGCATTCCTCACTCCATCTCACTCCTTTTCAGTGTGTCCTCGGATACCAACCCCCGTGTTCCCATGGGAGACAGAACCCGGGAACTGTGCCTGCCGTTGATGAGTGGTTTTGACAGAGTGAGCCAGTTTGGGCAACGTGTGTGGCCCTGTACACTGGACATCCGGCTTCGTGACCCATGCAAAAAGTTCAGTCCACAGTTCATTGGTCCCTTCTCAAGCCTGTGAGGTACTGCCCTCTCCATCCTCCTGTGGCACACCTCGACGCACCCCCTCTATTTGACGTCGGCGGTGCACCGGCTTATTCCTTTCAAGCCCTCCTTGATTCCAAGCGCCTGGGTGGTCGCATCCACTACCTGATGGATTGGGAGGGGTACGAACCAGAAGAATGGTCCTGGGTCCCCGTCCAGGACATCCTCAACCCAGCCGCTTTCCACTGTAACCGTCCTGACCGCCCAGCTCCACGTCCCTGGGGGAGGCCCCCTGCTCAGCTTCCGAGGCCGTCAAGAGCCTGTAACATCTGCTTCCAATTCACACCCTCAAACACGTAGATCCCTTGAATGCAGCTCACACACTCAAACACCTAGATCCCCTGAACGCAGCTCACTCTCCAGATCCCAATCACCTGAATTCTAATCACCTGTTCCCACACCTGTATGTCATTATCACACACTATTTAGTTCAGTTCTGCACCCCATCACTGTGAGGTGTTGTTTGTTTTGTGACATATGGCTTACGGAGAGATGTGTTTCCCTCGATTTCCTCCTCCCGTGTATGATAGTTTTGCCTGCCTCACTAACAACGCCTTTTGCCTATTCCCTGCCTGTACTTTAGCCTAGCGGATTTCCTGTTATCTACCTATTGCCTGATCTCCCAGACTACATTACTAGCCTTTCCCTGCCTGTACTGTTGCCCTTTTGGACCCCATTTATGACCTTCTGCCTGCTCCTGGACCCAGCTACCTGCCTCTTGAGGTGGTCCTTTGCAATAAACACCCTGTGCTTGAAACCAACTCTCTGTAATAAACACCCTGTGCTTGAAACCAACTCTCTCTCTCCCCTTGTGTTCATTACACTACCATCTTCACATTGCATGGAGTCCAGCAAGTAAACAGACTAACAGCAGCTTTGCTCGTACTGTAGAACAGAAATGGAGAAAATCATATTTTGTATGATTTACCTTGATATCATATAGCCCCCATTTGACTTAGAACCCGTTAGTAAACCAAGTCCTGAAACAAATGAATTATAAGAGAGGATAAATGTTTTCCTGAATTTAGTTTTGTCCTCCTCTGCTCTACTCCGCCTTAATCTTTCATTGTGGTGGATGTTTTGTTTTCGAGGCTTTCTGTCACGGCTTGCCTGCGGTTTCAGCTCATTTGTTTCAGGGAGGTGTGTGGTTGATCTCATCGTCCTCGATATGGGAGGTTGGTGAGGGCTGCATCAAAGGCCTTTTGATGTGTGTCAAAGCGTTACGTCTCAAACCCGGGCTCACAATGACATCAATCCCCCTCACCAGCAGCAGCCCTCAGAGCAGCCCTCAGAGCATTACCTGACGTTGCAGCTTCCTTTGCCTCACTCTATTTACACTGTCACTGCAAATAGCAGCAGCCCTGCAGATGATACTAGTAAGAACAACCTCTGAGGAGGTTCTCATTCCTCGTTTTTATTAAACCCTTCTGCACATCACACACGCATGCCATTTGAATTCAATAGAAGATGGTGGGGAGCGGGAGTGCTGTAGACTTGAACCATTTCTCTAAGTGCCTGCGTGGTGTTTTTAGAAGTCTTTTTTGGATAGCTCTGGAGTATGTTCAGTGTGGTGTGTGTAAAAACCCAAGGCTTTTAGGGATGGAAGTGTCCTAAGGCACACTGCAGACCCCATACAGATCACAGCAGTAAAGTCACTGACCCTAGAGTGCATGTTATGCAATAGAACATCATTTTACTGTTAGGGGTGACTGAGGGCACAGCACATCACTTTAGTTGTTGTGTGTTTGAAATGTCATTTTGAGATAAATTGTCCTGCTTTAAACCCCCATCCCACACCCTGCCTATCCTGTGCCTTGTCCCATTTGGCACTCTTAGTGTAAAATCCTCTCAGCTTGATAAATGAACATAACAATGAAAGTGGCTGAGGAAAGGATTATGTAAATACATTGATAATCTGTTACCATTAAGCAGTCCACATCATGTCACTTGAATACTTAATGATGCATGACTTGCACTTAAAAATATTGTAATTCCCCCCTTGTTGGATCTTGGAATGATTGAAAAGAAACACAAATGGTAGATTATTCTCTCTTGCTCTGTGTTCCCACAGGACTTGGGACTCCAGGGAACATCCCTCAATGATATCCTCTATAAGAACTCAGCCTTTCTCAACCTGGTGGATCCAATCTCCCATGAGCTCTTGCTCAGCCTGGCCAAAGACATGCAGTGTCCAAAGAGGGTAAGCCCATTGTAATGTCTGTCTGTCTCAACCACCTCAGCCGTGCTGTTGTCAGAGAACATCAAATGAGATCAGGCACAGAAAATTGAACGTTTAGGAATCCACAGCTGCAAGGGTCAATTCAAGAGCAAATAGATGATGGTCTTAGAAATATGACTGCTAGGCCATTTGGTTTGGTTCCAGCCTTCCAACTGCTGCCATAAATCATACAGTTATGATGAGACTCTGAATGACGCATTGGTGTGTGTGTGCAGGTATTCAATCTTGAGGTGCTGGAGACATGGGGCGCCTATTTATAACTAATGACAAGAAGTAGGTCAGTCATAGTGTGGTGTCATTTCTACAACTGTCAAAAGTACAATCCAATGTCAACAACAACTCATCAAAACGTGAAGAACCAGTTTCACTGCTTCAAAACATTACTTTTATTGTGCATTCAACCATAGTACTGTGTATCTATATCTCAAGAGCCATGTGGTGGCTACTGCCTGTGCATATTCTGAATCAATTTTGAATTTGATTCCATGTTGACAATGCCCCAATTCACATCAAAAAGAAAAACATGTTATTATGAGGGAGAAAGAGCAATGGAACAAGAGCAAGACCAAGGAGAGAGGGACTGACAGAGATGCTAAAGTATATTTTGATGTATAACAATGTTGGATGGACAAGGGAGAAGGGCCTTGAGATAATGTGGTGATAGGAGCCAAATGGTTGGATTGTTTGTCAAATCAAATTGTATTTGTCACATACACATGGTTACTAGATGTTAGTGCGAGTGTAGCGAAATGCTTGTGCTTCTAGTTCCGACAATGCAGTAATAACCAACAAGTAATCTAGCTAACAATTCCAAAACTACTACCTTATAGACACAAGTGTAAGGGGATAAAGAATATGTACATAAGATATATGAATGAGGGATGGTACAGAGCGGCATAGGCAAGATACAGTAGATGGTATTGAGTGCAGTATATACATATGAGATGAGTATGTAAACAAAGTGGCATAGCTAAAGTGGCTAGTGATACATGTATTACATAAGGATGCAGTAGATGATATAGAGTACAGTATATACGTATACTTATGAGATGAATAATGTAGGGTATGTAAAATTATTATTATTATTATTATATTAGGTAGCATTGTTTAAAGTGGCTAGTGATATATTTTACATCATTTCCCATCAATTCCCATTATTAAAGTGGCTGGAGTTGAGTCAGTGTGTTGGCAGCAGCCACTCAATGTTAGTGGTGGCTGTTTAACAGTCTGATGGCCTTGAGATAGAAGCTGTTTTTCAGTCTCTCGGTCCCAGCTTTGATGCACCTGTACTGACCTCGCCTTCTGGATGATAGCGGGGTGAACAGGCAGTGGCTCCGGTGGTTGTTGTCCTTGATGATCTTTATGGCCTTCCTGTGACATCGGGTGGTGTAGGTGTCCTGGAGGGCAGGTAGTTGATGATGGTGATGCGTTGTGCAGACCTCACTACTCTCTGGAGAGCCTTACGGTTGTGGGCGGAGCAGTTGCCGTACCAGGCGGTGATACAGCCCGACAGGTTGCTCTCGATTGTGCATCTGTAGAAGTTTGTGAGTACTTTTGGTGACAAGCCGAATTTCTTCAGCCTCCTGAGGTTGAAGAGGCGCTGCTGCACCTTCTTCACGATGCTGTCTGTGTGGGTGGACCAATTCAGTTTGTCTGTGATGTGTACGCCGAGGAACTTAAAACTTACTACCCTCTCCACTACTGTTCCATCGATGTGGATAGGGGGGTGTTCCCTCTGCTGTTTCCTGAAGTCCACAATCATCTCCTTAGTTTTGTTGACGTTGAGTGTGAGGTTATTTTCCTGACACCACACTCCGAGGGCCCTCACCTCCTCCCTGTAGGCCGTCTCGTCGTTGTTGGTAATCAAGCCTACCACTGTTGTGTCGTCCGCAAACTTGATGATTGAGTTGGAGGCGTGCGTGGCCACGCAGTCGTGGGTGAACAGGGAGTACAGGAGAGGGCTCAGAACGCACCTTTGTGAGGCCCCAGTGTTGAGGATCAGCGGGGTGGAGATGTTGTTGCCTACCCTCACCACCTGGGGGCGGCTCGTCAGGAAGTCCAGTACCCAGTTGCACAGGGCGGGGTCGAGACCCAGGGTCTCGAGCTTGATGACGAGCTTGGAGGGCACTATGGTGTTAAATGCCGAGCTGTAGTCGATGAACAGCATTCTCACATAGGTATTCCTCTTGTCCAGATGGGTTAGGGCAGTGTGCAGTGTGGTTGAGATTGCATCGTCTGTGGACCTATTTGGGCGGTAAGCAAATTGGAGTGGGTCTAGGGTGTCAGGTAGGGTGGAGGTGATATGGTCCTTGACTAGTCTCTCAAAGCACTTCATGATGACGGAAGTGAGTGCTACGGGGCGGTAGTCGTTTAGCTCAGCTACCTTAGCTTTCTTGGGAACAGGAACAATGGTGACCCTCTTGAAGCATGTGGGAACAACAGACTGGGATAGGGATTGATTGAATATGTCCGTAAACACACCAGCCAGCTGGTCTGCGCATCCTCTGAGGGCGCGGCTGGGGATGCCGTCTGGGCCTGCAGCCTTGCGAGGGTTGACACGTTTAAATGTTTTCCTCACGTCGGCTGCAGTGAAGGAGAGTCTGCATGTTTTAGTTGCGGGCAGTGTCAGTGGCACTGTATTGTCCTCAAAGCGGGCAAAAAAGTTATTTAGTCTGCCTGGGAGCAAGACATCCTGGTCCGTGACGGTGCTGGTTTTCTTTTTGTAATCCGTGATTGACTGTAGACCCTGCCACATACCTCTTGTGTCTGAGCCGTTGAATTGAGATTCTACTTTGTCTCTATACTGACGCTTAGCTTGTTTGATTGCCTTGCGGAGGGAATAGTTACACTGTTTGTATTCGGTCATGTTTCCAGTCACCTTGCCCTGATTAAAAGCAGTGGTTCACGCTTTCAGTTTCACGTGAATGCTGCCATCAATCCACGGTTTCTGGTTTGGGAATGTTTTAATCGTTGCTATGGGAGCGACATCTTCAACGCACGTTCTAATGAACTCGCACACCGAATCAGCATATTCGTCAATGTTGTCGTCTGATGCAATACGGAACATATCCCAGTCCACGTGATGGAAGCATTCTTGGAGTGTGGAATCAGATTGGTCGGACCAGCGTTGAACAGACCTCAGCGCGGGAGCTTCTTGTTTTAGTTTCTGTCTGTAGGCAGGGATCAGCAAAATGGAGTCGTGGTCAGCTTTTCCGAAAGGAGGGCGGGGCAGGGCCTTATATGCGTCGCGGAAGTTGGAATAGCAATGATCCAAGGTTTTTCCAGCCCTGGTTGCGCAATCGATATGCTGATCAAATTCAGGGAGTCTTGTTTTCAGATTAGCCTTGTTAAAATCCCCAGCTACAATGAATGCAGCCTCCGGATATATGAATTCCAGTTTGCAAAGAGTCAAATAAAGTTTGTTCAGAGCCATCGATGTGTCTGCTTGGGGGGGAATATATACGGCTGTGATTATAATCGAAGAGAATTCCCTTGGTAGATAATGCGGTCTACATTTGATTGTGAGGAATTCTAAATCAGGTGAACAGAAGGACTTGAGTTCCTGTATGTTGTTATGATCACACCACGTCCCGTTAACCATAAAGCATACGCCCCCGCCCCTCTTCTTACCAGAAAGATGTTTGTTTCTGTCGGCGCGATGCGTGGAGAAACCAGCTGGCTGCACCGTCTCCGATAGCGTCTCTCCAGTGAGCCATGTTTCCGTGAAGCAAAGAACGTTACAGTCTCTGATGTCCCTCTGGAATGCTACCCTTGCTCGGATTTCATCAACCTTGTTGTCGAGAGACTGGACATTGGCGAGGAGAATGCTAGGGAGTGGTGCACGATGTGCCTGTCTCCGGAGTCTGACCAGAAGACCGCTTCGTTTTCCCCTTTTTCGAAGTCGTTTTTTGGGGTCGCCGGCTGGGATCCATTCCGTTGTCCTGGGTGAAAGGCAGAACGGAGGATCCGCTTCGCGAAAGTCATATTCTTGGTCGTACTGATGGTGAGTTGACGCTGCTCTTATGTTCAGTAGTTCTTCTCGACTGTATGTAATAAAACCTAAGATGACCTGGGGTACCAATGTAAGAAATAACACGTAAAAAAACAAAAAACTGCATAGATTCGCGAAGCGAGGCGGCCATCTCTGTCGGCGCCGGAAGTAGTGGGATAAGTGTAGGGGATCAGACAATATAAATAACCTTCACATTTTAAACCACTATTCTAATAACAAAGGTCACTACACAGGTCAATGTGGCATAATAGGGGTTGCAAGGACATAAGTGAAACAGTGGTCCATTGAAATATGTGTATCCAAGATGTTCTGCCTTGGGCT
The DNA here is from genome assembly GCF_023373465.1 of Oncorhynchus keta. Classification (NCBI taxonomy): domain Eukaryota; kingdom Metazoa; phylum Chordata; class Actinopteri; order Salmoniformes; family Salmonidae; genus Oncorhynchus; species Oncorhynchus keta. The sequence continues at coordinate 33,717,207 of NC_068432.1, forward strand.
TCTAAAATGTATCAATTCATTCTTAGGCATCACAATGTTACCTGTTGTCCTAAATGTGGTTTAAAGGAAAATTCCACCCAAAAACAATATTTTGGTATTTGTTTCATTAGTGCATTGTTGACATAGTTGCAAAATGTTTTTTCGAGATATGTAACTTTCAAAATACAGAAATCATCGCTGTATGATGCATTTGACATCATATGAAGGAAAATGCAGGGGTCTAATTCCATTGTTCATGATGTCGGAAAGGAAAATAGGCGTATTTTCATTTAATATATTCAGTTCAGAGAGTCAACAAGAGCAGTCACTTTGATTGTTCCTCTATTTGAAAGACAGACACTTTCACCGTATGTATGTGTGTGTATATTACAGGAAACAGATACACTGAAGACATCCAACAAGATCTGCAGACAGCTGATATTCCACCTGACCCCTCACTCCAAGTGGATGAGACAAAGCCTTCCCAGGAGGAAGTCGCAGGCCTGGTGAGTCTGTCCGTCTGCCGATCTGTCCATCTATCACTGGCACATCCACTAACTGGGACAGCTACTGCCATAACTCCACTGCAAACAAATGAACAGCGAACAACAAAGTATTGAGATAAACTTTTGTTATTGACCAAATACTTATTTTCCACCGTAATTTGCAAATAAATTCATAAAAAATCCTACAATGTGATTTTCTGGATTTTTTTTTTCATTTTGTCTGCCATAGTTGAAGTGTACCTATGATGAAAATTACAGGCCTCTCATCTTTTTAAGTGGGAGAACTTGCACAATTGGTGGCTGACTAAATACTTTTTGTCCCACTGAATTAGTACTTTTTTATTACCATTTTTGTTTTTAATTTAACTTGGTTCCCAAACCCCCTCAATGGTCATGCTGCTCCCCCAATAGTCATTACTCCCACCCTCTCAACAGTTTACTCTGCATCCACCCCAATGGAAATGTATTTAGTCAACACTGCTACAGTTATGATGGACAGTACCAGTTTCCGACCATGAAGGCCTGATTCACGCAGGCTTCTCTGAACAGTGGAGGTTGAGATGTGTCTGTTACTAGAACTCTGTGAAGCATTTATTTGGCTGCAATTTCTGAGGCTGGTAACTCTAATGAACTTGTCCTCTGCAGCAGAGCTAACTCTGGGTCTTCCTTTCCTGTGGCGGTCCTCATGAGAGCCAGTTTCATCATAGCGCTTGGTTTTTGCGACTGCACTTGAAGAAACTTTCAAAGTACACATTGACTGACCTCTATGTCTTAAAGTAATGATGGTCTGTCGTTTCGCTTTGCTTATTTGACCTCTTTTGCAATAATATGGACTTGGTGTTTTACCAAATAGGACTATCTTCTGTATACCACCCCAACTTTTTTTCACCTTTATTTAACCAGGAAGGCTAGTTGAGAACAAGTTCTCATTTACAACTGTGACCGTGCCAAGATAAAGCAAAGCAGTTCAACACATACAACAACACAGAGTTACACATGGAATAAAGAAACAGTCAATAATACAGTAGAAAAAGTATATATACAGTGTGTGCATATGAGGTAAGATAAGGGAGGTAAGGCAATAAATAGGCCATGGTGGCGAAGTAATTACAATATACCAATTAAACACTGGGGTGATATATATGCAGAAGATGAATGTGCAAGTAGAGATACTGGGGTGCAAAGGAGCTAAATAAATAAATAAATAACAGTATGGGGATGAGGTAGTTGTATGGGCTATGTACAGGTGCAGTGATCTGTGAGCTGCTCTGACAGCTGGTTAAGCTAGTGAGGGAGATACGAGTCTCCAGCTTCAGTGATTTTTGCAGTTCGTTCCAGTCATTGGCAGCAGAGAACTGGAAGGAAAGGCAGCCAAAAGAGGAATTGGCTTTGGGGGTGACCAGTTAAATATACCTACTGGAGAGCGTGCTGGGTGGGTGCTGCTATGGTGACAAGTGAGCTGAGATAAGGCTGGGCTTTACCTAGCAAAGACTAATAGATGACCTAGAGCCAGTGGGTTTGGCGACGAGTATGAAGCGAGGGCCAGCCAACGAGAGCATACAGGTCGCAGTGGTGGGTAGTATATGGGGCTTTGATAGACTGCATCCAATTTGTTGAGTAGAATGTTGGAGGCTATTTTGTAAATGACATCGCCGAAGTCGAGGATCGGCAGGATGGTCAGTTTTACGAGGGTATGTTTGGCAGCATGAATGAAGGATGCTTTGTTGTGAAATAGGAAGCTGGTTCTAGATTTAATTCTGGATTGGAGATGCTTAATGTGAGTTTTGAAGGAGAGTTTACTGTCTAGCCAGACACCTAGGTACAGTGCCTTGCGAAAGTATTCGGCCCCCTTGAACTTTGCGACCTTTTGCCACATTTCAGGCTTCAAACATAAAGATATATAACTGTATTTTTTGTGAAGAATCAACAACAAGTGGGACACAATCATGAAGTGGAACGACATTTATTGGATATTTCAAACTTTTTTAACAAATCAAAAACTGAAAAATTGGGCGTGCAAAATTATTCAGCCCCTTTACTTTCAGTGCAGCAAACTCTCTCCAGAAGTTCAGTGAGGATCTCTGAATGATCCAATGTTGACCTAAATGACTAATGATGATAAATACAATCCACCTGTGTGTAATCAAGTCTCAGTGTAAATGCACCTGCACTGTGATAGTCTCAGAGGTCCGTTAAAAGCGCAGAGAGCATCATGAAGAACAAGGAACACACAAGGCAGGTCCGAGATACTGTTGTGAAGAAGTTTAAAGCCGGATTTGGATACAAAAATATTTCCCAAGCTTTAAACATCCCAAGGAGCACTGTGCAAGCGATAATATTGAAATGGAAGGAGTATCAGACCACTGCAAATCTACCAAGACCTGGCCGTCCCTCTAAACTTTCAGCTCATACAAGGAGACGACTGATCAGAGATGCAGCCAAGAGGCCCATGATCACTCTGGATGAACTGCAGAGATCTACAGCTGAGGTGGGAGACTCTGTCCATAGGACAACAATCAGTCGTATATTGCACAAATCGGGCCTTTATGGAAGAGTGGCAAGAAGAAAGCCATTTCTTAAAGATATCCATAAAAAGTGTCGTTTAAAGTTTGCCACAAGCCACCTGGGAGACACACCAAACATGTGGAAGAAGGTGCTGTGGTCAGATGAAACCAAAATTGAACTTTTTGGCAACAATGCAAAACGTTATGTTTGGCGTAAAAGCAACACAGCTCATCACCCTGAACACACCATGGGCATCGATCGGTTGAAGAGCATGCATTTAGTTTTACTTGCATTTAAGAGCAGTTGGAGGCCACTGAAGGAGAGTTGTATGGCATTGAAGCTCATCTGGAGGTTAGTTAACACAGTGTCCAAAGAAGGACCAGAAGTATACAGAATGGTGTCGTCTGCGTAGAGGTGGATCAGAGAGTCACCAGCAGCAAGGCCATCATTGATGTATACTGTCTTCACGATCACTGTCTTCAAACTCCCTGTCATAAATGAGCCAAGGCACAGCTTGCATGTAATTCCACATCTTTAATTGAAGTGAAACCTTCACAAAAACAGGTAAACAGAAACCAAATGTGGCGCACACAAACACTCACAGAAAATAAATAATTACCCACAAACACAGGTGGGAAAAAGGCTACCTAAGTATGATTCCCAATCAGAGACAACGATAGACATCTGCCTCTGATTGGGAACCATGCCAACAAAGAAACAGACAAACTAGAATGCCCACCCAAATCACACCCTGACCTAACCAAATAGAGAAATAAAAAGGCTCTCTAAGGTCAGGGCGTGACAAGTAGTTGGTGAACCAGGTGAGGCAGTCATTTGAGAAGCCAAGGCTATTGAGTCTGCCGATAAGAATGCAGTGATTGACAGAGTCGAAAGCCTTGGCCAGGTTGATGAATATGGCTGCACAGTAACGTTATGATATCGTTTAGGACCTAGAGCATGGCTGAGGTTCACCCATGACCAGCTCTGAAACCAGATTGCATAGCGGAGAAGGTACGGTGGGATTGGAAATGGTCGGTAATCTGTTTGTTAACTTGGCTATCGAAGACCTTAGAAAGGTAGGGTAGGATAGATATACAGTGAGCACCATAATTCATTGGACAGTGACCATTTTTTGTTATTTGGGTTTTGTACTCTTATCACTTTGAGTTTGAAAGGATACAATGACAATGAGTGAAGTGCAGACTTACAGCTTTAATTTGAGGGTATTTTCATACATATCGGATTAACCGTTTAACCATTTATATCAAAAGACCCGGTAGACTGAAGAAGACCACTGTAGTGGATGACCGGAGAATACTCTCTATGGTGAAGAAAATCCCTGACAACAGCCCAACAGATCAAAAACACTCTCCTGGATGCAGTTGTAGATGTGTCAAAGTCTACCATATGTAGAAGACTACACCAGCAGGACTACAGAGGGTACACTACAAGATGCAAACCACTGATAAGCCTGAAAAACAGAAAGGCGAGATTACAGTTTGCTAAAAGCACCTAAAAGAGCCCCTAGAGTTCTGGAAAAAGTATTGTGGACACATGAGACAAAGATTAACATGTACCAGAGTGATGGATGGAAGAAAGTGTGGGGGAAAAAATACATGCCCATGATCCAAAGCATACCACCTCATCCGTGAAACATGGTGGAGGGGTGTTATGGTTTGGCCTGTATGGCTGACAGTGGAACGGGCTTACTTGTCTTCATCGATGATGTGACTGCAGACAGAAGTAGAACAATGAATTCTGAAGTCTACAGAAATATTTTATCTGCTCAGATAAAACTAAATGCCTACAAACTCATTGGACGGCACTTCATCAAGCAACAAGGCAATGACCCTAAACATACTGCTAGAGCAACGAAGGGGTTTTTGATGGCCAAAAAGTGGAAAATCATTGACTGGTCGAGTCAATCACTGGATCTGAATCCAATTGAACATGCATTTTACATGCTGAAGAGGAGACTGAAGGCAATAAGTCCCCAAAACAAGCAGGAACTGAAGATAGCTGCAGTACAGGCCTGGCAGAGCATCACCAGGCAAGATACCCAGCGTCTGGTGATGTCGATGCAAGCAGTCATTGTATGCAAAGGATATGCTACCAAATATTAACAATGATTGCTTTATTCTACATTCTGTTAAACTGTCCAATAATTTTTTTTTGGGGGGGGGGGGGACTGTGTACAGAAGCTTCTATAATTTCCAAACGGTTCATCCGATATGTATGGAAATACCCTCAAGAAGATGCACTTCACTCTCATTTTCATTGTATCCTTTCAAACTCAAAGTGCAAGAGTACAGAACCAAAATAACAAAACAATGGTCACTGTCCAATAAATTATGGTGCTCACTGTAGGTCTGTAGCAGTTTAGGTCTAGAGTGTCTCCCCATTTGAAGAGGGGGATGATCGCGGCAGCTTTCCAATCTTTAGGAATCTCAGACGATACGAAAGAGAGGTTGAACAGGCTACTAATAGGGGTTGCAACAATTTCGGCAGATAATTTTAGAAAGAGAGGGTCCAGATTGTCTAGCTCGGCTGATTTGTAGGTTTCCAGATTTTGCAGCTCTTAAAGAACATCAGCTATCTGAATTTGGGTGAAGCTAAGCTAGCCTTAGCTTTCTTAACTGCCTGTGTATATTGGTTCCTGACTTCCCTGAAGAGTTTCATATCACGGGGGCTATTCGATGCTAATGCAGTACGCCACAGGATGTTTTTGTACTGGACAAGGGCTGTCAGGTCTGGAATGAACCAAGGGCTATATCTGTTCCTGGTTCTACATTTTTTTAATGGGACATGCTTATTTAAGATGGTGAGGATTGCACTTTTACAGAATAACCAGGCATCCTCTACTGACGAGATGAGGTCAATATCCTTCCAGGATACCCAGGCCAGGTCGATTAGAAAGGCCTGCTTGCTTAAGTGTTTTTGGGAGCGTTTGACAGTGATGAGGGGTGGTCGTTTGACCGCTGACCCATTACGGATGCAGGCAATGAGGCAGTGAGCGCTGAGATCTTGGTTGAAAACAGCAGTGTATTTGGAGGGCAAGTTGGTTAGGATGATATCTATGGGGGTGCCCGTGTTTACTGATTTGGGGTTGTACCTGGTAGGTTCATTGATAATTTGTGTGAGATTGAGGGCATCAAGCTTAGATTGTAGGATGGCCGGGGTGTTAAGCATGTCCCAATTTAGGTCGCCTGGCAGCACGAGCTCTGAAGATAGATGGGGGGCAATCAATTCACATATGGTGTCCAGGGCACAGCTGGGGGCAGAGGGTGATCTATAGCAAGCGGCAATGGTGAGTAAAAGGAGCAGGTTTCTGGACGTGATAGAATAGATTCAAGGCATAATGTACAGACAAAGGTATGGTGGGATGTGAATACATTGGATATAAACCTAGGCATTGATTGATGAGAGATTGTCTCTAGAAACATTTAAACCAGCTGATGTCATCACGTGTGGGAGGTGGAACTAAAGGGTTGGCTAAGGCATATTGCGCAGGGCTAGAGGCTCTACAGTGAAATAAGACAATAATCACTAACCAGAACGGCAATGGACAAGGCATATTGACATTAGGGAGGCATGCGTAGCTGAGTGTTCATAGGGGTCCAGTGAGTAGTTAGGCTGGCTGGAGACACAGCGATTCAGACAGCTAGCAGGCCGGGGCTAGCAAGCTAGCAGAAGGGCCTTAGAGGGACGTCGCGACGGAGGAAGTCTGTTATAGCCTCCTCATGTGGATTAGTAAGGTTCCGTGTATCAAAGGGGTCCAGTCTAATTGGCAAAATAGGTATAGTGGCCCGAGCAATTGGCCGATGGATCTCTTCAGCTAAACAGTCCAATATCCTCTAGATAGCTAGCGGGTCCCAGCTAGCAGGTTAGCAAATGGGCATTCGGGGGACGTCACAACGGAGGGGCCTGTTGGAACAAAAACAACCCTCGGGCAGATTACGTCTGTAGTCCAGTCGTGATGGATAAGCAGGGCTTCGTGTAGTAAAGGGGGTCCAAACCAATTGGCAAAATAGGTATAGTGGCGCAAAAAATTGTCCGATGGACCTATTCAGCTACCAGTCTGATATGCTCTAGACAGCTAGCGGGCCGCGGCTAGCAGGCTAGCAGATGGCCATTCAGGGTATGTCATGATGTAGGAGCCAGTTGAATAACCCCCTTGGACAGTTTACGTCGGTAGTCCAGTTGTGAAGGAGCTCCATACCGGCAGTAAAAGGGGTCCGGGCCAATTGGAAAAATAGGTATTGTAGCCCCGGAGTGGCTGATGGCTACTCCTGGCTTGCAGCTAGCTAGCTGCGATGATCCAGGTGAAAAGGCTCAGAGCTTGCGATAAGAATCCGGGGATATGGAGAGAAAATAGGTCTGGTATGCTCTGGTTTGAATCGTGTTGTGCAAACTGGCAAGAGTTTTCTGAGCTATAGGTTAGCTGATGACCGCTAGCAGTGGTTAGCTGACTAGTAGCTAGTTAGCGGGCTAGCTTCTGTTGGGGGATTCCGGTTCAGAAGTAAAGAAAAATACTTAAGAAAAAAATCTCATCCACACCACATTGGGTGAGGCGTGTTGCAGGAGACTATTTTGAAGTTGAGGTTTAGAAAAATATAAAAAAGATATGCAAAGAAAAATATATAAAGCGATTTATACATGGGACACGATGAGACGAGGACAAAGACGTCTGACTGCTATGCCATCTTGGATTGACCTTGTCACAACACAGTTGATTGGCTCAAACACATTAAGGAAAGATATTCCACAAAATAACTTAAGGCACACCTGTTAATTGAAATGCATTCCAGGTGACTACCTCATGAAGCTGGTTGAGAGAATGCCAAGAGTGTGCAAAGCTGTCAAAGGCAAAGTGTGGCTATTTTGAAGAATCTAAAATATATAATATGTTTTGTTTAACACTTTTTTGCTTACTGCATGATTCCATATTTGTTATTTCATAGTTTTGATGTCTTCACTATTATTCTACAATGTAGAAAATAGTCAAAATTAAGAAAAACCCTTTAATGAGTAGGTGTCCAAACTTGTGACTGGTACTGTCACACCCTGATCTGTTTCACCTGTCTTTGTGCTTGTCTCCACCCCCCCTCTAGGTGTCACCCATCTTCCCCATGATCCCCAGTGTATGTATACCTGTGTTCTCTGTTTGTCTGTTGCCAGTTCGTTTTGTCTGTCAAGCCTACCCGCGGTTTACCCCTTGTCTTTCTATTGTTCCTTTTTTCTAGTTTTGACCATTCTGCCTGCCCTGAGCCTGCCTGTACCTTTTCCCTGCTCGGGATTATTAACCTCTGCCTACCCTGACCCTGCCTGCCGTTCTGTACCTTTTTAAAAAAAAATTACCCCTTTTTTAAATTTTACCCCTTTTTCTCCCCAATTTCGTGGTATCCAATTGTTGTAGTAGCTACTTGTCTCATCGCTATAACTCCCGTACGGGCTCGGGAGAGACAAAGGTTGAAAGTCATGCGTCCTCCGATGCACAACCCAACTGCTTCTTAACACAGTGCGCATCCAACCCGGAAGCCAGCCGCACCAATGCGCCGGAGGAAACACCGTGCACCTGGCCACCTTGGCTAGCGCACACTGCGCCCATCCCGCCACAGGAGTCGCTGGTGCGCGGCCCCCTTGAACTTTGCGACCTTTTGCCACATTTCAGGCTTCAAACATAAAGATATATAACTGTATTTTTTGTGAAGAATCAACAACAAGTGGGACACAATCATGAAGTGGAACGACATTTATTGGATATTTCAAACTTTTTTAACAAATCAAAAACTGAAAAATTGGGCGTGCAAAATTATTCAGCCCCTTTACTTTCAGTGCAGCAAACTCTCTCCAGAAGTTCAGTGAGGATCTCTGAATGATCCAATGTTGACCTAAATGACTAATGATGATAAATACAATCCACCTGTGTGTAATCAAGTCTCAGTGTAAATGCACCTGCACTGTGATAGTCTCAGAGGTCCGTTAAAAGCGCAGAGAGCATCATGAAGAACAAGGAACACACAAGGCAGGTCCGAGATACTGTTGTGAAGAAGTTTAAAGCCGGATTTGGATACAAAAATATTTCCCAAGCTTTAAACATCCCAAGGAGCACTGTGCAAGCGATAATATTGAAATGGAAGGAGTATCAGACCACTGCAAATCTACCAAGACCTGGCCGTCCCTCTAAACTTTCAGAATCATACAAGGAGACGACTGATCAGAGATGCAGCCAAGAGGCCCATGATCACTCTGGATGAACTGCAGAGATCTACAGCTGAGGTGGGAGACTCTGTCCATAGGACAACAATCAGTCGTATATTGCACAAATCGGGCCTTTATGGAAGAGTGGCAAGAAGAAAGCCATTTCTTAAAGATATCCATAAAAAGTGTCGTTTAAAGTTTGCCACAAGCCACCTGGGAGACACACCAAACATGTGGAAGAAGGTGCTGTGGTCAGATGAAACCAAAATTGAACTTTTTGGCAACAATGCAAAACGTTATGTTTGGCGTAAAAGCAACACAGCTCATCACCCTGAACACACCATGGGCATCGATCGGTTGAAGAGCATGCATTTAGTTTTACTTGCATTTAAGAGCAGTTGGAGGCCACTGAAGGAGAGTTGTATGGCATTGAAGCTCATCTGGAGGTTAGTTAACACAGTGTCCAAAGAAGGACCAGAAGTATACAGAATGGTGTCGTCTGCGTAGAGGTGGATCAGAGAGTCACCAGCAGCAAGGCCATCATTGATGTATACTGTCTTCACGATCACTGTCTTCAAACTCCCTGTCATAAATGAGCCAAGGCACAGCTTGCATGTAATTCCACATCTTTAATTGAAGTGAAACCTTCACAAAAAACAGGTAAACAGAAACCAAATGTGGCGCACACAAACACTCACAGAAAATAAATAATTACCCACAAACACAGGTGGGAAAAAGGCTACCTAAGTATGATTCCCAATCAGAGACAACGATAGACATCTGCCTCTGATTGGGAACCATGCCAACAAAGAAACAGACAAACTAGAATGCCCACCCAAATCACACCCTGACCTAACCAAATAGAGAAATAAAAAGGCTCTCTAAGGTCAGGGCGTGACAAGTAGTTGGTGAACCAGGTGAGGCAGTCATTTGAGAAGCCAAGGCTATTGAGTCTGCCGATAAGAATGCAGTGATTGACAGAGTCGAAAGCCTTGGCCAGGTTGATGAATATGGCTGCACAGTAACGTTATGATATCGTTTAGGACCTAGAGCATGGCTGAGGTTCACCCATGACCAGCTCTGAAACCAGATTGCATAGCGGAGAAGGTACGGTGGGATTGGAAATGGTCGGTAATCTGTTTGTTAACTTGGCTATCGAAGACCTTAGAAAGGTAGGGTAGGATAGATATACAGTGAGCACCATAATTCATTGGACAGTGACCATTTTTTGTTATTTGGGTTTTGTACTCTTATCACTTTGAGTTTGAAAGGATACAATGACAATGAGTGAAGTGCAGACTTACAGCTTTAATTTGAGGGTATTTTCATACATATCGGATTAACCGTTTAACCATTTATATCAAAAGACCCGGTAGACTGAAGAAGACCACTGTAGTGGATGACCGGAGAATACTCTCTATGGTGAAGAAAATCCCTGACAACAGCCCAACAGATCAAAAACACTCTCCTGGATGCAGTTGTAGATGTGTCAAAGTCTACCATATGTAGAAGACTACACCAGCAGGACTACAGAGGGTACACTACAAGATGCAAACCACTGATAAGCCTGAAAAACAGAAAGGCGAGATTACAGTTTGCTAAAAAGCACCTAAAAGAGCCCCTAGAGTTCTGGAAAAAAGTATTGTGGACACATGAGACAAAGATTAACATGTACCAGAGTGATGGATGGAAGAAAGTGTGGGGGAAAAAAATACATGCCCATGATCCAAAGCATACCACCTCATCCGTGAAACATGGTGGAGGGGGTGTTATGGTTTGGCCTGTATGGCTGACAGTGGAACGGGCTTACTTGTCTTCATCGATGATGTGACTGCAGACAGAAGTAGAACAATGAATTCTGAAGTCTACAGAAATATTTTATCTGCTCAGATAAAACTAAATGCCTACAAACTCATTGGACGGCACTTCATCAAGCAACAAGGCAATGACCCTAAACATACTGCTAGAGCAACGAAGGGGTTTTTGATGGCCAAAAAGTGGAAAATCATTGACTGGTCGAGTCAATCACTGGATCTGAATCCAATTGAACATGCATTTTACATGCTGAAGAGGAGACTGAAGGCAATAAGTCCCCAAAACAAGCAGGAACTGAAGATAGCTGCAGTACAGGCCTGGCAGAGCATCACCAGGCAAGATACCCAGCGTCTGGTGATGTCGATGCAAGCAGTCATTGTATGCAAAGGATATGCTACCAAATATTAACAATGATTGCTTTATTCTACATTCTGTTAAACTGTCCAATAATTTTTTTTTGGGGGGGGGGACTGTGTACAGAAGCTTCTATAATTTCCAAACGGTTCATCCGATATGTATGGAAATACCCTCAAGAAGATGCACTTCACTCTCATTTTCATTGTATCCTTTCAAACTCAAAGTGCAAGAGTACAGAACCAAAATAACAAAACAATGGTCACTGTCCAATAAATTATGGTGCTCACTGTAGGTCTGTAGCAGTTTAGGTCTAGAGTGTCTCCCCATTTGAAGAGGGGGATGATCGCGGCAGCTTTCAATCTTTAGGAATCTCAGACGATACGAAAGAGAGGTTGAACAGGCTACTAATAGGGGTTGCAACAATTTCGGCAGATAATTTTAGAAAGAGAGGGTCCAGATTGTCTAGCTCGGCTGATTTGTAGGTTTCCAGATTTTGCAGCTCTTAAAGAACATCAGCTATCTGAATTTGGGTGAAGCTAAGCTAGCCTTAGCTTTCTTAACTGCCTGTGTATATTGGTTCCTGACTTCCCTGAAGAGTTTCATATCACGGGGGCTATTCGATGCTAATGCAGTACGCCACAGGATGTTTTTGTACTGGACAAGGGCTGTCAGGTCTGGAATGAACCAAGGGCTATATCTGTTCCTGGTTCTACATTTTTTGATGAGACAAGGACACCCCTACCGACCAAGCCCTCCCTAACCGGGGCGATGCTAGGCCAATTGTGCGTCGCCCCACAGACCTCCCGGTCGCGGACGGTTACGACAGAGCCTGGGCGCGAACCCAGGGACTCTGATGGCACAGCTGGCGCTGCAGTACAGCGCCCTTAACCACTGCGCCACCCGGGAGGCCCTCGTTCTGTACCTTTTGACTCTGATCTGGATTGCTGAACTTTGCCTGCCCTTGACAGCCTCCACCCTAACTATTCAGGCTCCCGAGTGGCGCAGCAGTTTAAGGCACTGCATCTAGGTGCTAGAGACCCTGGTTCGATCCCGGGCTGTATCACAACCGGATGTGATCGAGAGTCCCATAAGGCGGTGCACAATTGGCCCAGCATTGTCCGGGTAAGGTGAGTGTTTGGCTGGGCTAGGCCGTCATTGTAAAATAAGAATTTGTTCTTAACTGACTTGCATAGTTAAATAAAGGGTAAACATTGTTTTAAATAGCAGCCACTCTACTCATAGCCTCAACACTATCTACCAAGGCAGCATGCTCCTCTCTGTAAATCATCCATCTTCTCACAGCCTTTACCCTAACTACCCAGCCAGGCAGCCTCAGCCATACTGCACTGGAACAATGTCAACACCATTCCTATTCAAGTAAATTTCACGGCTTACTGAAAAAGTGCTTAAGAGTTTGCTGTGAATACTAGTAGCATTTAGGGCACAATTCATAATGGTTTCACTGATAATGGGTATTTGATCATTTGTTGTTTGATTCTTCCCCATCTAACCTCTCTGGTGTTCTCTCTGTTTCTCTCATGCTCCCTCTCTCTCAAGTTGGTCCCATCTTAAAATAATTTCTCACATTGATTGTGTTCTCTTGCTTCTCCCAGATGATTTTCTTTGTGTCGATTTTGTTCAACAGTTGCCTCAGCGAGAGCACAGAGCTGTTCAGCGGTCTGAGCTGGGGCTCTAGGGTAAACGAGAGAGAGAGACATATGTAAACAGGTTTCCCATGCCAATAAAGCCCTAAAATTGAGAGAAGGGGAAAGGGGGAGGGAGAGAGCGAGGGAGGGGGAGGGAAAGAAAGAGGGAGAGAGAGTGTGGGGGGGGGGACTGCAGGGCTACCCATTAGAAGCCCTGTGTTTCATTAATTCCCCCTGCCTAGTCTTACAGTAAATAGGTTACAGCTATAGGCATGTTCTCTCATTTATAGGAAAAAAGGAGTATTACTTGTACAATAGCATACTTTCCAGTGACAGAAAGTCACTGCATTCATTTCAGAGCTCATGCATAAATGAAACCCAGACCTTGCTTTGTTACTTGTCAGCTCAGTCCTAGAACAGTGTGAAAGGTGCAGAGCCATTTTGTCCTGAATTGTTCGGAATCATGTCCCAGGAGAGATCAAAATCTATTTCATTTGTCTGCAATAGCATGTTATCTAGCTCAACAAAAACAAGAAGAAGCACTAACTGTAGCCAATCAAGGGCCATATTCAGCACATAGCATAAGACAACATTCCCCAGGTATAATTAAATCCACTCATGCATTGCACAGCACTTATTTTGATCGCTGATCATTTTCCTGCACTGTAGGAAATGTAAACGTATAGTGTATGAGTTTTAAAAAGGCTTCAAGTTTGTACAGTACTTTACACTGACATTTTAGACTTGATTTGCCCTAACGAAAAATGTATCAACCCCTACAAAAATGTCCATTAATTATAATCCACTTTTCCTGTTGCTGCAGGATTATTTTCCTACTGTAGCAAACTGGCTCAAATTAAGATCCTACATCTGTAGCTGATGAGGGTTTGAAAGTTAAAAATTATGTCAATGGATGGTAGTTAAATTCTCTACTGACCAACTCAATTGGTCACAAAGTTATAACTATATACCTTTAATCACTTTATATGGTACTACACTCAGCGGGCGAGGGTCAATGGTTGTCCAAGCAGCCCAATAGAAAGCATTATCAACTTGAGGTGAATGGTGAAAGAGTAAGATACTGGCTATATGTGCTTTATGGCTGTTGGGCTGTTAGCAAGGGCCCGTAAGTAAGCATTTCGCAGTTAGTCTACGCCTGTTTGCGAAGCATCAATCAAATGCATTTATAAAGCCCTTCTTTTTTTTTACATCGGCCAATGTCACAAAGTGCTGTACAAAACCCAGCCTAAAACCCCAAACAGCAAGCAATGCAGATGTAGAAGCACGGTGGCTAAGAAAAACTCCCTAGAAAGGCCAGAACCTAGGAAGAAACCTAGAGAGGAACCAGGCTCTGAGGGGTGGCCAGTCCTCTTCAGGCTGTGCCGGGTGGAGATCATAACAGAACATGGCCAAGATGTTCAAATGATCATAGATAACCAGCAGCGTCAGATAATAATAATCACAGTGGTTTTCGAGGGTGCAACAGGTCAGTTGGCTTTCATAGCCGATCATTCAGAGTTAGAGAGAGCCCAATGTATGACCATATTAGAGATACATATTTCCCCCAGATCACACAGATCCACAAAGAATTCGAAAACAAATCCAATTTTGAAAAACTCCCATATCTACTGGGTGAAATTCCACAGTGTGCCATCACAGCAGCAAGATTTGTGACCTGTTGCCACGAGAAAAGGGCAACCAGTGAAGAACAAACACCATTGTAAATACAACCCATATTTATGCTTATTTATTTTATCTTGTGTCCTTTAACTATTTGTACATTGTATATATATATATATATATATATATATATATAATATGACATTTGTAATGTCTTTACTGTTTTGAAACTTCTGTATGTGTAATGTTTACTGTTCATTTTTGTTGTTTTTCACCTCATATATTCACTTTGTATGTTGTCTACCTCACTTGCTTTGGCAATGTTAACACATGTTTCCCATGCCAATAAAGCCCTTGAATTGAATTTAATTGAATTGAGAGCAGGTGTGGTAGAGAGAGAGTCCAAAACAGCAGGTCCAGGACAAGGTAGCACATCCAGTGAACAGGTCAGAGTTCCAAGAATGTGACAAATAAAATAGGATTTGATTGAATATAATACCCACTCTGACCCCATCTTTCTGCTACACGTGGAGCTGTCCACCTGGGGCCCTGATATCTGACCCAGACTAGATGCAGGCTAGCAGTGGCATACCGCAGTTTCCAAACCATGGTTGACCAAATCCCTCACCAAAATGGCTGACCTTTATCTCATCATAAGAAGGTTCATGGACATTCTAGTATTCTAATTCTTATTTCTAATTCCGAATTCTATGTGGCTACAGGGTCAGACGATTAGGTTACGTATAGTACTAATCATGCATTTGACAGGCTGTTTATCACTGGCACATGTTCAGTATATACACAGCTACGGTGTGACACACACACACACACACACACACACACACACACACACACACACACACACACACACACACACACACACACACACACACACACACACACACAGGCTGTGACATGGTAAAAAGTTTATCCAAGGCAGATGGAGCAGGTAGGCTTTCAGTCAACTCAGCACGTGTCAGGCCCTGTTTGGCTGACTGGCAATTTCACACTGATCCAAATGTGTGAAACAGATACCTCCAAGGTTATGAGGGTGGTAGGCAGCCTAGTGGTTAGAGCGTTGGGCCAGTAACCAAAGAGGCGCCGGTTGGTATAACCGAGCCTACAAGGTGAAAAATCTGTTGATGTGTCCTTGAGCAAGGCACTTAACCCTCATTTTCTCCAGGGGCACCGTACTAGTATGGCTGACCCTATAGAACAACACATTTTGCTGCACCCATCTGTTGAATGTGACAATAAAACATATTTTATTTTTCAATAAGCATGCAGTATTGTATACAACTTTGCATTGGTTAACTCCGGGCAGTTCAGGTTAATTAGCTACCCTGCTCAAGAGCACAACAGTGTTCTGTCATGATATCACTACCACTACCTGTTGTATCACTACCATAGTTAAGTGACTCCAATAGACTTTGACTCTACACCAAAGTGGTTAATGATACTGAAGCACTTCTCCTTCATTCGTTTACTTACATCACTATGCCTGTTGCCCCAGTGTCTGCTGTTTGAATGTGTTTGGAATGGTCACGACAGCTCTGACTAATCTCTCCTGATCCTTTAATAACCTGAGAGAGATGCTCAAGGTGAGGGAAAGGAGCCAAATGAGTAAACATGTGGGAGGAAGATAGATATCGAAATGAAGAGTTCCTTTTGGCACAGAACTTTTAGAGCAGAGTGAAATGCTTACTCAGAATATGAACAGGACATTAAAGAGTGGAGCTGATTTAAGGAAATCTCAAATTGTAAGTACCTTATGTGAACATGGCCTCATATTGTCTATATCCCCTAACCATTTGATTGAGTATAATTGCCTCCTCATATATATATTAAGTACAAGTAGTATAGGCTTTTTGTGTACTTTACTAAGGGTTGCAAAGGGAGGGTATATTACTGGAAAATGTTCAAGTGTACCAGTAAACTACAATCATTTTGTTATCTTTCAAGGATTTTATATCATCCATCACAATACATCTAGTGGCCCCTTTGAGTACTTTAGATTATCACAGGTGTCTGTAATAATCTCAAATCAAATGTTATTGGTCACATACACATGGTTAGCAGGTGTTATTGTGAGTGTAGCGAAATGCTTGTGCTTCTCGTTAGATATTGCTGCACTGTCGGAACAAGTAATCTAACAATTCCACAACAACTACCTAATACACTCAAATCTAAGTAAAGGAATGGAATAAGAATACATAAATATATGGATGAGCAATGACAGAGCAGAATTGGCAAGATGCAATAGATTATATAAAATATAGTATATACATATGAGAAGGGAAATGCAAGATATGTAAACATTAATAAAGTGGCATTATTAAAGTGACTAGTGATCCATTTATTAAAGTGGCCAATGATTTCAAGTCTGTATGTAGCCAGCAGCCTCTGTGTGTTAGGGATGGCTGGTTAACAGTCTGATGGCCTTGAGATGGAAGCTGTTTTTCAGTCTCTCGGACCCAGCTTGGATGCACCTGTACTGACCTCGCCTTCTGGATAGAAGTGGGGTGAACAGGCAGTGGCTCGGGTTGTTGATGATCTTTTTGGCCTTCCTGTGACATCGGGTGCTGTAGGTGTCCTGGAGGGCAGGAAGTGTGCCCCCGGTAATGCATTGGGGCAGATCGCACCACCCTCTGGAGAGCCTTGCGATTGCGGAGAGTGCAGTTGCCGTACCATGCAGTGATACGGGGCGGTAGGTAGCCTAGTGGTTAGAGCGTTGGACTAGTAGCCGAAAGGTTGCAAGATTGAATCCCTGAGCTGACAAGGTAAAAATCTGTCGTTCTGCCCCTGAACAAGGCAGTTTAACCCACTGTTCCTAGGCCGTCATTGAAAATAAGAATTTGTTCATAACTGATTTGCCTAGTTAAATAAAGCAAAATACAGCCAGACAGGATGCTTTCAATTGTGCATTTGTGAGGGTTTAAGGTGACAAGCCAAATTTCTTTAGCCTCTTGAGGTTGAAGAGGCTCTGTTGCACCTTCTTCATCACACTGTCTGTGTGGATGGTCCATTTCAGTTTGTCAGTGATGTGTACGCCAAGGAACTTGACGTTTCCACCTTCTCCACTGAAGTCCTGTCGATGTAGATGATAATGTGCACCCTCTGTTGTTTCCTGAAGTCCACAATCATCTCCTTTTTTTGTTGACGTGAGTGAGAGGTAGTTTTCCAGGCACCACACTCTGAGCCCTCACCTCCTCCCTGTAGGCTGTCTCATCATCTTTGGTAATCAAGCCTACTACTGTTGTGTCGTCTGCAAACGTGATAATTGAGTTGGCCACGCTGCTTGGCCACGCAGTCATGGGTGAACAGGGAGTATAGGAGGAGCTGAGCATGCACCCCTGATGAGGATCAGGGGAGTGGAGGGGATGTTTCCTTTCTTCACCACCTGGTGGTGACCCGTCAGGATGGGGTTCAGACCCAGGGCCTCAAGCTTAATAATGAGCTTGGAGGGTACAATGGTGTTGAATGCTGAGCTTTAGTCAATAAACAGCATTCTTACATAGGTATTGCTCTAGTCCAGATGGGATAGGACAGTGTGCAGAGTGATGGTGATTGCATCGTCTGTTTATCTTTTGGGGCGGTAAGCAAATTGAACTGGGTCTAGGGTCTGATGCTGCCACAATGCAACCACGCAGTGATGTTGCCATGTTTCCTCCAGACGTGACACTTGGCATTTAGGCTAAAGAGCTCAATCTTGGTTTTATCAGACTAGAGAATCTTGTTTCTGTGGCCACTGTGTTCTTGGGGGCTTTCAGTGCTGCAGACATTTTTTGGGAACTCTTCCCCAGATCTGTGCCTCGACATAATCCTGTTTCGGAGCTCTACGGACAATTCCTTCGACCTCATGGCTTGGGTCAGGGCTGGTCAGGGAGGCCACAGTTCCACTGGACATGGTAACGCAGGGGGAATCATAGGGAGCGGATTAGTCTCTTCCTTATCGATTCAGCTGCGTTTCCAGTGGTGCTGGGGATTCCCTGGCTGGCCAGTCACAATCCCAGGATTTTGTGGAGACAGTGGGTTCTCCAGGGGTGGTCAGAGGAGTGTTCAGGTAGGTGTATGGGAGTTTCCATCAGTGCCATGTCGGTGGAGAGTCCAGACCAGGTTTCCACTGTGCGCATTCCCTCTGAGTATGCCGATTTGGCTATCGCCTTTTGTAAGAAGAGGGTGACTAAATTACCACCTCATCGACAGGGGGATTGTGTGATAAACCTCCAGGTAAACGCTGAGCTTCCCAGGAGTCACGTGTACCCATTGTCACAGGAGGAGACGTTGTATGTCACGGAATCTCTGGGACAGGGGTACATTCGGCCCTCCATTTCACCCGTCTCCTCGAGTTTCTTTTTTGTGAAGAAAAAGGAGGGAGGTCTGCATCTGTGCATTGATTATCGAGGTCTCAATTCCATCACAGGGTTTAGTTACCGGTTTAGTTACCCGCTACCTCTCATCGCTACGGCGGTGGAATCATTTTACAGAGTGTGGTTTTTCACTAAACTGGACCTCAGGAGCGCGTATAATCTGGGGTGTATGTGGGAGGGAGACGAGTGGAAAACCGCGTTTAGTACCACATTGGGGCATTATGAGTACCTCGTCATGCCGTATGGGTTAAACACGCGCCGCGCATGTGTCTCTGGTGCGCAAGGTGCTTGGTAGACTGCTGAAGCATGACCTATACGTCAAGGCTGAGAAGTGTGTGTTCTCCAAACGAGCCTTCTCCTTCCTGGATTATCGCATTTCCACCTCGGGGGTGGTGATGGAGTGTGACCGCGCTAAGGCCGTGCATAATTGGCCGACTCCAACCACGGTGAAGGAGGTGCAGTGGTTTTTAGGGTTTGCCAATTAATACTGGAGGTTTATCCAAGGTTTTGGCCAGGTAGCGGCCCCCATTACCTCACCGCTGAAGGGGGGGGGTGCGTTTACGGTGGTCGGCAGAGTCTGACAGAGCCTTCAATCGGTTGAAGGCACTGTTCACTGATGCGCCCGTGTTGGCGCACCCGGACCCCTCTTTAGCGTTCATTGTGGAGGTGGACGCTTCCGAGGCTGGGGTGGGTGCCGTGCTATCACAGCGCTCGGGTACGCCACCGAAACTCCGCCCCTGCGCTTTCTTTTCAAAGAAGCTCGGCCCGGCGGAGCGTAACTATGATGTGGGGGACCGGGAGTTGTTAGCTGTGTTAAAGGCCCTGAAGGTGTGGAGACACTGGCTTGAGGGGGCTAAGCACCCTTTTCTCATCTGGACTGACCACCGGAATCTGGAGTGTATCCGGGCAGCTAGGAGACTGAATCCGCGTCAGGCAAGGTGGGCCATGTTCTTCATCCGATTTAGGTTCACCATCTCGTATAGACCAGGTTCCCTGAACATGAAGGCCGATGCGCTGTCCCGTCTCTATGACACAGAGGATCGGCCCATCGATCCTACTCCCATCCTTCCAGCCTCTAGGCTGGTGGCATCGGTGGTATGGGAGGTGGACACGGACATTGAGCAGGCGTTACGGGTGGAACCTGCACCTCCAAAATGTCCAAAGGGTCACAAGTACGTGCCGCTTGGTGTTCCTGATGAATTTATTCGATGGGCTCACACCTTACCCTCTTCGGGTCATCCTGGTGTGGCGAGGACAGTGCAGGGTCTTAGGGGGAAGTACTGGTAGCCCACCTTGGCTAGGGACGTGAGGTTCTTTGTCTCTTCCTGTTCGGTGTGCGCCCAGAGTAAGGCTCCTAGGCACCTTCCTAGAGGGAAGTTACAGCCCCTCCCCGTTCCACAACGGCCGTGGTCTCACCTGTCAGTGGACATCTGAGGGTCTCGGTCAGTTTGACCTCTGGTTATCACCCCGAGAGTAATGGGCAGGTGGAGAGAGTGAACCAGGCGTTGGGTATGTTTCTGCGGTCGTATTGCCAGGTCCGGCCAGGGGAGTGGTCAAGGTACGTCCCATGGGCGGAGTTGGCCCAGAACTCACTCCGCCACTCCTCCACGAACATGTCACCATTTCAATGCGTGTTGGGCTACCAGCCGGTCCTGGCGCCGTGGCATCAGAGTCAGACCGAGGCTCCTGCGTTGGAGGAGTGGGTGCAGCGCTCCAAGGAGACCTGGAGGGCCGTCCAGGAATCCCTTAAGCAAGCCGGTTGACGGCAGAAGAGAAGTGCTGACCGCCACCGCAGTGAGGCCCCCGTGTTCATACCGGGGGACAGCGTCTGGCTCTCGACCCGAAACCTACCTCTCCACTTGCACTGCCGGAAGCTTAGGCCGCAGTGTGTGGGGCCCTTCAAAGTCCTGAGGAGGATAATCGAGGTGTGTTACAGATTACAACTCCCTTCCTATTATCGTATTAACCCCTCGTTTCATGTGTCTCTCCTCAGGCTGGTGGTAGCTGGTCCCCTGCAAGAAGGTGAGGTGCCGGAGGTCCCTCCGCCCCCTCTGGACATCGAGGGGTCCCCGGTGTTGGGGTCGGCGGCGAGGGTCCCTGCACTAGAGGCGCCACCAAAGTGGGTCAAGACAGAGGTGGAGCGGGGTCTACGTCCTGCATCAGAGCCGCCACTGCGGAGAAATGCCCACCCAGACCCTCCCCTATAAGTTCAGGTTTTGCGGCCGGAGTCCGCACCTTGGGGGGGGTGTACTGTCACGCCCTGACCTTAGAGAGCTTTTTATGTCTCTATTTTGGTTTATTCAGGGTGTGATTTGGGTGGGCATTCTATGTTCATTTTTCTATGTTTTGGTATTTCTTTGTTTTGGCCGGGTATGGTTCTCAATCAGGGACAGCTTTCTATCATTGTCTCTGATTGGGAACCATACTTCGGTAGAATTTTCCCACCTGTGTTTTGTGGGTAGTTGTTTTCTGTTTAGTGTCCTGCAGCCGACAGGACTGTTTCGGTTTTGTTTCTCACTTTGTTATTTTGTTCTAGTGTTCAGTGTTAATAAAAATCATGAACATTACAACGCTGCGCTTTGGTCCGATCCTTCTTCATCCGACGACCGTTACAAGTAGTGTGGTGGAGATTGAAGGAGAGGAAGAGAAGGTTTGAAGGGAAAGAAATACATCAATGGGACAGCTAAGGTCTTCACTAGACTAACCTAGAATTACTAGACTTAACCTTGAAGGGAGAAAAAAAATCAACTTCATGTTCATAATCTCAAGACCCACCACAATAGCAACATACTGTATGTGAAAATTGAACATTTCTGTTTTGAAGAAAAAAAGATAAAGGAAGATAAGTGTTTACGATGACATAATCTGTGTGCATCGTGATTTTAACCAATAATGAATAGGCATTGCCTACTTATTGGTTGATGATGTCATCGGAAACACTTATCTTCCTCTATATTTTTGACTATAAAACATAGAACAACAGTATATTCCTGTTGGGGTGGTGCTGGAGATTATGAATATGAAGTTGAACATATTTGAAATGTCCCTTTAATAGAGTTTTTTTAAATGCTTACACAAATGAACATGTTAACCAACATCCTGATTACAAATTCACATTAATGCTGATGTGTGCTGAAATAGGGAATAGGGGACGCCTTATATTCTTAATCCTCTGTGAGGTTGCATAAACAGAGCTCCTCTGGCTGAAACATGAGTTGACACGTTTTATCTGTGCTGTCGTGACTGTAGAGACGGATGCTGCCTCTCCCTGGAAATCTCGGGATTTGTGTCAGGTCTTGAAATGGATGTTACCATAACATAGCCTGTATGATCTCAACCAGTGGAGGCTGCTGTCGGGAGAACAGCTCATAATAATGGCTGGAATGGAGTAAATGGAATGGTATCATATGGTTTTCATATGTTTGATACCATTCCATTCACTCCATTTAACTCCATTCCATCCATTATTATGAGCTGTCCTTTCCTCAGCAGCCTCCACTGATCTCAAACCAGAACTGTTTTAAACTAATACTAAATCATAGGTGCTGGCCTCTCCCTATTTTACTTAATGGATTGTTTGTTCAGAGCATTAGAAACTGAAATCTTTAGTTGTGTCTTTAGTTCTGACGTACAGTACCCATGAGACCACTAGAGGGCCCTTTGGTCATTCGACTGTATGAAAGGGCAACAAAGCAGACTATTTCCCATGGGAAAACACTGGGGCCCCACAAGGGTACGTGCTCAGCCCCCTCCTGTACTCCCTGTTCACCCATGACTGCGTGGCCATGTACGCCTCCAACTCATTCATCAAGGGGCGGCTGGGTAGGCTAGTGGTTAGAGCGTTGGACTAGTAACCGAAAGGTTGTGAGTTCGAATCCCCGAGCTGACAAGGTACAGATTTGTCGTTCTGCCCCTGAACAGGCAGTTAACCCTAGGCCGTCATTGAAAATAAGAATTTGTTCTTAACTGACTTGCCTAGTAAAAAAAATGTTTTTTAAAGTTGCAGATGACACAATGACAAGACAGCCTACAGGGAGGAGGTAAGGGCACTCGAAGTGTGGTGTCAGGAAAACAACCTCTCACTCAACATCAAGAAAACAAAGGAGTTGACTGTGGACTTCAGGAAATAGCAGAGGGAGCAGCCCCCTATCCACATCGACGGGACAGCAGTGGAGAAAGTGGAAAGTTTTAAGGTCCTTGGCGTACACATCACGGACAAACTGTACTGGTCCACCCACACAGAAAGTGTGGTGAAGAAGGCACAACAGCGCCTCTTCAACCTCAGGAGGCTGAAGAAGTTTGGCTTGTCACCTAAAACCCTCACAAACTTTTACAGATGCACAATTGAGAGCATTCTGTCGGGCTGTATCACCGCCTGGTACGGCAACTGCACCGCCCTCAACCGCAAGGCTCTCCAGAGGGTGGTGCGATCTGCACAACACATCACCGGGGGCAAACTACCTGCCCTCCAGGACACCTACAGCACCCGATGTCACAGGAAGGACAAAAATATCATCAAGGACAACAACCGTCTGAGCCACTGCCTGTTCACCCCACTACCATCCAGAAGGCAAGGTCAGTACAGGTGCATCAAAGCTGGGACCGAGAGATTGAAAAACAGCTTCTATCTCAAGTCTATCAGACTGTTAATTAAACAGCCATCACTAACACAGAGAGGCTGCTGTCTACATACAGACTCGAGTCATTGGCCACTTTAATAAATCGATCACTAGTCACTTTAAGTAATGCCACTTTAATAATGTTTACATATTTTATATTACTCATCACATATGTAAATATGGTATTTTATACCATCTATTGCATCTTGCCAATGCCGCTCGGTCATCTATCATCCATATATTTATATGTACATATTCTTATTCCATCCATTTAGATTTATGTGTATTAGGTAGTTGTTGTGGAATTGTTCGATTACTTGTTAGATATTACTGCACTGTTG
The DNA here is from genome assembly GCF_023373465.1 of Oncorhynchus keta. Classification (NCBI taxonomy): domain Eukaryota; kingdom Metazoa; phylum Chordata; class Actinopteri; order Salmoniformes; family Salmonidae; genus Oncorhynchus; species Oncorhynchus keta. Next base: position 33,741,166 of record NC_068432.1, read on the forward strand.
AAACTAGAAGCACAAGCATTTCACTACACTCACATTAACATCTGCTAACCATGAGTATGTGACCAATACAATTATTTGATTTGAGTAAATTCTAGCTATGAAAAGCAATCAGCCTGAGCAGCTAACCCTACATTAACCCAGCCATTAGCTTTACACGAGGGAGTCCATTCTCATTTGGTTCCTGTGCTGCTGTATCAATTCCCTTCTGATGGAGTCGCAGATGGATTTCCCTCTCGTTTACTGTTAAATGAGACCTAATACAGGAGAATCTCAGTGTTCTTGAGATTAATCTTGATTATTATGCAGAGAATCTGGCTGCCTTGGAAAGTATTTGTTTTGTTTGTGTTGTAGAAACTGCCTGTTCTTTGTTTTTTTGTGTTGTAGAAACTTACAGTTCTTTGTTTTGTTTGTGTTGTAGATACGGTCAGTTCTTTGTTTTGTTTGTGTTGTAGATACGGTCAGTTCTTTGTTTTGTTTGTGTTGTAGATACGGTCAGTTCTTTGTTTTGTTTGTGTTGTAGATACGGTCAGTTCTTTGTTTTGTTTGTGTTGTAGATACGGTCAGTTCTTTGTTTTGTTTGTGTTGTAGATACGGTCAGTTCTTTGTTTTGTTTGTGTTGTAGATACAGTCAGTTCTTTGTTTTGTTTGTGTTGTAGATACGGTCAGTTCTTTGTTTTGTTTGTGTTGTAGATACGGTCAGTTCTTTGTTTTGTTTGTGTTGTAGAAACTGCCTGTTCTTTGTTTTTTTGTGTTGTAGAAACTTCCAGTTCTTTGTTTTGTTTGTGTTGTAGATACGGTCAGTTCTTTGTTTTGTTTGTGTTGTAGAAACTGCCTGTTCTTTGTTTTTTTGTGTTGTAGAAACGGTCAGTTCTTTGTTTTGTTTGTGTTGTAGAAACGGTCAGTTCTTTGTTTTGTTTGTGTTGTAGAAACTGCCAGTCCAAGTAGAATGATACTGCTGGCTATAAGCAAAGCAGGCACATTAAATTAGAACAAGACAGAACACTTTTAGTTGTTTCTGTTGTTTTATTTTTTGATGGTAACAGGCAGAGGCTGTGGTGTGAGAAAGGTTGGTTGTGTCCGTGACTCTGAACCAACCAGACCCGTAGGCCCGTGGGTGGCATTCTGCCCATCTTTCTGGGAGGCAGTGGATTTGGAGGGCGGTCCAAGACCGTTTTTGCTGCTCAGCCTCATTAGAACAATATTACAGAGAATATCCCCCTACGCCACCCACACGCCCCGTCTCAGTCTAACTGAAACAGGCTCCTTCTTTCTCTCTTTTTCTTTCTTTATCTCTCTCCCTCTTTCGCTCTCTCACGCTCGCTTTTTCTCTTCTATGTACTCTCTCTCTCTCTCTCCGCCCACACAGTGAGGTGAGAAAGCAGCCAGCTCCAGCAGGAACTGGGAAATACCCACATCCTCTGAGCCCTCTATCTGCCAAGAAACAGAGCAACACAAAACAAAAGTTGATGCATGGCTCTGTTGGCTCAGGAGGTGTAGCCTTCATCTTACAGATATTGCACAAAACAAAAGCCCCAGAGCCACTCTGCTGAGGAGAGCTAAGGAGAGACAGATGGAGCTCCCTGGTGTTCAGAGGGGAGAGTGAACGCACGACAAGTCAATGCCAATGAGGTTTATTACAATATAAAGGAGTGGCTGAGTACACCTTATATTCATTCCTATGGGGAAATCAACTTGCCATTCTAATCCTTATGTATTATTAGAGAGAAGAGGATAGCAAGATAAAAACAGACCGTACGACATGCAGAGCAAAATAACAAGAGAGCAGCACAGGCTGAATGCAGAGGAAGGGAGAGTAGGATGGATGGGAATCGAGAGTAGGAAATAGAGAGAGGGAGTTGATTTATTGCCACCTCGATGAATCAATAAACTCACAACTCTGAGCTCCAGTTAGCCGCTGCTGCAGGCCTTTCCTTGGCTGCTCCGGAGCAGAAAGGCCGACAGATGTGAGGACCAGAGAAAAAACATGTATACTATGAGGCTCCTGCTCTCACACAGCCTAGAAGCAGAAGGTGCGAGGAGAGGGCGTTCAAACCCCCAGGCAAACAGGACTGTGATTAAGAGGAGAGGGAGGGAGCTCAGGCCAGTGTGTGTGTAGTCTGGTACATCTTCCCATGAATGCTGTATATGTAAATCTCTCCATGCCCACTTGTCATTATCATTTCTTTTACAAACGTCCTCCTACTGCAATGTCCAGCTGTAGGCTAGAGGAGGGAGGTCAACCCTCACCCCAAAACCATAACATATACTTCCATGACATATCTAGCTAGAGTCCTGCGCTCCAGTGTCACTTCCGCACGGTGCAGCTGCCTCATAGCTTTGTAATTCATATTTAATCAGACTGTGGCAAAGAGCAGGTTTTTGTTTTGTGCCTCTATTCTGCTTAGTCTCAGAGCCAGTGAAGTGTGTGACGATAGACAATGACAGTGTCAGAGGACCAGTAGCTCCACTCTTCTCAGTTTGAACTCTCCACTTTATCATCTGACGATTGATGTGATCCTTAAATGCCATATACTTTATTTGCCATTACAGCCTTTTTTAAACAGATTTATCTTGTACGCTGAGATAGGGTTGAGTAAAACACATTGTCGGGAGTGCCAGTTAGATGCCTCTGCTCTGTGGAAAAGGGACAGTAGAGCCAATGCCAGCCTTTTGCTGTGGAGGGTGAAATTTTGGCCAGTTCTGAGAGAGGGAGAGAAACGCACACTAATACATGACACTCACCAAAAACACTTCTCAAAGCAATTCTCCTAGTTATCTACTTTCTGTTTTTATTGCCTGGCTGCAGTGGGACCTCGGATCCTCTGTCGTGTTGAACAACATCCATAGTCCCCCATAACAGGACTCTGTAGCTCAATGAACACAGGCTAATTAAAGGGATAATACACCCTAGAAATTAAATGGGATGTGATACGTCATCATGATAAAGTTCTGGTCACTGCTAGTCGGAACTAGGAAACTCTAAAATGTTAGATTTGCTAACTGGTTGTTATACACATTCAATAAGTTAGCAAGTCGGATATTTCAGAGTTTCCTAGCACGTGAACACAGCATAACAAACTATCTAATTTCATAATGGTTTTATAACAATTACCTGCACTCCAGATACAGTGGAGCAAAAAAGTATTTAGTCAGCCACCAATTGTGCAAGTTCTCCCACTTAAAAAGATGAGAGGCCTGTAATTTTCATCATAGGTACACTTCAACTATGACAGACAAAATGAGAAAAAAAATCCAGAAAATCACATTGGAGGATTTTTAATGAATTTATTTGCAAATTATTTCCATGTCTAGAACACATCCCTCTATGACTTCATGACAAAGTATATATTTTGTTCAAATGTCCTCAAAGTGCCCAGTCAGATGAATAACTTTTCTTCCTTCAACTACCATGGACCATGGAGCAAAGCAGTTTTCTGCTCTCGTCTCCCTTCTTGCGGGCTCGCAGGGCCCTTGCACATTGCCATAGCAACCTGACACGCAGCTTTGAGCTAGATAGGCGATCTCTACAAGGTTGAACATGGGGAGATTCACAGGAGGTTGGTGGCACCTTAATTAGGGAGAACGGGCTCGTTCTAATGACTGGAGTGCAATTAGTGGAATGGTAACATATATATATATATATCTAACACATGGTTTCCAGATGTTTGATGCCTTCCATTTGCACCATTATTATGAGCCGTCCTCCCCTCAGCAGGCTCCTGTGGTGAGATTGTAACGCCTAAATTGATAGTGCAGGTTACATCTAGCTAACTACTTCACATGCTGATATTGACTGGTATTGTGTGTAGCTACAAGTAGAGGCTGCTGAGGGGAGGACACACATGGAAACCATTCCACTCATTCCGCTCCAGCCACTACAACGAGCCTGTCCTCCCCAATTAAGGTGCCACCAACCTCCTGTGGTAGCCATGTTTTCTAGCTAGCTACCTAGCCAGGCAGCCTTTCTAGAGAGAGCATTGCGTTGTGGATTTTGTGGTCAACTTGAGCTCTGCAGATTTGCACATACATTTTCACGTTGCTTCCTAATTTATTATTATTTGCGTTATTTAACAATGTAAATCAAATTAATTTGTGGTTTTGAGTCAATTATTCCTTTAAGTTAAGATCATTTGTCTTCACACGCTAGCTGCAGGGGTATCCAACTCTTAACCTATGCACTCCGGCGCCTGCTGGTTTTCTGTTCTACCTGATAATTAATTGCACCCACCTGGTGTCCCAGGTCTAAATCAGTCCCTGATTAGAGGGGAACAATGTAAAAACGCAGTGGAGCTGGCTTCGTGATCCAGAGTTGAGTTTGAGGGCGCTAGAGGATACCTAACTTCCAATATAGGATGCTTGGTCCCAGCTTGGTTATCACCTACACTAAATGGCTATTATGTGCTCCAGAGTCTAGAGAACCAAAACAAAACTTGCAAAGAAGATGGGCGTTTCAATTCTATTCTCTGTGTAGTTTTTAACTGTCTCTGGTCTTTCCATTCACAGTCTTAAAACCACACTGAAGAAGAAACTGACCAACGACGTGGCCAACCTGTCTGGCATCCCTCTGTCTGGCCGAGACATCCACCGGGTGGCCTACTACCTCCAGAGTAGCGGCAACTCTGTGTCGGCCGTGGACCTCAGCTTCACTGAGCTGCAGGACGAGAGCCTGCGTCTACTGCTGCCCTACCTGGGCTCCATGCCCAAGCTCACCACCCTGGCCATCAACGGCAACCGTCTGACGGTGGGCGTGCTGAAGGACCTGACGGAGGTGGTGAAGAACCCCCTCCAGTTCGCCAGCCTGGCATGGGTGGACTTGGGCAACAACGTGGACATCTTCACTGTGCCACAGCCCCTCCTAGTGGCCCTGCGTAGACGCTTCGGCCTCCGGAGCAGCCTGCCCACCATTCCCGAGTATAGCGAGGTGCATGTCTATAGTAGTTATACCCTGGAGACCTCTATTGAAGAACCCAGCCAGTATGAGGAGGAGGGAGAGGAGGAGGAGGAGGGAGAGGGAAAAGAGGAGGAAGATAAGCTGGAGCTAGAGGCATGGGGAGGTGGGGAGAAGTGTGTATCCACGATTGTGGCTCTAAACTACTGTGAGAGGTGATGAGCCAGCGTTGTAATTTGACAACCCTTTGTACCCTACTGTCCCCTCACCTTGGCCTGAGCCCTGCCTTCCGTTTCAGCATGTGTCATCATCGCAGGAGAAGCTTGGGGTCACCAAATTCATAAACCACTCACGAGGAGAAAACCCTGTTTTGTGTTGTCTCTTTATATGTTCCCGGTTGCAGAGAGAGTTCAAGCCAGTTTTGCCAGAAAATTTACATTTGAGAAAAAACAGACTGTTCTTGTGTTGGTAAAGACATAGGTATTCTAGGCACTGCAGTGATATTTTTACTTAGTCCTCCTGCGTATGTCATTCTTTATGAGCAAAGCAATCCTACACAACAGGAATAAGACAGATTAGATTTCACCTGACTGTTTTGGCTTTCTAATGTCAAGTGCTTTTTTCTAATGAGGTACTTCCATGTAGCACATGCAGATTGGATGACACAGTGGGAGGGTTTGTTTCTATAAATATGCTGCTGTGTTTTATTGCACAACACACAACATTTACTAAACGCTGATTTCAAAACAGATGGTTTCAATTATACATCCACCAGATTCACATTTATCCAAAAATAGTTTTTATCTTCCAAGTAGAGCAGACCCGACTAGGCTGTGAACCTCTGAGTGAGCCTCAACTGGCAGGTTCTGGGTCAGGCTGCCCTTGCCCTGAGCTGGGTGCTGGGGAGAGGACACCCTGTCTGTCTGTCTGTCTGTCTGTCTGTCTGTCTGTCTGTCTGTCTGTCTGTCTGTCTGTCAGGGAGGGAGGGAGCTGGGGAGTGGACACCCAGCCTGTCTGTCTGTCTGGGAAGGAGTGAGCTGGGGAGTGGACACCCAGGCTGTCTGTCTGGGAAGGAGTGAGCTGGGGGGTGGACACCCAGGCTGTCTGTCTGTCAGGCTGCCCTTGCCCTGAGCTGGGTGCTGGGGAGAGGACACCCTGTCTGTCTGTCTGTCTGTCTGTCTGTCTGTCAGGGAGGGAGGGAGCTGGGGAGTGGACACCCAGCCTGTCTGTCTGTCTGGGAAGGAGTGAGCTGGGGAGTGGACACCCAGGCTGTCTGTCTGGGAAGGAGTGAGCTGGGGGGTGGACACCCAGGCTGTCTGTCTGTCTGTCTGGGAAGGAGTGAGCTGGGGAGTGGACACCCAGGCTGTCTGTCTGTCTGGGAAGGAGTGAACTGGGGAGTGGACACCCAGGTTGTCTGTCTGTCTGGGAGGGAGTGAGCTGGGGAGTGGACACCCAGGCTGTCTGTCTGGGAAGGAGTGAGCTGGGGGTGGACACCCAGGCTGTCTGTCTGTCTGGGAAGGAGTGAGCTGGGGAGTGGACACCCAGGCTGTCTGGGAAGGAGTGAGCTGGGGAGTGGACACCCAGGCTGTCTGGGACGGAGTGAGCTGGGGAGTGGACACCCAGGCTGTCTGTCTGTCTGGGAGGGAGTGATCTGGGGAGTGGACACCCAGGCTGTCTGTCTGGAAAGGAGTGAGCTGGGGAGTGGACACCCAGGCTGTCTGGGAAGGAGTGAGCTGGGGAGTTGACACCCAGGCTGTCTGGGAAGGAGTGAGCTGGGGAGTGGACACCCAGGCTGTCTGGGAAGGAGTGAGCTGGGGAGTGGACACCCAGGCTGTCTGTCTGGGAAGGAGTGAGCTGGGGAGTGGACACCCAGGCTGGCTGTCTGTCTGTCTGGGAGGGAGTGTGTGTCGGCAGCTGATGAACTGACTGCTGTCTCTGTCAGGTTGTGTAAGAGGTGACAAGGCAGACAGATGGTGGGGAGAGGGGAAAAAAATATCCTAGCATAACAGAATTATCTCTCGACTGCATCTTTCACCATGGGTTATATGAAAGATTCTAATTGTGAATCGTACCATAAAGAAATCAAATATACCCCTGTCTTTCAAATGAAAGGCAAAAATATTGAGATGAGGAATGAGATAATAACCGATGATAATAACCGATGATACTGCTGTTTGCACATAATATGAAACTGAATTGCAAATGAGATGGTCAAAGGGAGCGTGTCACAGGTGTCTTTTTAGATATTTTGTTTAGTGTTCAACTTGAGCATTATTTTGAATTGTTTTTTTAAGGTGACATTATGTTTACTGCAGCTCAACAATAGTCTGCAGAGAACGTTTTAAAAAATGATGATGAAATATGTTTTTGTGTGTGTACTAGTTTGTGCACTCATGTGGTTGTGTATGTGTTTCTGTGTGCCCAGGTGTGTGGCTGTGTGTGTTTGTAAGTGCTCTGGACATACCTGGTGTCCTCTAGAAGCCTATTGTTTGCACTTTAAATGCAAGAACAAGTCAATGACTGTTATCCAGTCACAAATCTCTCATTGATCCATTCTAGTGGATATTCAATCTTCATCCAAACCACCATAGTCATTACAATATGACTTCCAGCATACCGTATCTATTTGTTTCCCACCTCAGTTTACTCTACAGTAACAACCATGGTTTTCTCTGAAAATTATAGAATACTGTTAATATGACTTCTTGCTAACTGCAACAAAATAAATACATGTTACAATTATTTGGTCATTTTTGTTGTTTGTTTTTTAACCATATTAACTGATGTTATTTCCCCCAAGACAAGGCCATAGGAGCTACTCACATTATTTTCATCAAGAATATCCCCCTCTATAGTTTGATAGCTTTCCAATACATCAGTTGGATTTTCTGCCAGGGTTTGTGTTTTGGGTGAGTGAAATGGATGTGAGGCCCAGCCCTGTATGGAGCTGCCAGTGTGAGAGTAATATCACCATGGTACTTGACTGTGACTGCTCTGCTTGGTAGTCACTTCCCTGGTCATGGGGGAAGTACTGTTGTGTCAGGCCATCCATCTTATATGCTCTTATTAGGCCTGTAGAAGTCATGTTGGAGCTGTCAGGTAAGAGGGGATCCTGGGCCAATGTGTAGCTGGCGTTGATCCAGGCAGACTAGTATAACATAAACCACGCTTAGCATTCCTTCTAATAGCATCTCCAAGGCAAAGAGCTCATTCACAGGCTCATGCTATATGGTCTTATGACAAAAGCTCTGCTGCAGGGTACAGTAGATTATCACTTTCCCATGACCAATGTGGGTCTGCTGACGTAAAACACTAAGATGTTTTCGTTCCTCTCAGAATCATTATAAAGGCTCACATAGGACATTTTAAAACGGACATTGGGCTGAATTGGACACCACTTGCATTGTTCGTGGTTAGTCAAGCTTCCACAGACCAGTGTTTTTTAATCCCATTCCCATTCCTCAGCCCTGGGATGTGTACAGATGCTGCTTTTTGACTGTAACACCAGTGTGCATAGACCCTTATGTTATACTAGGGAAATAGTGTTTCCATAGCTAGGGCTGACACTGAGGACTTGCGAAGAGCAGAATCAACAACATCTGCGTTATCAAAACAGGTGCATTGTGAGAAGGTGTTAAAGTTCACAGCTAACCATGGTTATGTATAGGCTCATTTATCCCCCTTCCTCTCCCCTGTAACTATTTCCAAGGTTGTTTCTGTAAATTAGAATGTGTTCTCAGTCAACTTACGTGGTAAAATAAGGGTAAAAATCGAATTTAAAAATTATGTAAATTCCAGCTGAAAAGCCGGTCGGCCAGAGCCAAGGACCAGTGAGACAGAGGTGCAGGCCCATGTAGATGGAAACAGAAAAGTCTGAGCTTCTGGCTAAAACAGTGTAAATCTTATTTTAAAATGTTGCCATTAGAGGTCAGAGGTTAATGAACAGAATAGGCTGTGCAGGACAGTGTGTAGCAGCTTCTGACTGGTAAACATCACACTGATTGTACCCATACACATGTCTCAGTAAACGTTATTAGTGCCAAAGGCTTTCTCACAACATTTACCATGCATGTAGTGCCACCTTATGGCCATTAGAGTGTATTGTATTGCGAGACATGTAACTTACTCTCTCTTTTCCTCAGCATTCCCATTCACTGAGTGTAGGGTTAAGGTGATGAATGAGGATAGTGTCAGGGTAATGGTTGAATCAGGATGTGGATATGGACTATGATTAAGGTTAGAGTGAGGGGATAAGGTGTGTGTGTGTGTGTGTGTGTGTGTGTGTGTGTGTGTGTGTGTGTGTGTGTGTGTGTGTGTGTGTGTGTGTGTGTGTGTGTGTGTGTGTGTGTGTGTGTGTGTGTGTGTGTGTGTGTGTGTGTGTGTGTGTGTGTGTGTGTGTGTGTGTGTGTTTTGTGTGTGTGTGTTTGTGTACGGGGGAATGTTGGGGCCTTGCCTATACTAGTGATTTTTCCACCTCCAACCATTGGCAACACTGTAGTATTAAATGTCATTTGATCCCATTCACCTCATCATCTACAAGCCTGTAATCAAATGTTTGCCGCTCCGAAGCGGATTCTGCAACATTTACAGGCCACGTTGTTCGCCTCAACTGCCATCACTTAATGTGATTAGGTGGGAATAAATGTATCTGGAAGCACTGATAAGCAGGAGGCAATAGACTGCAGGCAACACCGCACTGATGGTGGCTGTGTGATGTACTGTAGGCCTATTATTATGTAATACATTGATGGCAGTATACATTTGTGGGACAAATGTCCCTAATATTTGGGACAGGCTAGAGACTGATTCAGAAAAACGAACTATTTACCCATGAGGCTAAATATTTTGCCTCTACTGAAGTATGTGAAAAATTGAGATTTTTGTGGGTTATACTGCAAAATATTGTATTGTGTTGTTAGTGATGTCATCATAGTCTGTTATACAAAACACGAGGAACACCTGCTCTTTCGATTGCATAGACTGACCAGGTGAATCCAGGTGAAAGCTATTATCTCTTACTGATGTCACTTCAATGGTAATAGGTATGTTAGTAGGTGCCATACTGGTTAGAGTATGTCAAGAATTGTAACGCTGCTTGGTTTTTTACTCTCAACAGTTTTCCATGTGTATTAAGAATGATCCACCACCCAAAGGACATCCAGCTACAGTGACTTGACACAACTGGGAAGCATTGTAGTCAACATGGCCAGCATCCCTGTGAAACACTTTCAAGGGCAACTCATTATTAGAAATGTGTTTGTATACTCAGTCTCTCTCTGTCCCCCCCCCCCCTCAATCTGCAGGCCTATGGGCCATTTGCAGTTCTGATCACCCTGACACAAGCACACTTGTTTGTTTCTCTCACACTTTGAAGTTTGTAGAGCCAGATGGATAGCCTCATATTGATCTCAGAGTTTAGATGTTCTGATTCTGTATTTAGTGAAATAATAAATATTCAAGCCATCAGGTGAAAATCATGCAAAACATAGTAGATACTGTATTTGTTTCCATTAGAGGTATTATTTTTTGTGATAATCATAGGCTAATTAAATGAACATTCAGAGGTAGCTAGGCTCTATAATTAGTTGTAGTGCATTGAAGTGAAGTGAAGTGATGTATGGACAGCTTGTTCGAAAATTACATCATAGCCTACTGGGCTACAACTCAACTCTGCACTATGCAGTAATTTAACCATCACGCCAAAACTTGTCGCAACAAAATGAAGTCAACATCTTAATAAAAAAAAGCTGCAGCAGCAGTATTTCATAAATATACATTATCTAAATTAAATATCGATAGTGCACGGCGGATTACCGGTATCAAGACATGCGCGTACCTACGCATAGCTCAAAACGCCCACTATGCGGCAATTGAAAAGGCGATTGGCTGCTAAAGATAACCGTACCTCCGGTTATTTCGTGATTGGTTGAGGGTGACTTGTACATTACGTTATGCCTATTCTACAAGTACACAGGGAGCTTCTGAAAAGGAAGACGTAATGGTGTGATTCCTTGTGTCCTTGCAATGGTCATCATTCTAATATTACACAACAAATTCCACAACCGGGAGTCAGAATGAAGGTATGGTAGGCCTACTGCAATGTCAATATATCTATGTTGTGATATTTTGCACAGCCGGCTTGCAATCGATCTATATTACAACTTTTAAATCCGGTGCGTCGACAAATAATAACAAAATATAAATATGGCATCCAATCAAACCTATTAATTGTTATACAATTACAATGCATTAATTTGGTTGTTTGTCTGTTTGCTTTAAAGGGTTGCAAACTCTGATTTTACGGATACATGTATAAGGTGAGTGACAGTAGTGTTTTGCCGGTTGGAATATTTTCTCCAGGGTTGAAATATTTATATTGCTTTCTATTTACAATGGCATGGATACATTAAATGATGATAGTCACGAGCTCTTTCTGATCCTCAGTCTGACACTAGTTTGCATCTCCCTCGCAGTGAACTATACCACAGTGCAATGTCCATTCATTTCCCCCATCGTTAATCTGCCATAATGAGATCAGTATACTGCAGTCAACGAGTGATGGAATATTTTGAGATGCCTGGTCTATTGATAATACCCCGTCCCTAGTATTTTGACTCACTAATCACTGACCAGGAGTGCTAGAACAGGCAAGAACAACAACCATCGTGTAGGGGATGGTGATGTTGTTGAAGAGGAGGATGAGGATGGATGATTATGATCAATAACCCCCTAGCATTTTTTTCAGTGTGAGTATCCGATGTATGGAAAGTTGTTTACCTAATTTTAATTAACAAAGCCTAACCCCTTAAATCCTGTTTCTTGCAACACTGTAATAATGAGCATCAGTGTAGAATAGTGTTTAGAGTAGGCGATAGATAAGATCTTCTAAATTGAGCAATTATTTCCACTGGCAATGTTTGGCTCCGATCCAGCATATCAATGTTATGTTGTGCAGCAGGCAGTAGTCTTTCAAATTGCTATAGTATCACAAGGTGCCATGCAACGTCAACATATCACAACATATCACTTTAATAATGTTTACATATTTTGCATTACTCATCTCATATGTATATGCTGTATTCTATTGTATCTTAGTCTATGCCGCTCTGACATTGCTCGTCCATATATTTATAAATTCCTAATTCCATTCCTTTACTTAGATTTGTCTGTATTGGGTATATGTTGTGAAAATTGTTAGATATTACTGCACTGTCGGAGCTAGAAACACAAGCATTTTGCTACACCCGCAATAACATTTCCTAAACATGTGTACGTGATCAATAACATTTGATTTGATATCAGACATTTGTGAATACATAAAGTGCATTCGGAAAGTATTCAGAAACCCTTCACTTTTTTCACATTTTGTTATATAACAGTCTAATTCTAAAATTGATTAACACAATTTTCCTAATCAATCTACCCCACCCATAATGACAAAGAAAAAACAGGTTTTGCTAATTTTTTGCAAATTTCTTACAAATAAAAACAGAAATACCGTATTTACATAAGTATTCAGACCCTTTGCTATGAGACTCGAAATTGAGCTCAGGTGCATCCTGTTTCCATTGATCATCCTTGATGTTTCTACAACTTGATTGGAATCCACCTGTGGTGAATTAAATTGATTGGACATGATTTGGCAAGGCACACACATGTCTATAGAAGGTCCCACAGTTGACAGTGCATGTCAGAGCAAAAAAAACAAGCCATGAAGTTGAAGGAATTGTCCGTAGAGCTCTGAGACAGGATTGTGTCGAAGCACAGATCTGGGGAAGGGTGCCAAAACATTTATGCAACATTGAATGTCCCCAAGAACACAGTGGCCTCCATCATTCTTAAATGGAAGAAGTTTGGAACCACCAAGACTCTTCCTAGAGCTGGCCGTCCGGCCAAACTGAGAAAATGGGGGAGAAGGGCCTTGGTCAGGGAGGTGACCAAGAATCCAATGGTCACTCTGACAGAGCTCCAGAGTTCCTCTGTGGAGATGTAACAAACTTCCAGAAGGACAACCATCTCTGCAGCACTCCATCAATCAGGCCTTTATGGTAGAGTGGCCCGATGGAAGCCACTCCTCACTAAAAGACACATGACAGCTGGCATTGAGTTTGCCAAAAAAGCACCTAAAGGACTCTCAAACCATGAGAAACAAGATTGTCTAGTGAAACCAAGACTGAACACTTTAGCCTGAAGGCCAAGCGTCATGTTTGGAGAAAACCTGGCACCATCCCTACAGTGAAACATGGTGGTGGCAGCATCATGCTGTGGGGATTTCTTTCAGTGGCAGGGACTGGGAGACTCATCAGGATCAAGGGAAAGATGAGCGGAGCAAAAAACAAAGATCTCTCTGTACAAAACCTGCTTCAGAGTGCTCAGAGCCTGAGACTGGGGCAAAGGTTCACCTTCCAACAGGACAACGACCCTAAGCACACAGCCAAGACAATGCAGGAGTGGCTTTGGGACAAGTCTCTGAATGTCCTTGAGTGGCCCAGCCAGAGCCAGAACCTGGACCTGAACCCAATCTAACATCTCTGGAGAGACCTGAAAATAGCTGTGCAGCGACGCTCCTCATCCAACCTGACAGATTTTGAGAGGATCTGCAGAGAAGAATGGGAGAAACTCCCCAAATACAGGTGTGCCAAGCTTGTAGCATCATAGACAAAAAGACTTGAAGCTGTAATCGCTTAATCGTAAGGTGCTTCAAAGTGCTGAGCAAAGGGTCTGAATACTAATGTAAATGTGATATTTTCTTTTTTTATATATTTCTTAATCTGTTTTTGCTTTGTCATTATTTGGTATTATGTGTAGATTGAGGGGGGAATCTATTTAATCAATTTTAGAATAAGGCTGTAATGTAACACAATGTGGAAAAAGGGGTCTGAATACTTTCTGAAGACACTAAGTTGGCTATGATGGTTCAGAGGTCTATCATAAACATGTTTGTAACATCTATATCCTCAAGTACTTTTCCTTTATCTGCTTCCCTAGTATTTGAATAGTGATGTATTGTGGGGGGCCTAAATCAGTTTGTTGTCTCAGTGCAGGTGAAAGGTCATCTGGTCTTCTGTCTGATCATGACAATCCATCATCTGCCCCAAAGAGATATCTGTGACGTTGTATTGACGAATTTGGTTTATTTTGAAAAGCATCTTTTCAGCTCATGAGAAATGGAGGATGATGGCTGTAATATGTTTAGAACCACACATGAACCGTTTTTGTTGCAGTCAGTTGTACCATATGCTTTACATCTAATTCATTGATACTGCATTGTCATAAGGATCCTGTTATTCGACATGACTTCTCTTGAGTTCCACTAAATTGTCAGTTATGGGGACTGTTGCTCATTGGGGCATATTTTTTGGTTGTGCAAGAGAATTCACTGAGAATTTGAGAGAATTTGCACAAGAGAATTCAGGATAGTTTGACTGGCATGACCCTGTTCTGAATTCCAAAATGGATTTGGAACTCTGAGATTAGGAGCTATGGTCTGTTGGAGTTAAATGTGATAGACTCAGAAAGGTAGCAGTTTCCGTGGCGGTCGTTATTAAATATGCCAGTCATATTTTAATATCAGGATTATCTCCTGAGCAGACACATCGTTTTGGTTTTATTGCCTTTTTTTATTAGTTGGAGCTATCTTCTTCTACCCCAAAGGTAATGCTTTAAAGGTACAAATGTATGATGCACAGGACATTTGCCATAATTTCTAAGCACCATAATTTCTAAGCTCCATCAGTTATCATTGACATGTTTGAATGCAGTCTTTTGAACTGCACATATTTATTCATACATTGTGATTTGCTGTGCCTTCCCTGACAAAAGCAGCAAGAGATTGATTGAATCAGCTAGATTTTTCTGTCAGTTTTACTTCCTGATCTCAATGGAGATGAAGTCTAGTGCAGGCTGCCAGCTGACTGCACGCTTTACTATGTGAATGGCATCTCCCCCTGAAGCTACTGAAGCAATACTCTCCAGTGAGGAAATTATGGGGTGGAGAAGAGGGAGGGAAGAGAGGATCATCAAAACTAAATTGATCATCAAATCACAAGTGTAGAATTTACTGTGAAATGCTCACTTACGACCTTTTCCCAACAACGCAGAGTTAAAAAGTAAGAAAAATTTGCTAAATAAAGGAAATAGTAAAGGAGTACCCGTACCGAGTCAATGTGCAGTATGAGATAGTTGAGGTATTGATGTAATATGTAAAGGTAGGGGTCAAAGTGACTAGGCTATCAGGATAGATAATAAACAGAGTAGCAGCAGTGTATACGAAGAGTGTGAAAGTGTGTGTGGGTGGGTAGCCATTTGATTAACTGTTCAGCAGTCTTATGGCTTGGGGGTAGAAGCTGTCCTGGAGACTTTGGTCCCAGACTTGGTGCTCCGGTACCGCTTGCCAAGTGGTAGCGGAGGGAACAGTCTATGACGGGTGGCTGGAGTCTTTGACAAGTTTACCTCTGACATCGCCTGATATAGAGGTCCTGGGTGGCAGGGAGCTCGGCCCCAGTGATGTACTGGGCTGTATGCACTACCCTCTGTTGCGCCTTAAATCAGCAAGCAGTTTCCATACCAAGCGGTGATGTAGCCAGTTAAGATGCTCTCAATGGTGTAGAACTTTTTGAGGATCTGAGGACCCATGCCAAATTTTTTCATTATCCTGAGGGGGAAGATGCATTGTCATGCCCTCTTCACGACTATGTTGGTGTACTTGAAGCTCTAGACCTGATCCACTACAGCTCCGACGATGTGAATTCGGGGCGTGCTCGGCCCTCCGTTTACTGTGGTTCCCGATCAGCTCTTTTGTCTTGCTGATGTTGTAGGAAAGGTTGTTGTCTCTGACCTCTTTCCATTAGGCAGTCTCAATGTTGTCGTGATCAGGCCTACCACCATCGCGTCGTCTGCTAACTTAATGATGATGGTATTGGAGTTGTGGCTGGAAGAGTGAAGGCTGGGGACACTGGGACAGGGTCTGTTGTTTTGGTGGGGTGGCAGGAAGGCTAGCGGTTAAAAGCGTTGGGCACAAGAGTATTGGGCCAGTAACTGAAAGGTCACTGGTTTGAGTCCCAGCCGATTAGGTGGAAAATCTGTTGGTATGCCCTTGAGCAAGGCACTTAACCCTAATTGTGCCTGTAATTCCCTCTAGATAAGAGCGTTTGCTTAATGGCAAAAAAAATAAAAAATGAATGTGGTGTGTCAACAGTAATATCTGTAATTATTGTCACAGTTTGTCTATGTTGTCTGGTCTTTGTTCTTTAGGGAATGTCTTAAGCCCTGGTTTTACCGGGTTCAATTGTCCTGATCTTGTCCACATTCTGATTGTGCTTACATTTTCAGACAGGTGTTTCAGATTAAAAAATGCAGGAGGTAGTCCGGCACGTATTTTGTATGGATATGGACAGTGAAACCATTTAAATTATAATTATCCCGCCTACTTAAATCATTGACAGGTGGCACAATTGACTTATGGCTTTAATATGTCTGTTTTACATATTCCTAACCAGTTGGGTTATTTTTGTTTGTTTCTTTGCATTGTTTGTAATTATTTTTTTAAACTTATTTTGTACATAATATTGCTGCTGCTCTCTGTTATGACCGAAAATAAATAACTTCTGGACATCAGAACTGGGATTACTCACCACGGACTGGCAGAATACTTTTTTTCCTTTAACAAATCCGATGGGCCTGACGTGAATGGTATACTGCTTTCCTGGGAACAGGCCCAGATCTGTGTAATTTGCGTTAAGAGAAGGCGTAGGAAAAGGGTCCAGAGGGTGGGCAGCCTTCTGAGAATTCGTAGGCAGACGAATTCCTTCCTTCCATTCAAATAGAAAATGTGAAAACTTTGGAAAATAAAATCAATGACCTACGCGGAAGATTAACCTACCAACAGCACATTCAAAACTGTAATATCTTATGCTTCACAGAGTCGTGGCTGAACGACGACATTATCAACATACAGCTGGCTGGTTATACACTCTATTGGCAGGATAGAACAACGGCATCTGGTGAGACAAGGTGCGGCGGACTATGTATTTTTGTAAATAACAGCTGGTGCACGATATCTAGGGAAGTCTCGAGTATCTCATGATAAGCTGTAGACCATACTATCTACCGAGAGAGTATTCATCTGTATTTTTTATAGCTGTCTACATACTACTACAGACTGATGCTGGCACTAAGACCGCACTGAATGAGCTGTAAGCAAACAGGAAAACGCTCACCCAGAGGCGGCACTTCTACTAGCCGGGGACTTTAATGCAAGGAAACTTCCGTCTTACCAAATTTCTATCAGCATGTTAAATGTGCAACCAGAGGGGGAAAAACTAACTCTGGACCACCTATACTCCACACACAGGGACGCATACAAATCTGACCATAATTCTATCCTCCTGATTCCTGCTTACAAGCAAACATTTAAGCAGGAAGCACCAGTGACTAAATCAATAAAAAAAGTGGTCAGATGAAGCAGATGCTAAGCTACAGGACTGTTTTGCTAGCACAGGCTGGAATATGTTCCGGGATTCCTCTGATGGCATTGAGGAGTACACCACATCAGTCATTGGCTTCATCAATAATTGCATCGATGACGTCGTCCCCATAGTGACCGTACATACAAACCCCAACCAGAAGCCATGGATTACAGGCAACATCCGCACTGAGCTAAAGGCAAGGCCTGCCACTTTGAATGAGCAGGATTTTAACCCGGATGCTTAAGAAATCGCGCTATGCCCTCCGACGAACCATCAAACAGGCAAAGCATCAATACAGGACTAAGATCGAATCGTACTACACCGGCTCTGACACTCGTCGGATGTGGCAGGGCTTGCAAACCATTACAGACTACAAAGGGAAGAACTGAGCTGCCCAGTGACACGAGCCTACCAGACGAGCTAAACTACTTCTATGCTCGCTTCGAGGCAAATAACACTGAAAAATGCATGAGAGCACCAGCTGTTCCGGAAGACTGTGATCACTCTGTCCGCCGCCAATGTGAGTAAGACCTTTAAACAGGCCAACATTCACAAGGCCGCAAGGCCAGACGGATTACCAGGACATGCTTTGAAAGGCTGGTCATGGCTCACATCAACACCATTATCCCAGAAACCCTAGGCCCACTCCAATTTGCATACTGCCCTAACAGATCCATAGATTATGCAATCTCTATTGCACTCCACACCGCCCTTTTCCACATGGACAAAAGGAACATCTACGTGAGATTGCTATTCATTGACTACAGCTCAGTGTTCAAACCCATAGTGCCCTCAAAGCTCATCAATAAGCTAATGACCCTGGGACTAAACACCTCCCTCTGCAACTGGATCCTGGACTTCCTGATGGGCCACCCCCAGGTGGTAAGGTTAGGTAACAACACATTCGCCACGATGATCCTCAACACAGGGGCCTCTCAGGGGTGTGTGCTCAGTCCCCTCCTGTGCTCCCTCTTCACTCATGACTGCCTGGCCAGGCGCAACTCTAACACCATTAAGTTTGCCGAAGACACAACAATGTTAGGCCTGATCACCGACAACGACAAGACAGCCTATACGGAGGAGGTCAGAGACCTGGCCATGTGGTGCCTGGACAACGATCTCTCCCTCAATGTGATCAAGACAAAGGAGATGATTGTGGACTACAGGAAAAAGAGGAGCAAGCACACCACCACTCTCATCGACGGGATTGTAGTGGAGCAGGTTGAGAGCTTCAAGTTCCTTGGTGTCCACATCACCAACAAACTGACATGGTCCAAGCACACCAAGACAGTTGTGAAGAGGGCACGACAAAACCTATTGTCCCTTAGGAGACTGAAAAGATTTGTCATGGATCCTTAGATCCTCAAAATGTTCTACAGCTGCACCATTGAGAGCATCCTAACTGGTTGCATCACTGCCTGGTATGCCAACTGCTCGGCCTCCGGCAGCAAGGCACTACAGAGGGTAGTGTGTACGGCCCAATACATCACTGGGGCCAAGCTTCCTGCCATCCAGGACCTCTATACCAGGCAGTGTCAGAGGAAGACCCTGAAAATTGTCAAAGACAGCCACCCTATTCATAGACTGTTCTCTCTGATACCACATGGCAAGCTGTACCGGAGTGCCAAGTCTAGGTCCAGGATGCTTCTAAACAACTTCTACCCCCAAGCCATAACACTCCTGAACATCTGATCAAATTGCCACCTCGACTATTTGCATTGCCCCCCCCCCACCCCCTCTTTTACACCACAGCTGCTCTCTGTTGTTATCATCTATGCAGAGTCACTTTAGTAACTCTACCTACATGTACATATTACCTCAACTAACCGGTGCCCCCGGACATTGACTCTGTACCGGTACCCCCTTGTATATAGTCTCGCTAATGTTATTTTACTGCTGCTCTTTAATTACTTGTTACTTTTATTTCCTATTCACATTTTTTGGTAAACTGCATTGTTGGTTAGGGGCTCGTAAGCATTTCACTGTAACCTGTTGTATTCGACACATGCGACTAATACAATTTGATTTGATATTTATGAAAATGTGGGCACAATTAGAATGTGGACAAGATCAGGACAAGGAACGCATGTTAGCACCTGGTATAAACAAGGCTTTACACTGTCATATATTCTGCCAAAAAGAATAATAGAAATCAATGGTCAAAAATGTTTTAAAAAGCACAGCGCTCCTCAGCAGGTCCAGCGCATCAGCAGATTGACTGTGTGCGTCACTGTCAAGAAGTCTGATATGACAAGTGCAAGTTAGGGGCCCTAAACCCCTTAACTGCCCACAACCTGGCATTCTATAGTAATACGTAATATTTCATCTTCATGTAGATTAGATATTATTAAGCTCAAAAAGGTATATATATTGGTAACAAAATAGTGCATTTTACTGTAACTCTTGTTTGCTGTTATCTATTGTATGTTTTGTCAGTCCTTCCCTGCAGAGCTTACTGGGTGCTAATTGAGGTGACAGGGGAAAGCTCTTCCTTTGGCTCTGTGCCAGATATGAGTGATTTCATGGCCATACCACTGTGCCTCCTCCTGCTAAATCTAGCGAAAGGGTGTCGTAATGGCCCACTGAGTAACTGTCCAAAGATAGGGGGATTATCTAAGTCACAGTGGATCTTTTACCACTCTTTGTGTGTGCCTGGTTTATGCCCCATTGCATGCTTGGTCGGATGTATGAGTAGGGCACTCATCTATTTCCATTGCCTACAATGTATTGAGAAAAGCTCAACCCTGCGACACTCATCTTTCCCACGGACTACATTGTATTGAGAAAAACATCAGCTACTGTGACATTTGACCTTCATTCAAAAATTTGCCAGGATGACATTTTCTTATGATATCATGTTGTTTCACAACCAACTTATTGCTGTACTGTATTTCTGGGAAGACCATCTCCATCTCAGTGCAGTCAGTTCCACATATAGCACTTAGGTCCTGGATTATATAACTGCAGACTGGCTAAGCAGGCAGGCGAAGAGAGGTGAGATCATAGAGCAGGGCTGTGTGTTGTGGCAGGTCATGGCTGAGTAGAACTGTATTTGTGGACAGCAGCGGCCTCATCTTGTAAAATATAGCCTACGCTCACAGTATTCTCTACTGAGCTCAGACATAGCCACATACTGTATGCTCATGTCAGCTATTGATTCCCCAGGCCCTGTAACAGAAGACATTTTCTCTCCCTGCCCTCCTCCTCTCTTCCCCCATCAATATGCTCCAAGGAGCTGCGCCAGGGATCATGCCATCTTGGGTCTCAGGCCTTGGAGTAGACAGTCTTGCAGTCAGTAAACATTGATCAGGCAAACATGTCACATCCATTGTATGGTCTTCTTTTGGAGGACCACATTAATATCACTAAGTGCACCTACTCTACTAGGTCATAAGTCTGTTATATCTGTTAAATTACCCCACTGCTCACACAGTAACCATACAAGTCTTAGCATAGAGATTATGTTTTCAATGAGAGCCATAGCATACTCTCATCGGGGGATTTATGTCTGTAGCGTTGTGTGTGACCAGGCATTCATTATATAATGGACAGAAACTTAAAGTGGCAATGTGCAGTTGCTACATCCATTTTTGGACTTGTGATAATGTACACATTGATTCTTGAAAAATATAACTGATAAATGCCTCATGAGCTTAGTTCAACTGTCGTACCCCATCAAAATGCAAAATATAAGCTGGTTTTAACAAAGTAAATGTAAGCAGGGTTATTTAACGCTTACCCTATGAGGTACGGAGCCTGCTAGTTTTCTGTTCTGCCTGATAATTAATTTCTTACACCTGGTGTCCCAGGCCTAAATCAGTCCCTGATTAGAAGGAAACATTGATAAACTGCAGTAGAATTGGCTTCGAGGTCCAGAGTTGAGTTTGAGGGCTATGAAGCCTCAAAACATGGTTAAAACTATAATTTTGATATCATGGATGGGTCAGGCCTTGCATCCACAGCCCTGTCTATAAATTTGAGAGTGGTTACATTACTTCAGCCCCATCCCTCAGCTTTTTGCTGAAACGGGTGGGAGAATGCTTTGTTATTGTTTCAACTGCGGATTGCACCTTTAAAGATTGAACCCAGCATCCCTTTTGGGGCATAGCTCATTAGGACAGGCTGTTTACGCTCTAGTGCTTGACCATTTTCAACCACAAACAGACCCAAAGAGCTCTCATAATAATGTATTTGCAGCAGGCACGTTCACAGATAGGGGTCTACCTTTGCCCTCCCACTCCCAACTGCCCTTTGAGTGGTGGAATATATATTTTTGTATGCGGTTTGCATTACAACTGCGCTGGTTTATCGTCTCAGTGTGAATGTGTTTCACACTAAGGGGCGGCAGCGTAGCCTAGTGGTTAGAGCGTTGGACTAGTAACCGGAAGGTTGCGAGTTCAAACCCCCGAGCCGACAAGGTACAAATCTGTCATTCTGCCCACTGTTCCCAGGCTGTCATTGAAAATAAGAATATGTTCTTAACTGACTTGCCTGGTTAAATAAAGGTAAAATTAAAAATAAAAATAAAATGTGTTTCACCTGTGCTGGCCCAGGTGCTATTTTAAGATTGGCTGGCCGAGGGCTCCAGTTGTCTTGGAAGAGGTGAAGGGTTAACACCTTTGACTCTCCCCATTTGATTTCTAAATCAAAATTATTTATCTGATCTTCCCAGTTTTGCTCCACCTTTTGGTTTCTTCCATGTTTTTACATTTGGTGGGTGTCTTTTAGGTCCTAGTTGTTGCTAGTCAGCTTTCAGTGGACACACTTAAAACTCCACCTGTTTCGTTTTGGTTGTTCCCCTTTTCTGTTTGAGTGAACAATTTTGGTTTTCTTGCTAGGAAATGTAACAAAAACCAAGGAAAGAGAATGCAAGGAAAAAGTGGCACAAAACTTAAACCAGAAGATCAGATAAAAGATTTTGTCTAGAAAGCAAATGAACGGGGGTCAACTTAAGGCGTTAACCTTCCACATCTCTCAAGACAACAGAAACACTGGGCCAGCTGATCTTAAATAGCACCTGGCCCAGCACAGGTGAAACACCTTCCCACTAATGAGATGACAAACCAGCGCAGGTGTAACACATACTGACTAACGAGGTGACACCAATCGGCGTGCCCCACACGCTAACATCCAATCTCTAAATATAAATGGAAAAAACAAAGCCTGTAACAGTAGCAGCAACACATGTAGTCTATTAGACTCTAGCTAACTACCGTATACTAAAAATATCCACTAGCCAGCCAGTCATATATCATAAGTTCAAAGTTTATGAATATTATATTAAGAAGTTATTATTTAAGAGCATTGAAGGTAAATCACAACCAGTGACAATTTAAAAAAAAATATATATATATATATTTTTTAAATTTTCAGTTCTCATTTACAACTGCGACCTGGCCAAGATAAAGCAAAGCAGTGTGACACAAACGACACAGAGTTACACATGGAATAAACAAGCGTACATATAGAGCTAGCTAAATAGCAGATGGGTGCCCTTTTTTCATTTTGAGCACCTGCACCCTGTGCACGACCCTGATTTGCAGTCCACATTCACAGTTTTTTTGTGTCTTTCACCCTGTTCCATTTGGATCTTAAGTTCCTTCCTCTGAAGAGCTATAGGCTGTATAGCATCCACCTCTGCACCTCCACACTGTTCACAGGACCCTGTTCTGAATACGCCAGCTGCCGTCAGGCACTGCTACACATTTCTTTAGTGTGCGAACACCCCAGAGACTTTATTATAATACTTCAATGCTTTTTGTAGAGGAACTCAGGAGCTACAAAGGTAGTTCTTCAGAGGGGGGAGGTGGTTGAGCATCTGAAGGTCACAATGAGGCATTGTGGGATTCAGGGACAAATTACGAATGATGTGAGAAGTCTGAGATACCATTCCCTTAGCAATGCAACCTACAACAAAAGTTGTACTTTTCTCTAGTCTAGTGTTGGAGGTGAAATTGGGGCACTGTATTGATTGCATTGAAGGCTACTATGATTTCAGTACTGCCAAAGGCATATGGTTTATGAACCTACTGGGATGGATAATAGGGCTCCAAACTATGCATTCAAACTTGGAGCCATTAATTTAAAAAGAACAGACGTGCATTCTTTGTGTGTTTGTTTCATAGGCGGGGGCATCGTCCATGTGGGCGTCATGCTGTGGGCTGCTGAACGAGGTGATGGGCACAGGGACGGTGCGCGGGCAGCAGCCAGGGTTTGGGGCCGGGACGGGGCCCTTCCGCTTTGCCCCCAGCGCCGGGTACTCCACATATCCCCCCACCAGCTCAGGGAGTGCAGGTCAGCTCTGCAAGGCCTGTGGACTGGCCTTCTCCGTCTTCAGGCGCAAGGTAGGTGGTGATGAGGATAATGACAATAGTGTGTAAAAAGATGAGGAAGAACACTGTGCCCCTTATAAACTAATAAAACTAACTTCCATATGAAATACTCAATCATACTGGTCACACCAGGGCATCAGCTTAGACTGCAGACAGGTAAATGGCAGAGCGTATCTAGGCATTGACTGACAGTGTAGCATGCTGGGACAGCGATAGAAGCCCCTGGAGGCTTCAGCGTTCTTGCACTTCCAGGCTCAGACTGCTCTATCAGTCCGCTCACACCTGTTGAGGTTCAATCCCGGAATATATTCTACGTGTGTGTGTGTGTGTGTGTGTGTGTGTGTGTGTGTGTGTGTGTGTGTGTGTGTGTGTGTGTGTGTGTGTGTGTGTGTGTGTGTGTGTGTGTGTGTGTGTGTGTGTGTGTGTGTGTGTGTGTGTGTGTGTGTGTGTGTGTGTGTGTGTGTGTGTGGCTCAGCTCGATATCTGTGTCAAGAAAGGAGAGGTTCTGGGGGACTAACACAGACGATTGATAAATGGACCTGTCAGAGTGTGAATGTCCTCTTTCTGGTCCACAGCTCATTTGCAATGCACAGTAATGATATGGAAATTATTTCTGGCCATATCCCACTTTTTCTGTCTCCATTCAGACTGCCTGTCAGTCGATTCATCTGAGTTTCCTCAGTAAACCGAGATAAGCTTGTAAATGCTAGAGAATATTCCATATAGAATTATTTAGCTTGTCTGTGCCAAATGGGGGAAACTCATCCTCTTTCCTCGGACATAGTGACATCATAGGGAATGAATCCTTGTATTGGAAAGCTGTTGTCTGGTAGATTTGGCAGATCCCTCTCATTAGTTGTAATTAAGAGTTCTAAAGCCAGGATAGTTAATTGACTCCATGATGCCAATAATGAATTAAATCTATGAATTAATTGATCAGGAGGAATGGACATGACTGACTGATGGGATCGCCTCTCTTCTAAATGTGTGTGGTGATTCTCTATCGCGTTATCTCTATCTGTCTCTCTCTCTTTCTCTCAGCACATATGCTCGGACTGTAAGAAAAGTTTCTGCGCCATGTGCTCAGTGCTGCAAGAGAGCCTCCGCTGCTGCACCACCTGCCATCTCCTGCGCGGAACGGCCTTCCAGAGACCACAGCTCATGGCGCTGCGTGTTAAGGACCTGCGCCAGTACCTGCTGCTGCGCAACATCCCTACAGACACCTGCAGGGAGAAGGAAGACCTGGTGGACCTGGTGCTCTGCCACCAGGAAGCTGGAGAAAACACCTTGACACAAGGAGGTGTAGAGGAAGACGAGGAGGAGGATGAGGAGGAGGAGGAGGAGGAGGAGGATGAAGAAGAAGAAGAAGAGGAGGAGGATGCAGACACAGACAGCCTGCACTCGCTCCCCCACTCCCTCCACCTCCACGCCTCGCCCCCCTCAGCCGCACACCGCTCCGCTTCAGAGCAGTTGTCTCTCTCCACCTCGGAGCAGTCGGCTCTCTCCGCCTCTCAAGGAGGCTCTCCTCTCAGCCGGAGTGACAGCTCAGGGACCGCTCAGAGCCAGGTATGACTACACAAACACATAACACACACACACATGCACACACACACTCACAAACACAACCTAGTCCCATTCCCCATACAGCTGCCCCCATTCGTTTACCATCTTCTCTGCTCTTTTGACATCTGTCCTCCTTGTATCAAAGCTAATTAATGTGAAGCTTGATAACCACATGGCATGGATGTGGGAAACATATTAGTCAGTGTGAAGTAGAGTTGTCACAGCTAAGCATAACAATCAACAACGAGCAATTGCTACTCTAGATCTCTAGTGCTGGGATGTAAATGGGTTATGATTGTCCACAGCCCTGCTGAAAGTAACCCCTTTGATAACCATTTAGGCTAAATATAGGAGCATAAAAAGCTTACAAGCATTCTAGTAATTGCAGTATAGTTTATTGCAGTCAAGCCCTGTCCTTTGCAGCCAGTTTGATACAGTCTGGTGCTTTGTGTTTGACATGAATGAAGAGGTTCACTCACACAGATCAACTGCTACATTCATATTTCATAGTGCACAATTTCACTCTTTTCTGTGATCTGACGTCCACGTGAATGACAGCTGCTCTTGCAGTGCAGCCCTGGGAGCTGCAGCCAGTCATCAACAGCCATAGCTGAAGCCCTCTTTTCTAGGTCTGTTATGCTGTCGGTTATGTAACAATGCTCAGGCTGGTTTCTGATTCCTCTCAACGGCACAGCTGTAATTGAAAAGAGAGAGCGAAACACAACAATACTGCTCACATCTCTGTCCGTGGGATCATTTTGGCCTAAACATCAAAATCATCCATTCCTATTGTAATCCATAAAGGATAAAATGAGTGGGGCTCTAGGCTGGTTGTGAGCATAGCTGGTGTCTGGTGGTAGTGCAGTTGTGGTGTTGTCAGTTGCTAGAGCTGGGTTAGGGAGGCTAGCACACCACAAACAGGCCTGCTGATGCATTATAAACACAGGTGCAGGCTTGCAGTGGTCCAGTGGAATACGTAGGGAGCATGTGTGTGCACATACACCCAAGAACATCAGCCTCCCCCGACCCCCTATAGACTCAGCCCCCATCCTTCATTGTGATGTCACAACGGAAGAATGCATTAGCCCTGCACCATTAGCTAATAGCTTTTTGTGCGGTGGTCCAGTGGAGACAGAGAGGAGGGGAGGAGTAGGCTCTTCATGATCCTTGCTGTTTTATGGTCTCTCTTCATTGCACATAAATGGCTGAGTTAATGCAAGTCAATACGCCACAAGGTAAACATTCTCATCAGATTCATCCCGCCAAGACCATTAGATTCTGGTTGCAGGCAAACTCCAAATATAGTTAACATATTCAAAGGGAATAATTAACCAATCTGTTAAGATTAGAAGAAGCAAATGGTGCTGAATACTAAATGTAACATGGTACCTTTTAGAGCAGTGGTTCCGAAAACTTTTTATAGCCTCGTACCCCTTCAAACATTCAACCTCCAGCTGCATACCCAGGGTCAGCCCACTCTCAAATGTTTTTTTTGACATCATTGTAAGCCTGCCACACACACTATACAAAACATTTTTTAAACATAAGAATGAGTGTGAGTTTTTGTCACAACCCAGCTCGTGGGAAGTGACAAAGAGCTCTTATAGGACCCGGGCACAAATAATAATATAATAATAATCAATCATTTTTCTCTTTATTTAACCATCTTACATATAAAACCTTATTTGTTAATCGAAAATTGTGAATAAATCTCCACAGGTTAATGAGAAGGGTGTGCTTGAAAGGATGCACATAACTCTGCAATGTTGGGTTGTATTGGAGAGAGTCTGTCTTAAATCATTTTCCACACACAGTCCGTGCCTGTATTTAATTTTCATGCTAGTGAGGGCCGAGAATCCACTCTCACATAGGTACGTGGTTGCAAAGGGCATCAGTGTCTTAACAGTGCGATTTGTCAAGGCAGGATACTCTGAGTGCAGCCTCATCCATAAATCTGGCAGTTTTCACGATGAGGCTCTCTTGTTCAGATATAAGTGGACTGGAGGCAGGGCATGAAAGGTATAATGAATCCAGTTGTTTGTCATCCGTTTGTTTGTGTCATCCATTTCGGGAAAGTACCTGCGTAATTGCGCACCCAACTCACTCAGGTGCTTCGCTATATTACATTTGACATTGTCCATAAGCTTGAGTTCATTTGCACACAAAAAAATCATACAATGATGGAAAGACCTGTGTGTTGTCCTTGTTAATGCAGACAGAGAAGTGCTCCAACTTCTTAATCATAGCCTACATTTTTTAATTGAGTTGTCAAATAGTACTTCTGCACTGTGGCTTAGGAAAGGCACTACTCCCAATATAAGTGAACCCCAAATCAATGTAGTTCTCATCATATTTGTGCCTCTTCGATGGGCCAACGTCCCTGTCTGTTGTTCAGTGCTTTCCCGGGTAAGGGGGCAGTAGCTCTTAGGCTGCATCAGATTCAAAACGGTCAGTGTCCATGCTAGCTGGACTAACAACAAATGTAGAATTACTGATCCTAGCATTGGATGTGCTCGTGGAAGCAGAACAGCTTGTGTTGTCGACAGGTGCAGGTGTGGTACTGCTGGTAGTAGCAGTACTACCAGCCAGTAGAGCTGATATGTGTCTCAATGGGCCTTACTAAATGTACTGTTTGAAAATGTGAAGATATTTTTTTTTCCAGACCACCGACGGCATTCCGCGTACTCCTGGAGGATACGCCTACATGCCTCATTTCCTTATCAGACATTTGAGAGAGACATCAGATATGAATTTGATTTATGATTATTATAGCAAACTGTACTATTTTTATTTCCCTCTGATGGATGTTTAATATGAATTTTAAAAAAGAGATCACAGTACCTCTGGTGGTGTTTTATAGAAGTTCTGATTTGTGGGAGAAAGAGTGAGGAGCATCAGACAACACAAGTATTTCAAAACTGTCATATCTGCTCTAGTACTATTTCTTAAACTGCTGTTTTCCACTAGAGTACAGTTACTGTGCCTCCCAATACCTAGAATGTTGTATTCAAATCTGCAGCTAAAATCCTAATTGAAAACTTTTGGAGATATTGTGTTGTGTTGTGTTTCCAGGAGCATGGGGGAGCTCCGACCATCCCACTCCTTCACCTGGAACCTGCCAGTGAACCTATCATAGAGGTGAGACGACCCGCCCTTTACCTCGAGCTGCCTCTGTCCTTTCAGTCTCCACCTCATGTATTTAACTGAAGAGAAATCACTGACCCACTCTTGTGAGAGCATTCACTTGGTCAGTTGTATTACCTCAATGACCATGGTGTGACCAAACATAGTCATAATTGAACTTTGTATTGAACATGTCTTCTGAAGTGCCTCCTCTTTTCTCTTTGTAGGTCAGTCCAGTGACACAGAGGAGAATACGGGCCTCTCTATCTGACCTGGACAACGAAGGGGACATTGAGAGCCTGTCTGTCCGACAGCTCAAAGAGATTCTGGCCCGTAACTTTGTCAACTACTCTGGCTGCTGTGAGAAGTGGGAGCTGATAGAGCGGGTGCATCGGCTCTACAGGGAGAACGAACAGAACAGGAAGTCCAGTAAGCACCACGTTGAATCATTTTAGTCCCCCTATACCAACCAACCTAATCTTAACTAGAACACTACTGATCCTTTTGATAAAGACCTTCATAGATTATCAATCTCCAGTTCAAACCTAGTTTGAACAATAGAGAAACTGTCCAAGTTAAAACATCTTTCTTTGATTTGGTATTATTCACAGGTCCAGATACACAGTATTAAATATGTATTTCTGTATTTTCTTCCAGTGGAAAATGTCAGCAACATCAACAGCATGTCTGCAGGTGAGGGCATTCAATACTGTTTTTGTTGGGTTGTATTGTATATTACAGGATGCACATACAGTTGAAGTTGGAAGTTTACATACGATTAGGTTGCGGTCATTAAAACTCGTTTTTCAACCACTCCACAAATTTCTTGTTCACAAACTATAGTTTTAGCAAGTCGGTTAGGACATCTACTTTGTGCATGACACAAGTAATTTTTCCAACAATTGCTTACAGACAGATTATTTCACTTATAATTCATTGTCTCACAATTCCAGTGGGTCAGAAGTTTACATACACTAATTTGACTGTGCCTTTAAACAGCTTGGAAAATTCCAGAAAATTATGTCATGGCTTTAGAAGCTTCTGATAGGCTAATTTACATCATTTGAGTCAATTGGAGGTGTACCTGTGGATGTATTTCAAGGCCTACCTTCAAACTCAGTGTCTCTTTGCTTGACGTCATGGGAAAATCAAAAGAAATCAGCAAGACCTCAGAAATAAGATTGTAGACCACAAGGCTGGTTCTTCCTTTGGAGCAATTTCCAAACACCTGAAGGTAACATGTTCATCTGTGCAAACAATAATACGCAAGTATAAACACCATGGGACCACGCAGCCGTCATACCACTCAGGAAGGAGACGAGTTCTGTCTCCTAGAGATGAATGTACTTTGGAGCGAAAAGTTCAAATCAATCCCAGAACAACAGCAAAGGATCTTGTGAAGATGCTGGAGGAAACAGGTACAAAAGTATCGATATCCACAGTAAAACGAGTCCTATATCGACATAACCTGAAAGGCTGCTCAGCAAGGAAGAACCACTGTTCCAAAACCTCCATAAAAAGACAGACTACGGTTTGCAACTGCACATGGGGACAAAGATCATTGTTTTTGGAGAACTGTCCTCTGGTCTGATGAAACAAAAAATAGGACTGTTTGGTCATAATGACCATCGTTATGTTTGGAGGGAAAAGGGGGAGGCTTGCAAGCCGAAGAACAATTTCCCAAGCGTGAACCACGGGGGTGGCAGCATCATGTTGTGGGGGTGCTTTGCTGCAGGAGGGACTAAAAATTATGTGGATATATTGAAGCAACATCTCAAGACATCAGTCAGGAAATTAAAGCTTGGTCTCAAGTGAGTCTTCCAAGTGGACAATGACCCCAAGTATGCTTCCAAAGCTGTGGCAAAATGGCTTAAGGACAACAAAGTCAAGGTATTGGAGTGGCCATTACAAAGCGCTGACCTCAATCATATAGAAAATTTGTGGGCAGAACTGAAAAAGTGTGTGCGAGCAAGGAGGCCTACAAACCTGACTCAGTTACACCAGCTCTGTCAGGAAGAATGGGCAAATATTCACCCAACTTATTGTGGGAAGCTTGTGGATGGCTACCCGAAACGTTTGACCCAAGTTAAACAATTTAAAGGCAATGCTACCAAATACTAATTGAACATATGTAAACTTCTGACCCACTGGGAACGTGATGAAATAAATAAAAGCTGAAATAAATCATTCTCTCTACTATTATTCTGACGTTTCACATTCTTAAAATAAAGTGGTGATCCTAACTGACCTAAGACAGGGAATTTTAACTAGGATTAAAAGGAATTGTGAAAAACTGAGTTGAAATGTATTTGGCTAAGGTGTATGTAAACCTCTGACTTCAACTGTATATTTGAGTTGTGTACAGGAAATGACTATGTACAGGAAATGACTATAATGGAATTGTGTATAGGAAATGACTGTGTATAGGAAATGACTGTGTACAGGAATTGTTTTAATACTATGTGAGAAAGAAGAATTGGAGTAAGAACTTATATCCTATTAGAATCACTAATGGTTGTTTTGTCACTGCTCCTTTCCTTCTGTAAATGAAGTGGTGTCATATCCTCCGCCTATCTGCAATGGTGCAGTGGAAGGTAGGCATGTCTAACTCCACCACTATCCCACCTGCAAAACCATCACTGTCTTGAAATACATCTCTCCATATTGATGCATGCTGAAGTCTAATTTCCCATTCAATCCCAACCATAACCCCTCCTGAGTAATATGCTATGTGCTGTTCTGAGAGAGACCACCTCATCCTGCTGTTTAACTGGCTATTTGGGCACTACGTCATCATGTACAGTATGTGAATGACCATAGAGAAGACAGCCATCCTCAGGCTGCTAGCTACATGGAGTAATACTTTTTTCTCGTGTTGTTTTTCTCCACAGACAGTGTGAAGGCTCAGCTGGCCTCTGATGACCACCTATGTCGCATCTGCATGGACGCTGTGATCGACTGTGTGCTGCTAGAGTGCGGTCACATGGTCACCTGTACCAAATGTGGGATGAGGATGAGCGAGTGCCCCATCTGCAGGCAGTACGTGGTGCGGGCCGTGCACGTCTTCAAGTCTTAACTCTGCCTTGAGCGTGCATGTCAGCCAAGGACATTGAAGCTGTGACGTAGTGTGTGCATATGCTTGAAAACCTGAGGGAGTGTGAATGATTTTGCAAGTTTCCAAGGACTTAATGCTACAGCAGATGTGCACATCCTCCAGTCCAAATGACATGCAGAGCAGACAGCTTCACACAGCCTGAATTTTACTACAGCTACTAGAACTACAAGAGCCCCACAGGAAATTGCTCTGTCGTGTCTGGACCTCCACTGGCTCCAGGACACTGACCTTCTGTCTTTAGTGTGATACACACTGAATTGTTTCACAAATAACTCTCCAATATCTTATTTTACAGTGCTTCATGTCAATTCGTTTTTTACTTTTAATAAACCATGAAGCGGAATTGGTCCCATCAGGGCCGGTATACCGAACGGGGACACAGGGCTTGTGCCCCGGGGCCCTGACCTTCCTCAACCAAATTTGTATTATTACATTTTTGGGGTGTTGTGGGTCAGATTGCAAATAGTGTACAATTGCAGGAAATTAGCTATGAAACGGCAACATATTCTCTTAGCCTCATGATAAAATGTGTAGAAGGAGGGGGGAGTGCCTTGAGGTCGGTGCCCCAGGGTTCCAAATGCAGTAGTCTGGCCCTGGGTCCCATGGATACTTGAATTGGATATGTTTCATGGTGAGTAGGTATTAGGTGATTAAGGTGGAGATCATTATGATATCCCAGGGTTAGAGTCAATATGGTTTACACACTCATACCACACCAGGCTATACTATACGTATCTCCTTCAATGTTCTTTAGTATGTGCAATATTAAAACATAGACTTCTATGTCTGTCTATGACTCTCGTCTAAGAAACTCAACCAGGCTGCATGTCTCTGTGCTGTTCCATTCTATATACACATACACACAGATGCACACACATACACAGGGGAGGGTTTTAGGTGCCAAACTTCATACCACAACTACATTACTGATTGCTGTTTCTATGCCAAGTGTCACTCCTCACTTCAGACCATGCATTGTAGATTTGAGCAGCATCCAACCCAATCAATATGTAAACCATCAAGCTCAGTGATTGGTTGAATTGTAGGGAAGCTCTTGAGCCACATGCTATGGGTTATAGGGACTTCAGTTCAAGGCTGTCCAACCCATGTTCTCCTTGCATGTGTTGAATCAGTCACAAGTGATATCACATTATGATTCATGTCTATGTTAATGATCTTGTTTGGTTTAGAGAAGGCTCCTGTCTACTGTGGTAACATACCATACACTGTGGCTGGGTCATCCCATGCTTTACTTTCCTATGCTCTTCGTCGGTGTATCTTTTATTAAAGTCTGGCATGACTGACAACGTGTCTGCTACTTAGCTTAATTAAGCAATATCATTCCATGACTTTTCCTAGGTGTGTTGTCCATTGGCTCAGTGTTCACCTCTTGAAGGTGACAGGTGCTAATTCCTCTGTTCTGAGCTCATATTTAAACATCTTTTATCACGTTGTGGATTTGTCTTTTAATATCTCTTTTCAAGAGAAGAAAAGTATGCATAAACTCAGTCTAAGTTGATTTGTTTATACAAATACAACTTCTGTTCTTTCATAAAATAACATTTATTCAAATGTCTATTGAAAAAAAAAAGTATCTACTAATGCCTGTAGATCGTTAGACAAAAAGCTTATTGCTGTAAAATAATTGCATATGATATGTAAGCTATTGATAAATATATATTTTTCCATTTGCTTTGGATGTCGTAATATAATTTATTAGCATTTGATATTTTAAGAGGTTGAATAATTTTTTTCAGAATGTAAATTCCATTAATTTGATCTAATGAATATGACTCTCCAATCAAAAACAGAAAGATCACTGATCATGACATTTCCCCATTAAAGTTCTCATTTTATTTTGGAGCATTTCTTGTCCTTACCTGCTAGGGGATTCAAAACCTTATGAATATTTGTACATCGCACATGGTAGCGAACACTGTCACTGTGTTTACATGTATGTTTATAATAATGCTGCGATATCTCAGATGTCACTTGTAGGCAGCTATATGATGTCAAAGTAGGATGAGTTATAGCTATGAGCACTCTATGGAATCCTGGAACTTGAGCACTCTATGGAATCCTGGAACTTGAGCACTCTATGGAATCCTGGAACTTGAGCACTCTATGGAATCCTGGAACTTTGTATTTTGGAATGTTGAACTTTTTATTTTGGTAATTACAAGTATTTAATAGATTTAATAAAATACTGTACCATATAATAAGCAGAGATCCTGTTGTTGTTTTAACGCTGCTGTATCCGACCGGTTACCCCAAATCAATTGTTTATCCCCAGTTTAAAGAATGCAAGTTGACAAAATGGCAAACTATTCCAAATGTTGATGTTTAAGGTCTTTATTTCAGAATGTAAAAACCGTGAATAGATAATCCAACATATGACATACTTTAAACATATTTCACAAATGTTTTTGTTTACATATTGCACACAATGCTTATAAACATGACCAAAAAGATAAATTAAGACGATCGTGGAAACATGACCAAAAATAGAGTTCAGTATTTAGAATTAATTTTTATAACTCAAGTCACAAACAGTTCTCTATACAGTATATACAGTTGAACCAATGACATACTAGTACTAAAATATTTCCCAACTGCACAGGGAAGACATGGTTGGTAGTTAGGCCTGTCCTCATACAAAAAAAGTAGATTTATATACACATTAGGACCCCCCAGTAGCCATACTTTTGTTATTTCCTGTAATTAACATGAGTTAAATACAAACTGGGGAACTGTACGTCAGTGTCTGACAGGTAACTAACTACATTCCTTATATTACACCAGTAGTAAGTAGTGGCTTTACTTGTGTATGCAGGTTATTATTATACCATATACACATACTATACTGTGTCTGGTTAAAGAGATTCTTCAGTACTTTTGTATACTTTTTAGCCAGTAGCTCTGAAAGTAGTGCTCATAAGATAAAACTGGTCCCCGAAAACTGCATACCACATCAGATATGTGCACCACATCATTGCTCTCTCTCTCTTATGTGTACATCTTGCTAGCTGTCACTCAAGCATTATACGGTTAAGTCTACAACCATTGTATTCGGCGCACGTGACAAATACAATTTGATTGCGAGGGGCTGAAGCTCAAATTGCTAGGGGGCAAGCCCACGTGGGGGGGAAATGGCAGAGCCTACAGTTTCCAGTAAACAGTCACTTTCAAACTAGCGATTTCGTGGAACAGTAATTCTGTTCATAGATTATGCATGTATGAACGGCATTGACACATTCAGTCGAAAGTGTGAGGTTTAAAAAAGACTTACTAGTCGGCAAAGTTCAGGAGCATGTCTTTAAAACCTGCATCTATAGGTGTGAGAATCCCTTGTAAAAAATAAATACAATTAAAAACAGCCTAGTATATAGAGACTGATTGACAGTAGACTTTAAATCAGTCTCATGATGCTTCCTCTAGCAAACGGTCACTGGTGCCAACTCACACTGGCTTGATAAACCTGGGAAAGTACAGTAATATAAAACAAATTGTCAAACAGTGGAAATCGATTTTTATAGATATTTAGAAATTGAAGTGGAGTAAAAACAACTGTTCTATGGAAAGGAGAAAGTACCTGTGTACAGAAAGGAGAAAGTACCTGTGTACAAGTATCAAAATGAAATAGCAGCACTTAAATAAATACAATATAAAACACCTGCACAGAAAACAAGCTACTGCTCTATTGGCATAAATCTTCAGAGGTTTGAGGCTAAATAGTCAAAAACAAACAGTGAGGCAGATTGACACTTTTCAATCAAAATGGTACATGTAAATACGTGCATTCAGTACTGCACAAAAGTATGAAACACTTTGATTTAAAAAATTGTTCTGTATAATGCATAAACGGTGCGCTGCAACAAAAGAAAATCATTAACAAAATGAGAAAAACATGACCATTGTGTACACCAGGGGTGGCCTATCATTTTGGCTCGAGGGCCACATCAGCTTTTCAAAATTAAACGTTGAGCCGCAAAGATTTCTTTTCTGACCGATGTGTTCGTCAAAAGCACATTTGCCGGTCAGAAAAAAGGCAGTTATTTTTAGATGTTCAAGAGTGGCCTGGAGTGGTTTTTAACCCAAAACAATCATTCCTCGTGGAAAGAGAACACCTGCTCTTTCCATGACAGACTGACCAGGTGAATCCCGGTGAAAGCTATGGTCCCTTATTAATGTGATGTTAAATCCACTTCAAACCAGTGTAGATGAAGGTTTAGGAGACACGTTAAAAAAGGATTTCTAAGCCTTGCAACAATTGAGACATGTCTTGTGTATGCGTGCCATTCAGAAGTGGAATGGGAAGACAAAAGATTTAAGTGCCTTTCAAAAGGTTACAGTAGTAGGAGCCAGGCACACCAGTTTGAGTGAGGCAAGAACTGCAACACTGCTGGGTTTTTCACACGCAAGTTTCCCGTGTGTATCAAGAATGGTCCACCACCCAAAGTACATCCAGCCAACTTGACACAACTGTAGGAAGCATTGGAGAAAACTTGACACCTTGTAGAGTCCCCAACGTAATGAGGCTGTTGAGGGCAAAATGGTGCAACTCCATATTAGGAAGGTGTTCCTAATGTTTTTTTTCACTCAGTGTGTGTGTGTGTGTATGTGTGTGTACGTACGTACGTACATACATACATACATACATACACTACCGTTCAAAAGTTTGGGGTCACTCAAAAATGTCCTTGTTTTTTAAAAACACCAGTCTCAACGTCAACAGTGAAGAGGCGACTCCGGGATACTGGTCTTCTAGGCAGAGTTCCTCGGTCCAGTGTCTGTGATCTGTTGCCCATCTTAACCTTCTTTTTTTATTGGCCAGTCTGAGATATGGCTTTTTCTTTGCAACTCTGCCAAGAAGGCCAGCCTCCTAGAGTTGCCTCTTCACTGTTGACAATGTTTTGCGGGTACTATTTAATGAAGCTGCCATTTGAGGACGTGTGAGGCGTCTGTTTCACAACCTCGACATTCTTATGTACTTGTCCTCTTGCTCAGTTGTATTTCTTCTTTAAATCAGCACAACAGTTTTCAGCTGTGTTAACATAATTTCATAAGGGTTTTCTAATGATCAATTAGCCTTTTAAAATTATAAACTTGGATTAGCTAACACAACGTGCCATTGGAACACAGGAGTGATGGTTGCTGATAATGGGCCTCTGTACACCTATTTAGATATTCCATTAAAAATCTGCCGTTTCCAGCTACAATAGTCATTTACAACATTAACACTGTCTCCACTGCATTTCTGATCAATTTGATGTTATTTTAAACGGACAAAAAAAAGGATTTTCTTCAAAAAATAAGGTCATTTTAAATGACATATATATATATATATATATATATATATACATATATATATAGTTGAAGTTTACATGCACTTAGGTTGGAGTCATTAAAACTCGTTTTTCAACCACTCCACAAATGTCTTTTTAATAAACTGTAGTTTTGGCAAGTCAGTTAGGACATCTACTTTGTGCATGATACAAGTCATTTTTCCAACAATTGTTTACAGACAGATTATTTCACTTATAATTCACTGTATCACAAATCCAGTGAGTCAGAAGCTTGGAACATTCCAGAAAATGATGTCATGGCTTTAGAAGCTTCTAATAGGCTAATTGATATCATTTGAGT
Source organism: Oncorhynchus keta (assembly GCF_023373465.1). Classification (NCBI taxonomy): domain Eukaryota; kingdom Metazoa; phylum Chordata; class Actinopteri; order Salmoniformes; family Salmonidae; genus Oncorhynchus; species Oncorhynchus keta. The sequence goes on from NC_068432.1 coordinate 33,778,300, forward strand.
CAATTGGAGGTGTACCTGTGGATGTATTTCAAGGCCTACCTTCAAACACAGTGCCTCTTTGCTTGACATCATGGGAAAATCAAAAGAAATCAGCCAAGACATCAGAAAATAAATTGTAGACCTCCACAAGTCTGGTTCATCCTTGGGAGCAATTTCCAAAGGCCTGAAGGTACCACGTTCATCTGTACAAACAATAGTATGCAAGTATAAACACCATGGGACCACACAGCCGTCATACCACTCGGGAAGGAGATGCGTTCGGTCTCCTGGAGATGAACGTACTTTGGTGCGAAAAGTGCCAATCAATCCCAGAACAACAGGATCTTGTGAAGATGCTGGAGGAAACAGGTACAAAAGTATCTATATCCACAGTAAAACGAGTCCTATATCGACATAACCTGAAAGGCCGCTCAGCAAGGAAGAAGCCACTGCTCCAAAACTGCCATAAAAAGCCAGAATATGGTTTGCAACTGCACATGGGGACAAAGATGGTACTTTTTGGAGAATGAAACAAAAATAGAAACGATTGGCCATAATGATCATTGTTGGTTTGGAGGAAAAAGGGGGAGGCTTGCAAGCTGAAGAACACCATCCCAACCGTGAACCACAAGAGTGGCAGCATCATGTTGTGTGGGTGTTTTCCTGCAGAAGGGACTGGTGCACATCGCAAAATAGAGGTGGGAAAAGCATGTGGATATATTGAAGCAACATCTCAAGACATCAGTCAGGAAGTTAAAGCTTAGTCGCAAAGGCATCTTCCAAATGGACAATGACCCCAAGTATACTTCCAAAGTTGTGGCAAAATGGCTTAAGGACAACAAAGTCAAGGTATTGGAGTGGCCATCACAAAGCCCTGACCTCAATCCCATAAACAATTTGTGGGCAGAACTGAAAAAGTGTGTGCGAGCAAGGAGGCCTACAAACCTGACTCAGTCACACCAGCTCTGTCAGGAGGAACAGGACTAAATTCACCCAACTTATTGTGGGAAGCTTGTGGACGGCTACCCGAAACATTTGACCCAAGTTAAACAATTTAAAGGCAAAGCTACCAAATCCTAATTGAGTGTATGTAAACTTCTGACCCACTGGGAAGGTGATGAAATAAATAAAAGCTGACATAAATCATTCTCTCGACTATTATTCTGAAATTTCACATTCTTACAATAAAGTGGCGATCCTAACTGACCTAAAACATGGAATTAGTACTAGGATTAAATGTCAGGAATTGTGAAAAAAGGTTTAAATGTATTTGTATGTATGTATGTATGTATGTATGTATGTATGTACGTACAGTGGGGCAAAAAAGTATTGTCAGCCACCAATTGTGCAAGTTCTCCCACTTAAAAAGATGAGAGAGGCCTGTAATTTTCATCATAGGTACACTTCAACTATGACAGGCAAAATGAGAAAATAAATCCAGAAAATCACATTGTAGGATTTTTAATGAATTTATTTGCAAATTATGGTGGAAAATAAGTATTTGGTCAAAGTTTATCTCAATACTTTGTTATATACCCTTTGTTGGCAATGACAGAGGTCAAACGTTTTCTGTAAGGTTTTCACACACTGTTGCTGGTATTTTGGTCCATTCCTCCATGCAGATCTCCTCTAGAGCAATGATGTTTTGGGGCTGTTGCTGGGCAACACGGACTTTCAACTTCCTCCAAAGATTTTCTATGGGTTGAGATCTGGAGACTGGCTAGGCCACTCCAGGACCTTGAAATGCTTCTTACGAAGCCACTCCTTCATTGCCTGGGTGGTGTGTTTGGGATCATTGTCATGCTGAAAGACCCAGCCACGTTTCATCTTTAATGCCCTTGTTGTGGAAGGAGGTTTTCACTCAAAATCTCACAATACATGGCCCCATTCATTCTTTCCTTTATACGGATCAGTCATCCTGGTCCCTTTGCAGAAAAACAGCCCCAAAGCATGATGTTTCCACCCCCATGCTTCACAGTAGGTATGATGTTCTTTGGATGCAACTCAGCATTCTTTGTCCTCCAAACACGACGATTTGAGTTTTTACCAAAAAGTTCTATTTTGGTTTCATCTGACCATCTGACATTCTCCCAATATTCTTCTGGATCATCCAAATGCTCTCTAGCAAACTTCAGACGGGCCTGGACATGTACTGGCTTAAGTAGGGGGACACGTCTGGCACTGCAGGATTTGAGTCCCTGGCGGCGTAGTGTGTTACTGATGGTAGGCTTTGTGACTTTGGTCCTAGCTCTCTGCAGGTCATTCACTAGGTCCCCCCGTGTGGTTCTGGGATTTTTGATCACCGTTCTTGTGATCATTTTGACCCCACGGGGTGAGATCTTGCGTGGAGCCCCAGATCGAGGGAGATTATCAGTGGTACTGTATGTCTTCCATTTCCTAATAATTGCTCCCACAGTTGATTTCTTAAAACCAAGCTGTTTACCTATTGCAGATGCAGTCTTCCCAGCCTGGTGCAGGTCTACAATTTTGTTTCTGGTGTCCTTTGACAGCTCTTTGGACTTGGCCATAGTGGAGTTTGGAGTGTGACTGTTTGAGGTTGTGGACAGGTGTCTTTTATACTGATAACAAGTTCAAACAGGTGCCATTAATACAGGTAACGAGTGGAGGACAGAGGAGCCTCTTAAAGAAGTTACAGGTCTGTGAGAGCCAGAAATCTTGCTTGTTTGTAGCTGACCAAATACTTATTTTCCACCATAATTTACAAATAAATTCATTAAAAATCCTACAATGAGATTTTCTGGATTTTTCCCCTCATTTTGTCTGTCATAGTTGAAGTTGTTGCCCCACTGTATGTATGTATGTATGTATGTTTAGAGTTCACTTGCAGAAAGAAAAAATAAAATACTTCAATATCTTAGCAAAGACAAAGGAAGAAAAAAAAAAAACATGCTCTGTCAAATTTCCAGTACAGCCAGGTGTCTTGAACATCCTGTTTTGGAAAACATTCTTGCTTCAGCAGCACAAGAGCCATTTAATGAGTATCAGGGCAACAGTCACTTTTAAAATGTCTTATGCCATTTCCAATGTGGGTTGTTTTTTTGCACAGAGGTGAGTGAAATACAACACCGTCTCCATGGTGATAACATCACCCTTGCCAGTTCCTTATTCTGACGAGTTTCCTAGCTAGCCAGTGCATACTGTACAGTCTTCGTCAACCTGCTGTTTGTCCACTAGCTGAGTTTCAGCAGTAGTTTCTCCTCTACTAGTTCAAACTGTACACTCACTGACATCTCAGCAATGAATTGCTCGCAGCCCTCTTTGGTCACCTGCTTGCAGTATCGCAAGTCAATGTGACAGATGCTTCCACAGCGCTTGAAGTAAGTCAGGGACTGGTCCGTGACTCTGTTGCACACTGCAGAGATCAGGGAGGAGGAAGATACAGTATTAGGTTGTTGGATTTATACTATATACTTGGCCATAACAGTCATTTGTTTTCTAGAATAAAGGCTCCAACCAAAACCTCACCATTGTCATGAGCATATTGAGTGCAGTCAATGGGTGACGGCTTCACCCATTAACAGTGACTGACAGTGGATAATTAGAAAACAGTGGTGCCCTGTCTGTCTGTCCCACATTGACCCAACCTTTAACAGCACTACTCAGGGAGAGGAGAACCATGGGGGTACTTCAGTTATGGTGTTTGGAATGGAGCCTAGTTTTACTCCACCCCATGGCTCCAACTGTGCATCAGAAATAGAGACAATTAAAGCTATTCATACTTTATACTGGTGTTTATGGGGTCGAGATATGACTTTACGAGGCACACATTCATCTCAGTAGGGAACATTTGTTATTCAATAAGACCTATGAAGCAATGAATGAACTTTGCAATGAGAGGTCAATGGCCATGTCCGGATTGTCACCAGTATGTTCTAAATAGTGAATAGTACTGTTAGCAGTGATTACTTTTAGTAGAGACATTCTGACATGGCCAATGTCTATAGTGATAGTAGGCATTGTGACATGGCCTTGTATGCCCCTACCGGAGAGTTTAATGTCAGTGAGCGAGTCTCTGGTGGTGGTCCCTGCAGCGGTCAGAATGTTGACTGACTGGTCAGTGACGTGGTTGCAGTAGCTCAGGTCCAGTCTGGTCAGCTGGGGCATGTAGCGGATGAGGAGGCGCAGAGAGGTGTCCGTGATGTCCAGCCCGGCCAGACGCAGGTCCACCACATTTCGCAGCTTACTCCTGTTGTCCAGCTGACCTAGGGAGGGAGAGAGAGACAAAGATTGAATGCTTGTCAAGTTCATTTTCTTCCTTTTTTAAAGCTTCTTTACTTCTACTAGGGGCAAAATCGAATGCAAGCTATTCCAGCTGTGTGGCTATAAAGACCGACACAAACATTCAGCAGAGAGCACAGCAAGACCTGACATGGATGGGCTGCAGCAGCCTGACTGGACTGCAAAGCAGATTGACATACTGTTCAATACTTCACACCATGTGTCCAGATGGTCACTAACACAGTGCAGGATGGCGAAAACCTACCTGGTCTGTTGTCTGTGGGGGGTGAGAGCAGATCCCTCATCTGGGCGTCTTTGAGACCCTCTACCCACTGGACGTCCAGGGTCCGCAGCAGCGGGCAGCTGGCGGTGCAGAGGGCAGACACAGCCACCCAGGAGCAGCCTGAGAGCAGCAGCATCCGCAGACCTGCAGGGACAAAAGTCAGGGGTTAAGAGGGGTCAAACTCAACGACATCGCTCGCTCTCTCAATTCCTACTAAACACACCCTAGCACTGTCAAAATGACCCGAAACCAAAACGCCATAATAACACAGAATTGGGTTTGCCTCCCTTGGACTAAGTCAGTCCTAATTAAGTAACTCAAAACGTGTAACATTATCTGCTGCCCCGTTCAATCTTTTGGGGGGGGGATCTTAATAGTCTCCAACAGTTCATTAACCTGAGGGTGCAAAATCAAGCAAACAAAAAGCATCACTATGTAAATGTAATTACAGTTGCCACATAATGAATTCTAAGAAGAAACAAAGCCAATCGTCAGAAACACTGAGGAACCCCTGGGGATACCATTATTATGGAGCAGAGTGGCAGCCATACGGCAGCATTCTCTGAAACTTCCAGCTCACCCAACCAAGGAAACAAAGACAGCGTTACATTATCACCAAACTAGTCACATTAAACACGTTCCTATCAATGCTCTCAGTACAGAGAAGCACAGTAACCGGCTGCAGTGGTGACATCAGGTTTGCAGGGTGTACCCAGAGCCATGGACAGAGACACAGTATAATGGCTAGGTGTATACTGTAGACCGTTCTATTATAAAGCCACAGAGGGATATGCACATTGCCTCAATTACAACACTGCTGGCTGGTGTTTAATATACCTGGCAGTCTGTTGATGAGCCAGCTGAGCTGCTTCTTGGAGATGTTGGTCCAGCTGAGGTCCAGAGCCACAGGCTGTCTGCGGATGAGGCCACTCAGCATGAGGGGAGTGATGGACTTACAGCGGTTCAGATCGATCTGCGTCCACAGCCTCTTATCACAGCACCTGAGGAGGCAGGGGCGAAGGTAACCACAAGATCACACAGCCACCATGGCTACAGCTGTGGAAAGACTACACTTGAGATGAGAGCTCTAGGCTAGAGAGCCTTACAGCTTAGTGTTCATACGGTCTTTCCAATAAACAAGGGCCACTTTGAAAAACACAACCCACTATTCACAAGATTGACTTGTCCAACTTCGTATCAGACGCTTTGGTCTATCAGGCCCTGTCTGGACATGACAGTTCATGCAGCTTTAGTATTCTGATAATGGAGGTCTGATCATGGAATTCCGAACACGTCACAAGTCTACATTTAAAAGTGTCCACATTGTGTCCGTTCCTGCACTATAATCAAATGCCAGTATGCATTTTACAAATGGTGGAATAAGCTAAATATGATAACAACAACAACAGACGGCAGTAGCTAACTACTGTATAGCTAAGTAGCCAGCTAACCTCTGTAGCTAGCAAGCAATGCTGAAGGGATTGCATAACTCTAGCCAAACAAAAGCATTTATGAGGCTAGCAAACACGATCCTCACACACTAGTTTTTGGCTAGTTTTTCCTAGCCACCGTGCTTCTACACCTGCATTGCTTGCTGTTTGGGGTTTTAGGCTGGGTTTCGGTACAGCACTTTGAGATATCAGCTGATGTAAGAAGGGCTTTATAAATAAATATAAAAGTGCCTTTCGGTCCCAAAACACAAGTTTTCTAGACACTGGTGACGTTGTCCACTGTATGCGCTTTTGGTAGCCTGATTGCGTCTAGATTGAGGAAAAATCCGCACACAAGCATCCTTGACCACCTCCTGAAGTGGTCAGACAGATCTGAACAGAATCCGACCAAAGTGACTTTTGTGCGTCTAGACCCATGCGATCTTCGTATTCTGATAGCAGAAGTTGCATGTAATTGTAGACACGACCTCCGATAGCTACAGCTCACCATCTGTTCCAGGTCTTGCAGACACGCATGCAGACACACAGGTCTCTGTGTGCGAGGTGGCTGAACACGACCATCCACACCTCCCTGCGCATCACGTGGGCCTGTCCGTCATCAAGGGGAAGTCTGTCTGGTGGGGGGCTGATGGGAGGCGGCCGGATCACGTGACGCTCCATCTGTACACACTTGGGCGGTGAGTGGCAGGGAGGGGGGCGTGGACAAATAGGTGTGATCGGAGGGCTGCGGTTCCACCCCAGGGGCGAGAGCTGGCGGGGCGTCCCATTCACCTCCCGCCCCCTGGGGTGGAGCCAGTCTCCGAGGTCACTGCTGCCGTTGTCGAGTGGCCGTTTAGGCTTAGGCTCCTCCCCGTCACTCTCAGGCTCTGTCTTCATTGGCCTGTGGTTCTGATTGGCCAAGCAGTCCTCTGTCTTCAATGGTTGACGATTGTGATTGGATAGGCCATCCTCTGTCTTAATTGGCCTGCGGTTATGATTGGTGGGGGAGTCCTCTGTTTTTAGTGGTCTGCGGTTCTGATTGATAGAGGAGTCCTCAGTCTTCAGTGGTCGACGGTTGTTATTGGTTGGGCTGTTCTCCCCCTTCAGTGGTCTGCGGTTCTGATTGGCCAAGCAGTCCTCGGTCTTCTGGATCTCCAGGTTGAGCTCTTTGCTCAGCTCCTTGCTCAGCTCTTTGTTGGGTAGGCGGCGTCGCTGGTGTGCCTTCAGCTGGCCAAGTGTCTTGTCTGGGGCATCGCCCCCCTCACTGCTGGGCCCTGCCCGGGGAGAGCTGGAGCAGGACTGGTCACTCTCTCTGGCTGCAGACGTTCGTAGCAGTGGACTCAGCATAGTCTTTACTTTACTATCTTTACTGTCCTCTACACCATCTTTCTCTTCTTCCTCCTCATCATCCTCCTTATCTTCCTCCTCTTCCCTTTTCCCTTTAGCTGCAACCCTGTCCCCTGTGTATCTGTCATCTTCATGGTCTTCGTCCTCATCAACTTTCTCTTGCTTGATGGGCCGTAAGAGCTTGGAGGTGAAGGTGTCATCAGGTTTTGGGGGCTTCTTCTGTAAGGGAACATGGGGAGCATATCAATTATCAAATAATCATCTTTACAGTTAATTTGCATTTTTATAAAATACCTTATTTATCATATATTTTTCTCCAAACAGTGTTTGTCAAGTAAGTGGACTACAAATTCTCAAATCAAAAGGTTATTGTTTGGTAATAGAATCTTGACAAAATAAACTCTGGGCCTTATCAAATCTGTCCCTTATCAAATCAAGAGGAATGCTCAGTAAAGACAGTCAATATAAAAATAATTATCCATGGCCAGCCTAAAGCCTGTTGGATAAATGACCTTTTTCTTGACAACAGGAGGCTCGTCCTCATCTTTGATGTCGAACAGCTTCCTCTTCTTCCTCAGAGGGTTGTCCTCAGGCCTGGGTCGGGGATGAGGTAGCCCGCCCAGAGACAACATGGGAGAACGTTTCTTCAGAGGAGGATATTCCTCTGCTTTCCTCTTGGGGGTGTCATCACGCTCTGCCTTCCTCTTCACTGCAGTGGGTGATATTGGCACACTGGGCAGGTCGGACTCTTCCTTAACGTCACGGTTCAATCGCGAGTCCTTCAGCAGCGACCCGGGAAGGTTGGACGCGTACTTGAATCCTGGTCCTCTTTTTTGCTTGACAGCCAAAAGGGAAGAAACAAGGGAAGACAACTTTATACCTTTTGCCTATTTGTTTCCAGACAATTCAAGTCTTCTTATAATAAAAGTGATTTATTGAACAGTGCAGAACGTAGATATTCTGCCTAGAACATTCATTTCCACAACCACATAGATACTTACTTTCCCGGTTTTCCCTGCATGGTTGCATTTTGGACACTCCCAGCAGTTTGGCAACTCTTCATTTACAACTCCACCAGAATTCTTCACCTGAACAAGAGAGCACAAGTAGTGAGTGGGTGAAGGTGATAGGAAGCACAAGTAAAAGTGATAAAGTACGAAACAAAGCTATGATTTATCATTTGCAGAATAAGTCCTTTATTGAAGGGTTTAGGCAACTAGGTTAATCTGCGGACCAATTTTTGTCGGAGCGGATGATGGGGGCAGGAACATAATTATGATAATATGTACACTGCAATCAATTAAATCAAACAGATAAGATGCTCATTAACAGCATTCTGTCTTGAGCAGTTTACCTTTAGGCAGAGGGGATGGACTATCTCATTGCAGATGGAGCACTCCATGAGCATGAGGTTAAATTTGTCCTCCTCTTCCTCCACCGTGTCCTCCTTCCCTGCCTCCCCACACACCAGACACACCGCAGTGTGGGGTAGGACAGGCTGGAGACAACAAACAAACACCACATTAGTATATTAGAAACTCCCCCTCTGCACATAGTCACCAGATAAAATGTCAGCACACATACAAAGAATGTCCAAATACTCTGCAGGTTAGTATGAGGCCTACCGCGATACACTGCCTCATGATGCAGGACTGTTTCATGCGACCCGGCCCTCCAAACTTCTTCATGTCTTTACAGAAGTGGCATTCTCCACACTCTGTCCTCAGGCACGCCTCACACTTCCGACATCGCGTCCTCCTTCTCCGGGCCCCAGAAGTGCTCCGGCTGGCCGACAGCTTGACCGCAGGCGCAGGAGACGAGGCCGCCATTTTGGGTTTGGGCCTGTTGGGAGGTCTCTGCTGCTGAATGGAGAAGAGGAAGAGGTAGGAGAGTCCGGTATCTTTATAGTACAACAACCCAAAAAGTGAAAGCAAGGTCTAGTATAGACAGATGGATCTGGGCCTATATTCACAAAGAATCTCAGAGTAGGAGTGCTCATCTGGAATCAGGTCCCAATCAGTCCCAATACTCCCAATTCATTATGATCAAAAAGACTGACACTTGATCAACAGTCCTACTCTAAAAGGCTTCGTAATACAGGATCAGGTCTGCAGGGTGTTGCAGTATTTGCTGTCATATTGACCCCGGAATTGGCAGCTGTTTAGGGAAACCAGGTGAATTGACTCATCTAATCAATCCCAGCAGTTGACCAACTAAGTTCTGCGCCACAAGCAGAGCTTTTATTATGACCTGTGATACCTAGTTCGCTGGTCTAACCATCTACTACGGAAAACAAAGAACCATGGGAACAGGCCTAGATCCCTGTCATTTGAGTGAAGAGAATGCAGAGAAAAAGGAGCCAGATGGCGGGCTGCCTTCGGAGAATTCATTAGCGATCTAATAAACCCCATTGCCTTCCATTCTGCTAGCAAATGTGCAATCTTTGAAAAATAAAATCAATGACCTACAAGGAAGATTAAACTACCAACATTCAAAACTGTAATATCTTATGCTTCATGGAGTCATGGCTGAACGAGAACATTATCAACATACAGCTGGCTGGTTCTACACTGTTTCGGCAGGATAGAACAGCGGCGTCTGGTAAGACAATGGTCGGCGGGCTATGGATTTTTGTAAATAACAGCTGGTGAACGATATCTAGGGAAGTCTCCAGGTTTTGCTCACCTGAGGTAGAGCATCTCCTGATAAGCGATACACCACACTACCTACCTAGAGAGTCCATCTGTATTTTTCGTAGCGGTCAACATACCACCACAGACATTATATTACAAAAATGTACATACGTCCGTTAGTAAGCTAACAGACAAAGTTAATATCTTCATGGTAAATGCCCTAGCAGCTAATTGCTGTTGCCAAAAGACTCTTTGATAGCGATGGCTGGCACTAAGACCGCACTGAATGAGCTGTATTCCGCCATGTATTCTGAGGCGGTGCTCGTAGTAGTTGGGGACTTTAATGTAGGACAACTTTAATCAGTCTTACCAAATTTCTATCAGCATTGTTAAATGTGCAAACAGAGAAAGATGTTTTTTTGTTTTTTTAAATAAATAAATAAATGCAATACCTCTGGACCACCTTTACTCCACTCACAGAGACGCATACAATGCTCTCCCTCGCCCTCCATTTGGCAAATCTGACCGTAAATCTGACCGTAAATCCTGATTCCTGCAGGAAGCACCAGTGACTTAATCAATAAAAAAAATGGGTCAGATGAAGCAGATGCTAAGCTACATGACTGTTTTGCTAGCACAGACTGGAATATGTTCCGGGATTCCTCTGATGGCATTGAGGAGTACACCACATTAGTCATTGGCTTCATCAATAAATGCATTGATGACGTCGTCCCTACAGTGACCATACGTACATACCACAACTAGAAGTCATTAATTACGAGCAACATTTGCACTGAGCTAAAGACTAGAGCTGCCGCTTTCAAGGAGCGGGAATCTAACCCGGAAGCTTATAAGAAATCCCGCTATGCCCCCGATGAACCATCAAACAGGCAAAAGGACTAAAAAGGACTAAGATCGAATCATACTATACCGGCTCTGACGCTTGTCAGATATGGCAGGGCTTGCAAACCATTACAGACTACAAAGGGAAGCACACCCGAGAGCTTCCCAGTGACACGAGCCTACCAGACGAGCTAAACTACCTCTATGCTCGCTTCGAGGCAAATAACACCGAAACATGCATGAGAGCATCAGCATGCATGAGAGCATCAGCTGTTCCGTTAGACTGTAGGATCACGCTCTCCGCAGCTGATGTGAGTAAGACCTTTAAAACAGGTCAACAGGGCCAGACGGATTACCAGAATGTGTACTGCGAGCATGCGCTGACCAACTGGTAAGTGTCTTCACGGACATTTTCAACCTCTCCCTGTCCGAGTCTGTAATACCAACATGTTTCAAGCAGACCACCATCGTCCCTGTGCCCAAGAACACTAAGGAATCCTGCATAAATGGCTACCAACCCGTAGCACTCACGTCTGTAGCCATGAAGTGTTTTGAAAGACTGGTCATGGCTCACCGCAACACCATTATCTCAGAAACCATAGACCCTCTCCAATTTGCATACCATCCTAACTGATGATGCAATCTCTACTGCACTCCACACTGCCCTTTCCCACCTGAACAAAAGAAACACCTATGTGAGAATGCTATTCATTGACTACAGCTCAGCGTTCAACACCATAGTGCCCTCAAAGCGTATCAATAAGCTAAGGACCCTGGGACTAAACACCTCCCTCTGCAACTGGATCCTGGACTTCCTGACGGGCCGCCCCCATGTGGTAGGGTTAGATAGCAACACATCCGCCACATTGATTCTCAACACAGGGGCCCCTCAGGGGTGAATGGTCAGTCCCCTCCTGTTCTCCCTGTTCACTCATGACTCCACGGCCAGGCACAACTCCAACACCATCATTAAGTTTGTCGATGACAACAGTGGTAGCCCTGGTCACCGACAACGACGAGACAGCCTATAGGGAGGTGGTCAGAGACCTGGTCGTGTGGTGCAAACAACCTCTCCCTCAATGTGATCAAGACAAAGGAGATTATTGTGGACTACAGGAAAAAGAGGACCGAGCACACCCCCATTCTCATCAACTGGGCTGTAGTGGAGCAGGTTGAAAGCTTCAAGTTAATTGGTGTCAACATCACCAAAAAACTAACATGGTCCAAGGAAGCACCCCAAGACAGTCGTGAAGAGGGCACGACAAAACATATTCCCCCTCAGGAGACTGAAAAGATTTGGCATGGGAGCAATCAAGAGCATCTGGTTGCATCACTGCCTGGTATGGCAACTGCTCGGCCACCAATACAGAGGGTAGTGCGTACGGCCCAGTACATCACTGAGGCAAAGCTTCCTGCCATCCAGGACCTCTATACCAGGTGGTGTCAGAGGAAGGCACTAAAAATTGCCAAAGACTCCAGCCACCCTAGTCGTACAATGTTCTCTCTGCTACCGCACGGCAAGCTGTCCCAGAGCGCCACGTCTAGGTCCCAGATGCATCTAAACAGCTTCTACCCCCAAGCCATAAGATTCCTGAACATCTAATCAAATGGCTACCCAGACTATTTGCATTGCACCCCCCTTATGCCGCTGCTACTCTCTGTTGTTATTATCTATGCATAGTCACTTTAATAACTCTACCTACATGTACATATTACCTCAACTACCTCGACTAACCGGTGCTCCCACACATTGACTCTGTACCGGTACGCCCCTGTATATAGTCTCGCTATTGTTATTTTACTGCTGCTCTTTAATTACTTATTACTTTTATTTCTTATTCTTATTTTTTAACTGCATTGTTGGTTAAGGGCTCGTTGAATTTGGCGCATGTGACTAATACAATTTGAAGTTATCAACATCTGACCACACTCAAGTGAGAACATGCAATTTTTCTAACTCAAATCATCTGCACTCCAACATCTTAAAAGCTTGGTTTGAAAGTGTTTCCATGTTTCCCTAGCAACATTGTATGCCAAAACACTTTTATGTAACAACGAGAGGGCACAAGTTTAAATATGCTGTAAAATTAAATTGAAGGCAGTGAGAGATGGAGGGGAGGGGGGCTGCTTTGATGTGGAGCATTTTCCATTATTGAGTCTATTTCTTCCTGAGAGTGTTTATTTTCCCCTCTTATTTCTGGCTCTGAGCCAACGCTGAGACAACATTGTATGTGCTGCTCATAAAAGACACACACACATTAAAATATTTTTTGGGTCAAAAAGGTGGGTGTGGCAGGGGGATGTGGCAATGCCATGGTCGGCCCATCGACGCAGCCAAATTCGGTCCGGTTCATGTGCAAGAACATTTGAGGCCCCCAATCTTGGCGGTGCAGAGTAATGTTTGCATTTTAAGCCAATTACCTGCAATTCTACACATGGAGCGGAGAGAAAATGTTGCAAATTCCCTGCAATTTAACATCCTGCCGTGGAGATGAGGAAAATTGTGCAGTTCTAAATTTCATGCAATTCTATGCATTTTGCCATGGCTAATGCTGTGTTATGCTCAAACATAAAATAAATAATCCCGAATGTATTATTTTTTTCGCCCTAGCTTTTATTTTGGTGAGTTAGTTCTCAAAGATTTTATTTTTTATTTTTAATACAGTGGCATGCGAAAGTTTTCACCCCCTTGACATTTTTCCTATTTTGTTGCCTTACAACCTAGAATTAAAATGGATTTCTTGGGGGTTTGTATTATTTGATTTACAGAACATGCCTACCACTTTGAAGATGCTAAATATTTTTTCTTGTGAAAGAAACAAGAAATAAGACACGAAAAACTGAAAACTTGAGCGTGCATAACTATTCACCCCCCACCCAAAGTCAATACTTTGTAGAGCCACCTTTTGTAGCAATTACAGCTGCAAGTCTCTTCGGGTATGCCTCTATAAGCTTGGCACATCTAGCCACTGGGATTTTTGCCCATTCTTCAAGGCAAAACTGCCCCAGCTCCATCAAGTTGGATGGGTTCCACTGGTGTACAGCAATCTTTAAGTCATACCACAGATTCTCAATTCTCAATTCCAAGACATTTAAACATGTCCCCTTAAAACACTCAACTGTTGCTTTAGCAGTATGCTTAGAGTCATTGTCCTGCTGGAAGGTGAACCTCCATCCCAGTCTCCAATCTCTGGAAGACTGAAACAGGTTTCCTCAAGAATTTCCCTGTATTTAGCACCATCCATAATTCCTTCAATTCTGACCAGTTTCCCAATCCCTGCCAATGAAAAACATAACATGATGCTGCCACCACCATGCTTCACTGTGGGGATGGTGTTCTCGGGGTGATGAGAGGTGTTGGGTTTGCGCCAGACATAGCATTTTCCTTGATGGCAAAAAGCTACATTTTAGTCGCATCTGACCAGAGTACCTTCTTCCATATGTTTGGGGAGTCTCCCAAATGCCTTTTGGTGAACACCAAACGTGTTTGCTTATTTATTTTTTTTAAGCAATGGCTTTTTTCTAGCCACTCTTCCATAAAGTCCAGCTCTGTGGAGTGTTTGGCTTAAAGTGGTCCTATGGACAGATACTTCAAGCTCCGTTGTGGAGCTTTGCAGCTCCTTCAGGGTTATCTTTAGTCTCTTTGTTGCCTCTCTCGTGAATGCCCTCCTTGCCAGGTCTGTGAGTTTTGGTGGGCGGCCCTCTCTTGGCAGGTTTGTTGTGGTGCCATATTCTTTCCATTTTTTTAATAATAGATTTTATGGTGATCCGTGGGATGTTCATAGTGTCCGATATTTTTTTAGAACCCAACCCTGATCTCTAGTTCTCCACAACATTGTCCCTGACCTGTTTGGAGAGCTCCTTGGTCTTCATGGTGCCACTTGCTTGGTGGTGCCCTTTGCTTAGTGGTGCCCTTTGGGGCCTTTCAGAACAGGTGTATATATACTGAGATCATGTGACAGATCATGTGACACTTCAATTGCACACAGGTGGACTTTATTTAACTAATTGTGTGACTTCTGGAGGTAATTGCTTGCACCAGATCTTATTTAGGGGCTTCAGAACAAAGGGGGTGAATACATTTGCACACACCACTTTTCCATTTTTTTTTATTTTTTGAAACATTATATTTTTTTCATTTCACTTCACCAATTTGGACTATTTTGTGTATGTCCATTACATGAAATCCAAATAAAAATACATTTAAATTACAGATTGTAATGCAACAAAATAGGAAAAACACCAAGGGTGATGAATACTTTTGCAAGGCACTGTATACAGTACCAGTCAAAAGATTGGACACACCTACTCATTCAAGGGGTTCTCTTTATTTTTCAATATTTTCTACATTGTAGAATAATAGTGAAGACATGAAAACTATGAAATAACACATATGGAATCATGTCGCAACCAAAAAAGTATTACATAAAAATACATTTTATATTTGAGATTCTTCAAAGTAGGCACCCTTTGCCTTGATGACAGCTTTACACACTCTCGGGCTCCCGAGTGGCGCAGCGGTCTAAGGCACTGCATCTCAGTGGAAGAGGTCCCTGGTTCGAATCCAGGCTGTATCACATCCAGTTGTGACTGGGAGTCCCATAGGGCGGCGCACAATTGGCCCAAGTTTGGCCCAAGTTTGTCCGGGTTTGGCCGTCATTGTAAATAAGAATTTGTTCTTAACTGACTTGCCTAGTTAAATAAAAAAGTTTAAATAAAATAAAAAGCTGGTTGAGAGAATACCAAGAGTGTGCAAAGCTCTTCAAAGCTACTTTGAAGAATCTCAAATATATTTTGATTTATTTAACACTTTTTTGGTTACTACATGATTCCATGTGTGTTATTTCATAGTTTTGATGTCTTCACTATTATTCTACTATGTAGAAAATAGTACAAATTAAGAAAAAAACTAAATGAGTAGGTGAGTCCTAACTTTTGACTGGTACTGTATATAGGTACATTACCTTTTCTACATATTTCAAAATTACAACTTAGGCGGGCCGGAAAACACTTAGGTGGAACACCCAAGCATTTTCTATACAGAACAATCCCTTATATAGATGTACTGTATGCAAACAACAAGGACCTACAGGCTATGCCTGGTCACTAAAAAGGAGAAGACCCAGGGGATATTAGCTACTGTAAACAAACTCATATTTGAAATCATATTCAAAATCACACTGATATCATATAAATATTATATTTGTTATACTATTTTAATATTGAATACTGCAGAGTAGGTCTTGCACGTTACGCATTTCACTGTACTTTTGCACGTGACAAATAAAACTTGAAGGGTACTGTGATCTCATCTATATTAGGCAGACTATTGGAGGTTTGTTTCTATACTGAACAAAAATACAAATGCAACATGTAAAGTCTTGGTTCCATGTTTCATGAGCTGAAGATCCAGAAATGTTCACAAAAAGGTTATTTCTCCCAAATTTTGTGCACGTTTGTTTACATCCCTGTTAGTGAGTATTTCTCATTTGCCAAGATAATGCATCCACCTGACAGGTGTGGTATATCAAGAAGTTGATTAAACAGCATGATCAGTACACAGATGGACCTTGTACTAGGGAAAAATAAAAAGCCACTCTAAAATGTGCAGTTGTAACACAACACAATGCCACAGATGTCTCAAGTTTTGAGAGAGAGTGTGCAATTGGCATGCTGACTGCAGGAATGTCCACCAGAACTGTTGGCAGAGAATTTAATGTTAATTTCTCTACCATAAGCCACCTCCAATGCCATTTTAGAGAATTTGTCAGTACATCCATCTGGCCTCACAACCGCAGACCATGTGTAACCAGCCCATCCCAGTACCTCCACATCAAGCTTCTTCAGCTGCGGGATCGTCTGAGATCAGTCACCCGGACAGCTGATGAAATTGAGGAGAATTTGTCTGTACTAAATAAAAGCCCTTTTTGTGGGGAAAATCTCATTCTAATTGGATGCACCCCTGCCCAGTCATGTGAAATCCATAGATTAGGGCCTAATGAATTAACTTTAATTGACTGATTTCCTTATTTAACTGTAAAATCGTTGAAATTGTTGCATGTTGCGTTTATACTTTTGTTCAGTATGCTTCAAAGAGATACTGCACTCAACACGACCGTTCACCCATAGATCACAGAGTTATAATGTACTTCACCAAGAAGCACATACTGATATATGGTTATGGGCATAGATACACTACATAGCCAAAAGTATGTGGGCAGCCCTTCAAGGTAGTGGATTCGGCTATTTCAGCCACACTCATTGCGGACAGGTGTATAAAAATGGAGCACACAGCCATGCAATTTCCATAGATAAACATTGGCAGTAGAATGGCCCGTACTGAAGATCTCAGTGACTTTCAATGTGGCACAGTCATAGGAAACTACCTTTCCAACAAGTCAGTTTGTCAAATGTCTGCCCTGCTAGAGCTGCCCCGGTCAACTGTAAGTGCTGTTATTGTGAAGTGGAAACATCTAGAAGCAACAACAGATCAGCCGCGAATTGGTAGGCCACACAAGCTCACAGAACCGGGCAGCGAGAAGTTAAGTGCTTAGCACGTAAAAATCGCATGTCCTCGGTTGCAACACTCATTACAGAGTTCGACACTGCCTCTGGAAGCAACGTCAGCCTCAGAACTGTTTGTCGGGAGCTTTATGAAATGGGTTTCCATGGCCGAAGCCGCACACAAGCCTAACACCATGCCCAAACCGGACACAGGCGTGCGTACGCAAGTTGATTTACTTCCAGTGAAGGAAATTCTTAAAACCACAGCAAACAATGACATTCTAGACCATTCTGTGCTTCCAACTTTGTTGCAACAGTTTGGGGAAGGCCCATTCCTGGTTCAGCATTACAATTTCCCAGTGCACAAAGCGAGGTCCATACAGAAATGGTTTGCCGAGATCAGTGTGGAAGAACTTGCCTGGCCTGCAACGAGCCCTGACCTCAACCGCATCGAACACCTTTGGGATGAATTGGAATGCCGACTGCGACTAGGCCGAATCGCCAAACATCAGTGCCAAACCTCACTAATGCTCGTGGCTGAATGGAAGCAAGTCCCAGCAGCAATGTTCCAACGTCTAGTGGAAAGTCTTCCCAGAAGAGTGGAGGCTGTTATAGCAGCAAAGGAGGGACCAAATCCATATGAATGCCCATGATTTTGGAAAGAGATATTCAACGAGCAGGTGTCCATGTACTTTTGTACTGTATATACACTGAACAAAAATATAAAAACACAACATGCAACAATTTTAAAAGTTTTACTGGAGATCCAGTTCATATAAGGAAATCAGTCAATTAGGCCCTAATCTATGGGATTTCACATGACTGGGAAAACAGATATGCATCTATTGGTCACAGACACCTTAAAAAAAAATCTAAAAAGTAGATGCGTGGATCAGAAATCCAGTCAGTATCTGGTGTGACCATTTTCCTCATGCAATGCAACATCTTCACATAGAGTTGATCTTACTGTTGATTGTGGAATGTGGTCCCACTCTTCAATGGTTGTGCGAAGTTGCTGGACATTGGCGGGAACTGGAACATGCTGTCGTAAACGTCAATCCAGAGCATTCCAAACGTACTCAAAATCGGTGACACGTTTGGTGAGTATGCACGCCATGGAAGAACTGGGACAATTTCAGCTTCCAGGAATTGTGTACAGATCTTTGCGACATGGGCCCGTGCATTATCAAGCTCAAACATGAGATGATTGCGGCGGACAGGATCTCGTCACGTTATCTCTGTGCTTTCAAATTGCCATCTACAGTGGGGCAAAAAAAGTATTTAGTCAGCCACCAATTGTGCAAGTTCTCCCACTTAAAAAGATGAGAGGCCTGTAATTCTGTTTGATTGAGGTTGTGGACAGGTGTCTTATATACTGATAACAAGTTCAAACAGGTGCCATTAATACAGGTAACGAGTGGAGGACAGAGGAGCCTCTTAAAGAAGAAGTTACAGGTCTGTGAGAGCCAAAAATCTTGCTTGTTTGTAGGTGACCAAATAGGTGAGCAAATACTTATATTATTTGCAAATAAATTTATTAAAAATCCTACAATGTGATTTTCTGGGTTTTTGTCCTAATTTTGTCTGTCATAGTTGAAGTGTACCTATGATGAAAATTACAGGCCTCTCATCTTTTTAGTGGGAGAACTTGCACAATTGGTGGCTGACTAAATACTTTTTTGCCCCACTGTATAAAATGTAATTGTGTTCATTGTCCGTAGCCTATGCCTGCCCATATGACCCCACCATGGGGCACTCTGTTCACATCAGCAAACCGCTCGCCCACACAACACCATACACGTAGTCTGCGGATGTGAGGCTGGTTGGACGTACTGCCAAATTATAAAACTAAGTTGGAGGCAGATTTTGGTAGAGAAAGGAACATCAAATTCTCTGAAAACATCTCTGGTGGACACTCCTGCAGTCAGCATGCCAATTGACTGCTCCTTCAAAACTTGTGACATCTGTGGCATTGTGTTATTTGACAAAACTGCACATTTTGAGTGGCCTTTATTGTCCCCATTACAAGGTGCACCTGTGTAATGATCATGCTGTTTAATCAGGTTCTTGATATGCCACACCTGTCAGGGGGATGGATTGTCTTGGCAAAGGAGAAACGCTCACTAACAGGGATGTAAACAAATGTCTGTACAAAATTTGAGAGAAATAAGCTTTTTGTGCGTATGGGATCTCTGAGCTTTTTAGCCTACTCAAGTATTTCATATCTATTGCTTCTGATATTGCTATGTAGCCCAGATTATTGCCTCTTTCCAATTATACCTTACAAATTGTCAATTTTTGATACTTTACATATTCCTTTTTATTATGCATCGACTCCCCATTTGCCAATCTCTAATTAACTAACTATCTGCTTGCACCTGTTGCGCCTGTTACGCACAGCAGATGTTTTAAGTGCGTGTCTTCTTAATTTGTTTGTAGAGCACTGATGAAGGCATGAGGCCAAAACGTATGCTCAGTTTATTGAATTTGTTTTATTAGCACCTTGCACTTTCTGTATTATTTTGAGTGTGGATTAAATTAATGATATTATTTTGAGTGTGGATTAAATTAATGATATTATTTTGAGTGTGGATTAAATTAATGATATTATTTTGAGTGTGGATTAAATTAATGATATTATTTTGAGTGTGGATTAAATTAATGATATTATTTTGAGTGTGGATTAAATTAATGATATTATTTTGAGTGAGGATTAAATGAATGATATTATTTTGAGTGTGGATTAAATGAATGATATTATTTTGAGTGTGGATTAAATGAATGATATTATTTTGAGTGTGGATTAAATGAATGATATTATTTTGAGTGAGGATTAAATTAATGATATTATTTTGAGTGAGGATTAAATTAATGATATTATTTTGAGTGAGGATTAAATTAATGATATTATTTTGAGTGTGGATTAAATTAATTATATTATTTTGAGTGTGGATTAAATTAATTATATTATTTTGAGTGTGGATTAAATTAATGATATTATTTTGAGTGTGGATTAAATTAATGATATTATTTTTGCATCTTGGCCTCTTTGGGTTATTCCTCTTCATGGTTGAGTGCAAGTACTTTTTGAACTCTACAGATAATCTTCCATGCACTAGCCACCTTTCATTCTATCTTGAGCTAACCCTCATACTGACTTCATATCTATTATTTCAGCTCGTGAAACATGGGACCAACACTTTACATGTTGCGTTTAGATTTTTGTTCAGTATATAACCTAGCTGTGTACAGTATATGGTGATGGGGCACGAGCTATACCAGAGGAAATGTGGTTACTGTGAATTCAAATGGTAGATATCCAGCAGGCACTTGTTTCCACAGCAACCCACGGTACAGAACATGTGTTACTTTCCCACCATCCTGTGATTTTCAGTTGGAAAGGGCATGTACTAAGGAAATGCAGGTGAATGCTGACTGACTGCTCAGAGCTGCACCAGCAACACTGGGTGTGTACTGCTTTATATTTCTATCTGAAGAGCATTATGCAAAACACTATGTGAGTCAGAATAATAACAACATTGAAATTGCTAATTCACTAATCCCTTTGATCTTCATACTAAATCACTAAGCTGTGCACACTCCACCTCCTCCCTATCCTCACTCAATGACTAACCAGCAGGACTAACAGGTTTTGCAAGAATAAAACCACAAACCGCTTCGGAAGAATTTGCATGATGTAATGAGGTGTTTGAATTCAATAGAATGGTTATGTCATCATAACATTCTCCACCTAGCCTAGTGAGAGCAGTAGGAAGAGATGAGAGAAATCAGTGATCACAATTACAGCAAGGAACGGAACAAAAAACAGCCACAGCCAATCAGGTGTATCAGATTTCTATAGCAACATCAGCAGTGCACATTTTCCAAGGATCAGCATAGCAACAACAGACTTCCTACTATTCCTGTGACATGTAGAGACAGTTGGGTAGCCAACCAAGTGCTGCTACCACTGGACAGAGAAAACGCAAATAACCTATCAGAGAAGAACATCAGGGTCAGAGGCTAAACCTTGCCTTGTTCTAGACTTATCCTAAAACAAGTGTACACCAAGCAGAGTGGCTAGGCTGGGGTGATCAGAGATCTAGGCAAAATAATATTTTATTTTAGATATTGGGGGCATCTATAATCTGTGGTGGAATCCAAGGATCTCTGTTTGGATTACAGACTCGGGGCCTGACTGAGCCAGAGAGGAAGTGCAGATAACTAAAGAAGACTTGTTTTCTTATGCTCTCTCTTGTCTCTCTGCAGCAGACATACAGTGGGAAGTATTCAGACCCCTTGACTTTTTCCACATTTTGTTACGTTACAGCCTTATTCTAAAATGGATTAAATTGTTTTTCCCTAAATCAGTCTACATACAATACCCAATAATCACAAAGCAAAAACAGGTTGACATTTTTGAAAATGTATCAAGATAAAATTAAAATATATATTTTTTAAACTTTGTCACAAGCGCCGAATACGACAAGTGTAGACTTGAAATGCTTACTTACAAGCCCTTAACCAACAGTGCAGTTCAAGAAGAAGAAAAATATTTACCAGGTAGACTAAAATAATAAATAATAATAAAAATGAACACAATAAGAATAAAAAGGCTTATACAGGGTTCACCGGTACCGAGTCATTGTGCTGGGGTAAAGGCTAGATGAGATAATCTGTACATGTAGGTGGGGGCGAAGTGACTATGCATAGGTAACAAACAAACAGTGAGTAGCAGCAGTGTACAAAAAGGGAGGGGGGGGGGTTCCAATGTAAATTGTCCGTTGGCGATTTTATTAATTGTTCAGTCATCTTATGGCTTGGGGGTGGAAGCTGTTGAGGAGCCTTTTGGTACGAGACTTGGCGCTCAGGTACCTCTTGCCGTGCGGTAGCAGAGAAAACAGCCTATAACTTGGTTGACTGGAGTCTCTGACAATTTTATGGGCTTTCCTCTGACACTGCCCATTATATAGGTCCTGGATGGCAGGAAGCTTGGCTGGGCCGTTCGCACTACCCTCTGTAGTGCCTTGCGGTCAGATGCCGAGCAGTTTCCATACCGGGCGGTGATGCAACCGGTCAGAATGCTCTCGATGGTGCAGCTGTAGAACCTTTTGAGGATCTGGGGACCCATGCCAAATATCACATTTACATAAGTATTCAGACCCTTTACTCAGTACTTTGTTGACGCACCTTTGGCAGTGATTACAGCCTCGAGTCTTTGAGTATGACGCTACAAGCTTGGCACAGCTGTATTTGGAGAGTTTCTCCAATTATTCTCTGTAGATCCTCTCAAGCTCTGTCAGGTTGGACGGGGAGTGTTACTGCACAGCTATTTTCAGGTCTCTCCAGAGATGTTCGATCAGGTTCTAATCCAGGCTCTGGCTGGGCCATTCAAGGACATTCAGAGACTTGTCCCAAAGCCACTCCTGCATTGTCTTGGCTTAGGGTCATTGTCCTGTTGGAAGGTGATCCTTCGCCCCAGTCTCAGATCCTGTACTCTGCGCCATTCATCTTTCCTTTGATCCTGACTAGTCTCCCAGTCCCTTCCACTGAAAAACATTTTCACAGCATGATGCTGCCAACACAATGCTTCACCGTAGGGATGGTGCCAGGTTTCCTCCAGATGTAACACTTGGCATTCAGGCCAAAGAGTTCTATCTTGGTTTCATCAGCCCAGAGGAATCTTGTTTCTTTAAGTGCCTTTTGGCAAAAGCCCAGAGGAATCTTGTATCTTTAAGTGCCTTTTGGCAAAATCAAGCGGGCTGATATGTTCCTTTAACATATCAGAGGCCTGATTGGTGGAGTGCTGCAGAGATGGTTGTCCTTCTGGACAACAGGTGGACTTCAATCAAGTAGGAGAAACATCTCGAGGATGATCAATGGAAACAGGATGGACTGGAGCTTAATTTCGAGTCTCATAGCAAAGGGTCTGAATATTTATGTAAATAAGGTATGGTTATTGTATTTTATAAATTTGATAACATTTCTAAAAACCTGTTTTCTAATATATGCCATTTAGCAGACGCTTTTATCCAAAGCGACTTACAGTCATGTGTGCATACATTCTACGTATGGGTGGTCCCGGGAATCGAACCCACTACCCTGGCGTTACAAGCGCCATGCTCTACCAACTGAGCTACATTATGGGGTATTGAGTGTAAATTGATGGGGAAATGTTTTTCAGCAATTTTAGAATAAGGCTGTAATGTAACAACACGTGTTAAAAGTCTAAATGGTCTGAATACTTTCCGAATGCACTGTACGTACAGTCAGCAATATGTTTGAAACATCAAATCGCAGTATCGGATCGCAATACATATAGAATAATAATACATATCTTATCGGCACCTAAGTATCGTGATAATATTGTACCGTGAGGTCCCTGGCAATTCCCAGCCCTAACATACAGTGTTCTATGATCTGTCCTGTCACCGGTCACCTCCTTGACATATCTGTCACAAACAACCATAGACAATGACAGAGGATCCATTTGCCCATATCAAAAGTCATACCCCAACAGGTTACCTGACAGCATTCAGTGATTTTCAAGTTAACCTGCCTCAAAGGAGTAGATCTATCGCTGTCAGATCGGACCTGACCCCAAAGGACCACGGACCTTACATGAGAAAATATGTTCCAGACAGCTCTCCACATTGTCTTGAAAATGTTCTCGTCTCCCAGCAACACAAAAACATAATAGGATCGGGAATCTTGCAGGGCAGTGACAGCAGGGTGTAAATCTCCATCTAAAAAGAGGAAGTGAAACTAACTTCACAGAACCTGAACTGACCCATCAGTCAGTCTCAGGAAGCCCAGGTCACTGAGTGACATAAGATGTTCCTCATCATATCCCAAATGGAGACTGTACAGGGAGCATAATATCTCCTTGCAAGGACATGCAATGACAGAAATGTAGCTTATCCATCTCATCAGCGTCAAAGCCTTCCATGCCTAAAAAGTTTTGTTATCTGTAAACTATGTCATTTATTACCAGAGCACACATGCAGGCATGTTATGTAGCTAGCTAGTAGGGCCCTGTGATTTGGTTAATCATGTCACATGACATGGATTTTAATCTTTATTTAAAGATTTTTTATCAAAGCTGTCCCATTTTCCTTTTATGTCAGATGGTCCAGAACCATCCTCAGACAATTGCTTTCATTTTTGGTCTAATTCTCATTTCTGGAAAAGGCTTAAAATAATGCTGAAAATCCAGGTCATGTGACATGATTAACCAAGACACAGGACCCTAGATCTAAGGTATGATGATGAACATTCCTCTACAAACCAGCGTGCTATTCCTTAGCTCAGCAAAGCTGAGGTTCAGCAGAGGAGTTGGAGTATGTGCCACAGTGTAATAACCTACTGCGTCACAGTGGAACACAGGAAGACCTGCTCAACTTGAATAGCCCATATCCACACAGGCATACGCCCAATCAGTCATACAGCACAAACAAACACGATGTGTGATCTTAGATAAAACACCACTACTGGTAAATTTCAAGAGGAAATGCGAGTGAGGAATAATAGATGCAAGGCTCTCTTAGACTGAGGCACAGTGAGCGCCCAGAGGTACTGTAAAAAAAAACAGTTGTCCAAACATTGACACTGTTATTGTGGGCTTCTGGGGCATTTACAAGCCTAATGAATTTGCTCTTGATATAACAACTCAAAAGCATTTATCTCAATCAACCTATCTCATAGGTACTGTAAAAAAATATATATAATAATCTGCAACCAGACCGTTGATAACCAGGCTGTTGATATGTTTTGTTTTTTTAACACCAAAAACATGCACATCCCTATCGAACAAGAACACCACATACAAATATTGTGTTGATATCAACAGCAACAGGGAGGGAAAAAATATCATCTGCCATCTCATCTGTGGCAGGATCGAAAATAATTCAACTGCATCCAATGATAAACACACTCACAGTCAGTGTATAATTGGAAGGGGCTGTGGAATGCAGTGCTATGACTATGTGGCAGAGGAGTCTATACACAAACACAATCTTCCTCAGCGTTTACATGCGCAATCTCCTGGCTCATTTACATGCCATTGCCAATTCATACGGTACACATCAACTATATTCCCTCATTATCATACACAATTGCAGGCACAATAAATATATTTAAAATGTATCAGATGTATTCTTCCCTGTTCATACAATTGAACCTATTAAATATTCATCTATAATCTGCATCTTTCTGCCTGATCTCTCACACACATTCTTGTTTATCTCGTTTCTCTTCCCTGTTCTGGAACAACCAGTAGTTTCCCTGAGGACTGACGCTGCTGTCTGAACGGTCTGTGCCATCTCACCTCCTTACTGCATTTCTCAGGCACACACACACCCACACACAACCTGTAAATCAACCTACAAGCACAGGGAAGAAAATAAAGAACACAAGAAAGGAGGCTAAAACAGAAACAGAAGCAGCATTTCTCTTCAGGTGGCCCCTTTCCATACAACAATCAGCTCAATTAACTGTGCCTCACAGACAGACACATTTCTCTCCTCTCCTCTGCTATGTCCCGAGGAGTTCAGTGCGCTAACCAACCTGCTCAGCCTCTGAGTCGTAATCCTCATCGTCAGTGCTCAGCGACATGGCCATGGCTGTTTTTCATACCCTGACCAACTCACAGCAAACTGACATGGCTGCAGCCCGCCCCAGCCTGAGCCTCCTCCTCATCCAGCTGCTGCTGCCGTCTACCGCACAGCCCTCCCTCCTGCTCCACAATCTTCCAGCAAAGGCAATATACACAGCAGAGCAGAGCAGGCTAGCTCATGAATAGGGAATGGTTAGGTCTCTGGGAGGAAGGAGTACAGGAAGACAGTGCAGCCAATGGGGAGACCATATGCAGATAAGGTATTTGAATACGTGCAGTGGAGCCCCACCTTCTTCCAGTCAGGAAGGAGAATGCAGAACCAGTTTGGGGATATTCCTACATGAGGCGGATCACTGGGAAGGAAGACCAGACAAATTCAGCCAATAGAGAGACAGATGGTGTTTTATTCCAAAAGGAACACACAAAGAGCCCACAGAATCAGCAGCTGGTCTTTAAATTGATCAACGACGTGTAGGGGGAGTAGCAGACAACAGATTTCTATGATCAAAATCCATCCCATATGCAGCTATGTGCTACTGTGTCCACAGCACACTTCTTTGTAAGGGATTGATCTAGTCTGTTGCTTTCCTGCCTGCCCACTGCATCAGTGAATCTGGCTTTAATTGCTCTGCTCTGGCTTCTACTTTATGTCCAGCTGTACTGTGGTTGGAGCTTTTAATGCAGTACAGGAAGTTAAAGATCAAAAGGGGCTTCACACAGATACATTTCTATCATGCCGCCACTCCTCCCCTCAATCCACATTCTGTCTTAGTCAATACAACAGTAGAAGTGATGTCTAATGAGATGCAGTGACACAATTAAGCATTTTTGGACTTCGATACAAAATAATAAATCAGACTTATTTGCAAATTATTTGTCAAGCTGATCAATAGGCCTAGATAGATCACCCATAAGGAGCA